>NC_052572.1:52584781-52942281 GCF_016699485.2 Gallus gallus
TGTAAAATAATAAAGAGCTGTGGAAACTGAAGTGTGCAGAATAAGGGTCACTGTGTGCTGTGCTTTACTGTGGCCTGTAACAAACAGACTTGGAATTATGATAACCAATGCAGGCAAATCTTGTCTGTCTATATGTGCTTGTCTCTTCGTTGACTGCACAAGGAATTTAAGCTCGTAATTTTGAAACAACTCTAAGACAGATGCTAGAGGAAACGCAGCTAATTTCCATAAGGTGTCCTGGGGCTAGATGGGATATATGAAAAGCTGAGTGTATTGTGTTGTGTGTGATTATTGAATGATGATTTATGCCATTTGCTGCCTAGAGAAGCTGTACAGCTAAAAAGGGTAGTGTAGTTGATCCCACAGGGAGGTGTTTCTGGCCTCCTCATGCTGTAGCTTACATCTAAAATGGAAAATGAGCTGCACAGCAGCCCTTATTTTAAATAAAGACATTTGTGTACTCAGAAGAATATAGAAAAAGACTGTGAATTGTACAGAGGCTCTTCAGATCAGCCACTAACCAGAAATCTTAGGGTTTCTATATATACGTGAATTTGCCATGGGTGGGAAAATCTGGAACTGTAAGGAAAATGAAATAACCACATTCAAAAAGAAATGCCAAACCAAAACTGTTTGAAGTCTGAGAGATCCTTGAAGATTGAGATATCATGACTTTTGCTTATGGCTTGGGGTATTTGAGAATTTTAACTTTCCCCAGGCTTACAGAAAGTTTTTCTGGTTTGGTTTGGTTTGGTTTTCCGCACAGCAGACAGAAGCCTCCTGCAAGACTTACAAAGCAATAGTCTAGCTGTATACATGGAATGCAAGTGGTAGTGTTCAGTCTGATATATGATTTGCAACAAAATCTACTTATGAGTGACCTGCTGTTCTGTCACTTGGCAAAACTGCTGCACTCTGTTTTACTGTAAGTGCAGCACACGGATTTCTGTGTGCATTTTCTAAGAACGTTTTAAGTGCATTAGATCTAGCCAGTAGATATCTCGTCAAATGCTTAGAGCTGTGACATTCAGAATAAACCTCATACAAAAGTCATGTCCATCTGGAAGACAGAAGGAGCTTTGTTACGGGTTTTCGTGTCAGAACACAGGTGACCCAGGTTGCTGGCAAGAGCTGAGAGTAATCATCTTTCCTCATCACTGAAACTGTGTTTCTAGGTGTGTGTGTGGCACTTATGAATGAGGAGGAATGGGAAGTGGCTTCTGTCCTTGTGTTTGTAAGGAAGTGCTTCTTTCCAAGAAGCATTTGGTTTGCATAGCAGAAAGGAATGTTTGAGGCCTTTCGTATTTGTAAGGATCAGCTGTAGTTGCTTTAGGTAACACTGATGTTATGTGCTTTGGTGAAAATCTGCCACTGTTTCAAGCCATGTGGAGTCCTACCATAGCTTATCCAAGATATTAGTTTCTTTTGAAGAAAGCTTTATGAAGTACATTTTTCAGTGGAATGATTCCTCAGTGGTGTGAGGCATTTTCATACGTTCTAAGGTAACTGATTCCTCCAGGAGGCTATTACTGTGGTGACGGACTGTCTTCACAGTAAAGAAGTAAAGCACTGTCTGCATCCATTTCAGTATTAGGCAGTCTCTTTCTTCAGACTGAGCGTGAGACTTTGGGATGGGACCTTTGCAGCAAAACAGGGGAGGAAGGTGAAATCAGGATGTGCTGCCAGAGCTTTTTATTTGCTTCTTTTTCTTTCGGAATGTTTGACTGAAATCAGTTGCATTAAGGCAGCTAAGGCCAGCTTTGGTCTTGTTAGAGTTAGTAAAACATTTGTCTTCTTGCTTTTGTGTGCATTTTCTGTAGTTTGTATCATGAAGCTCTGAATCACATGTTCACCCCTTTATTAACCATCTGGAAATAGTGTAAAGATTGTCATGCAAGTTAACCCAGTTTCTGAGTTTGTAAATTTGTGCTCACTTAAGCTACAGCTGGAGCAGTAGAAGAAGCTGCCCTGTACCACCCCAGATTCTGTGCACCTGTCCTAAGCAGGATGAGTACTGACATTAGGTGTTCACTGAGGTAAATCTTTTGTCTGGGTTCACGGGGCATTCTTACTGATGCATACCTGTGATACGTGGGGTAGGTTGGAAGTGTTTCCCTCAGTGTCAGCACTGTCCTAATATGTGATCAAGAAATAAAGCGAGGACCTTGCAACCAGTTCTCAGTCTGCCTGGTGACTTCTAAGTGGCATTTGTTTTTGCCTGCCTTCATCTATGGGACCTACTGGGAAAACTGTGAGAGGCCCTGAGTAACAGAGAAGGGTTGATAGCTACTACGAAGTTGAATGTAGAGATGAGGTTTTTAATAATCTGAGAGATGATCTGCTGTAGCTAGTAGTGCCTTTGTGTAGTCTTTAGGGTCCTGTTAGTATATACAGATCACCTTTCAGACAGACCCACAAAGCAAATCAGAGTTTTGCAAAAATGTTAATGACATTTGTTTGTATTTTGTGTGTTAGTAAAATATGTATTTATTCACCATGTAGAAATAGTAGAGATAGAGATAGCATCAGTGATGAATGGATGTATACTTGAGAGAGAGAGAGTAATTGTCAGCAATTGCTTGCAACTCTGTAGGAATGCAAAGTGAATGAAAAACAGTGTTTAAAATTACTGCACAGATGGAATGATCTCAATGTGCAGATAATGTTTCTCTGAATTACACCTTCATTCATGTGATTCAGTTTGTGCATGAATCAAAGAGGATAGCTTGGTTTCCACTCTGTGCCTGCTGTTTGAGTAATCCTCGCTGTTCAGGAGGCTGAGGCTGGAGCCCTATAGCTGTGCAGATAGTGATCCTTTCTGCCTCACCCCAACAGTGCAGCAAACCACAAGCTGACAGACATCAGCCTCGGCTGCCGAGTATAATTGTTGCAGGGTTTCATGTGGTTTGCTCAGATATCCTCTGTGCTTCCTCTTGTGCCTACTGTAGGCATATACATATCTTAGGTGCTTTCTGCCTCATGTTTGATAGGTGAATATGATGCAAGCTGTTCTCAAAGCATGTGATGAAAACCAAATAGCTTTCCTATCTTACAAGTAAAAAGCAGGAAACCTAAATTAATCATATCACCCAGTAGCGCGTCATCATTTCACATAAGTGTATTAACATTGTCATACAAAACCTAACATCTGACCACACTTTTCTGGGGGGGGGGGAAGGAGGGGGTTATTGTTTTTGTTTGTTTGTTTTCTTGGTGAAGCTGCTCATAAATATCATTTTAGCATTACATTTATTTTCATCTTAGAGTACACTCTCATAAACTGTGTAGTATGACTGTCAGTACTGGAGGGAAACAATTTCCTGTTAAAAATGGGAGAGTTTCCCATCATAAGAGAGCTGTTCCTGTTATGAAAATAATGTAGAAAACATTGGCAGTTAGACAAGTGGGGATCTGTGTGCAGAAATCCAGAGTATAGCTTAGTCATTTTGCTCTAACAGAGTTAACATTAGATGTATTATTAAAGTGGGATAATGATAGTACTTGAGTTGCAAAAGCTGGATTGTGCTTCTCTCTTCTAAAGTCGCTCTTGAAAAGAGAAAATCTTGATGTAGGACCATTATGAGCATTATGTGGGGCATTTCTGATGGCTTCCGAGAGACTTCCAGTACTGGAGAGTGCTTTAGTTGCTGCTTCATGTTGGGCTCTCATGAAAGAATGCTTTGAACTTGTAAAATCCCACTTTTGGCAGAAGGGGGAATCTTTTAATATGAGAGGGTCCCCAGGCTGAGCTTGTGTCTGGGGAGGTGGCATGAAAACCTCCAGTTCCCTTTTCCTTACGCATAGTCTTGGCTCTACATATTCTTGGCTGTTCCCTTGGTACTGAAATCCTTACTCCTAGTAGTAAGAATCTGCTCCTAACAGTCCATTCCAACTCTTCTTAACAACCATCCCTTCTAGGTGACTTGAGGTGTGAAAACAAAAATGCCATTTGCAAAAGGTCTACCTAATCTTTTTGTTCATTGCTTTTTTGTCTAGTAATTTTCTCCAGACTTAACTATGTCTGCTGCTCTTTTTTTTTTTTTTTTCTAGTTTCAGTTCCCAGGTACCTGAGCACAAACAGATCTGTCATGTACTGAGTGTTAGGCAATCTAAGCAAATATGGCACTTGGTTGTATTCCAGGAAAATCTTGGGCTTGCTACCTCGCTCCCAAACCGGGAAGTAATGTGTCACACTTTATTCCTTCCTGGGTCAAAATGTTTTTTTACCTAAATCACAGTCATGCTTAGAGAAACTTTCTGTTGCAAAATGCAGCAAAAGAAAGTGTGAAAAGAAAAACTGATAATTAGGCCAACCTCTCAGAGTAGGTAGCAAGCGCTGTATAGATTTTTTCTGATCTCATGCCAGAGCATTTTGGCTGCTCTGCTCAGGCACCTGCCAGTCTGTGATAGGACTTCTTCATCAGTGATAAATTACTTATGCCCAATAAGCTACACAGTGTCTGTTAATGAGCTTTATATCCTGAGAGGAGTTGCTGTTGGTAACAGTGGTGATGTCCTGCTCTGCCCCTTGGTTTTGCCAGGGCAGCACACAAGTACTGAGCTCTGTGCAGGACCTGGAACCTGTGTCTGAAGGGATGTTTGATGAAATTGAACAGTATTTTGGGGAAAAATTGTTCTTAAATTGTTAGATACAAGCTAGTCCTTAATCAGTCTATGTTGAACCCTTTTGCTTCTAGTGGTCCACAGTAAATGCTTGAGAGCTGGATACAAGTGAAGCACAAACTAAGTAATTCTTCTTCCCTTGTTCCAGCTTCAGGAACTCCTTGTCAGGGAAGTTGTGTTAAACATGTTGTGTTCTGTGGACTGGACCTTTTTTTGAGGCATGCTTGGTAACTTTTCTTTGACTGCCTTCTGAGTGAATATTCATCAGTGCTGGAAAGTCCAAATCTCTATACTGTCTTTTTTTCCCCCTTGGCTTATTTCATTCCTGTTTTGTGTTTTGAATTACAGGCTCCCAAGAATGTACTTTTGAAACTACTAGCAGACATTGAGTGTAGGGCATCTTCAATCTTGCTCTGTAGTTTTTCTTAGCTTTTCTGCTAATTTTGAATGTTTATCTGCAAATTCTAACCAAAGCGAAGAGACTGCTTCCATTTAAAGAGGAGGAAGAAAAAGGAAGGTTTTGGTCCACAAGTGTAGCTGGGATTATTTTCATCCTTGTTTGGCTCTTGGAACTGGATTCCATCTGTCAATTTATTTCCTCTCCACTCCGTGTTTTAAGTCCTTTAAAAACTCCCAGTTGTTATCTGTCTTTTGTGTTGACCCCAGGTTACGCCTGACCTTTATAGACTATAAAGCAAGAATTGCACTGAAGCTTTTATGTTTGTCTGATATTGCAGAACCATGCTAGAGGGGTGAGCACAAGTGCTCCTTCGAGGAACAGCTCTGCCCACTTTGTTTTGCATGCTGGTGTGTCTGTGTGGGACCGGCTCAGTTAAACCTCCTGCATTCCCAGTACTGCCAGCTCCTGAGCAGAGTGTGGCTTGAGGATGTTCTGGAAATGTGGAAGCATTGCGTAGCCAGGGTGGCAGAGCTGTATGGCAGAGGTGGCTCCCTCTCCCCTTTTCCATGGTGCTATCTTTTGTTCCCACTTCCATCTCTTTCAGTATGGCTTTTTGCCCCCTCCCCACTTTCCTTGTGAAATAACTCAAACCACTTCTCCTTGTTAAAATGGCATGTAGCCAGTTTTCTTGAAACATCCTTGATTTTTATTGCTGTGAATAATTAGGAAGCCTTTATATCACCCCCTTACCCTTCGCGATGACTTGCAAGTCTGCTGATCCATCCTTCATCTGCTTTCTGGGAATGTGTCCCCTCTGGATCCTACTGCTGGGATCCCAGAAACATCCTAGTAGGTAACCTCATCATCAAAGCAGAGTGTACAAAGCTGTAGCTTCACTGGAGCTGAATGGAGACTGGATCTTCAGATGCTTGCCCAAGCGCAGTGGGTTTTGTGAGAGATGCTTCCAGTTGAGTCCTGTACTCCCATTTCAGCTTGAGTTTTTCCACCTTGCTTTGGAAATTTGGTTTCTGCCCCCTAGCTAAAACGGCTTATGTCTTCCCTGAAATTAGCAATTCCAAAATGTATGTCTTAAGTCTGCTTTGTTTCTCTTTTAAAGAGAGAACAAAAGAATCATTTCCATGCAGTAATTATCCTGAGAGCTATGTAAGTTCCTTAAATAAGGTTTAAGCAATGTTGTTGTGGAAAAATCTCCTGAACATAAGAGTGTGGCAGTGACACAGGGTGGGCAGTCTTCCTGCTCTGGAAGCTGTGGTTTTCAGAGGCAAGTAAACGCATACTGACAGTGTGCTCATGAGTGCGTTGGCTTGCAATTGGCATTGCATCATGAAAGGAGGATGGGCCAAGCCCTTGAGGGCTTCTGAAGAGGTAGAAGTACTGGAGGCAGAATTTGTATCTTGCAACTGCAAGTGAGGTGGTAGGAGAAGAAAGGCAGGGTGCTGCCCCAGAGTGCTGCTGCACTTCATACATGTCATGACCGTGTCCTTCTTGTTTCCCCAGTAAGCCTCTCCTGCAGTTCAGAGCTTTCTGATCCACGATGCCTACTTGCTCTCCAGCTTAAGAAATGAGTGAGTATTCAGTCACCTGTTAGATGGGAAAGCCATAGTGTCCAATTGGAATAGTATTAATATTTGCTATTAAAAAGAAGCCTTCAGTGAGATGTAGCTTATCATTAGTGTTCATGTTCACCTAGACTACTGGCTGAGTGTTTACGTTCATGTTATTAATTTTGTGTTATTTGGAAGTATGCCTTGAGCTATTATTAATGTCCAGGCTGAAAGAAGGATGAATGAAAGAAGTGAAAGGGTGCAGCAGTGAGAGACATGGACATTTTGGAACCGGTGTTGGATGTGACAGTATACCTTGCCATTATATTGAATGACTCTGGCACATTCGGGGATAAGAGGTAAAGAAAGAGAACTGAGCAGTTAAAGTAATAGTGGCTGAAGTGGGAGCTCCCAGGAACATTCAGGAAACTTATCTGCTGTGGTTCAGTTTTTGCCATAGTACTCAAAGAGGACAGCTGTTCTGTTAGTTCCTGGTAATCCTTTCTCTGAAAGTGTCCCTTACTGACTTACCACAGTGTGTCAGGGTGATGGAGTAAGTGGGATGTCAAGCAAAGTGATTTGCTAAGTTGGTGTAGTTTGAGTGAAACTGTCTTCTAGGAGGAACAAAAGACTTCTGTGAACAGAGTTCAGCTCAGGGGTTAGGCAGTTATCTCAAATTTTCTTTTTGCTCCTCTTTTTCTCCTGTGAATAACATCTGCAGCTTCTGGTCCCTGTACATGTTAACTTTTAAAATATCTTCCTTACCTTCAGATGAGGCAGGTTAGGCATTTTGATGCGTGATTGTCTCAGAAATTGTTATAATCTTTATCTCGTGCCAGATACACTTTGTGCTTTTTCCAATTCCTCCTTTATCAAAGTTCCATCTGGGTTATTTCTTTTCGAACATTTGCAAAGTTGCCCCCCTTTATCTTTAAACAGGCCCCCCGTACTTTTACTTTTTCCATTGGTTTGTCCTGTCTGAAATTTTCAGACATTCTTCCCTGTCTAATCATTGACTTTCATAGAGTCATCTGATATTATTACCTTGTGTGAAATATTTCCTTCATAAATTCCTGCAGTGGACTAACTGGCTATGCCTTTCATGTAACTTAACTCTGTGTCACGATTTCTGAGTTTTCAGTTTCTTCTCTCTGAAACTTGCCTTCATTCCTTCTATCCATGGATATACAGGATGCTGTAAATGGTACAAATAAAGTCAATGTTCTTATTTACAAATGTACCACAAAGTCTTCTATGCAATGACATTATTTTGCTGTTACGTAAATGGTAATCAAAAGCATATTAAAAAACAGAGAAGCTCTAAATACTACTTCTGTTTTGGTTTTAGCACAATCATTTCAGGTTGCAGAAGCTCTTCTGTCTGTATTCTTGCTTCAGTGCTAGACACCTGGGGCAGCATGTGCAGAGGTGGTTTGGTTAGATTGCAGTACTTCACACTCCCAGCCCAGAGATTTGGGGGTGCTGAGAAATCAACCTGTCATCTCACAGAATAAAAGTTGCCTGTCAGAGGTCAGGCTACAGCTGCCAGGCATCTGTGCCACACTCCCAGAGCCTGCCTCTGGTGGGATGGCAGTGTAGGCTCCTCTCCTGTGGTGTGACTTGGTAGGGAGCTATCAGGGCAGCAGGCTCTTCACACTGCAGCCCTCAATGAGTTGTACATTTGTAGAAAATGAACTGAAGAAATATATTCCTTTTTTTTTCCCAGACTTTACTAGTGCAGGTGTTTTTTCTTAATTATGCTTTTTCTTTAATTTTTTTCTAAATTGTGTGGTAACACATCTTTCTTATATGCCTTCTTTTCTATCCTCCGTGAATGCTGCTTCCAAATTTATCTGAATCTTACTTAATTTATCTTTATTGCAATTTATTTAACTTTTCAATTGGGTTATAGTTACCATTGAGGAAAAACAACATCAACTGTAGCAGACTGTCTGGGTAGTCAGAATTTCTAGCACAGAATGCTTTAGACAGCTGTTCCTCTAACTTTTTCCCATGAAGTCATAAAACAGTTGTCAAAGCACGGACTATAGCACATAACGATGTCTAATTACCTTTAAAGTACTTTAAGACTTGAAGATGCAGAATGTCTGGGATCTTTGCATATATATCACTGTAGTCACGAGCTTCATGCTGATCTTCTGCATACAGTTTGTAGCGATTGAACTAGGACAAATCTTTCATTATGATTCACAGAAGTTATTCCTGATTTCTTTTAAGGCTTATGTCAAGTTTGATGACAGTATTGCAGTTGTTTATTCCTTGCTTGCTTGCTCATTTTATGCCATGTGCAATTTTAGCCCAAAGATGTTTGTTTGGGTTTTATAGAGAGCAATTCCTTCTTTCTTCCTTTCTTTACATTTTTTTTTTAATCTAATGCTTTGTGAGTTGAGTAACCAGTTTGGAGGAGCTCATGAAAAAAATCGAGATATGAAGAAGTCCTTGAAGAGAGGACAAGCACATGAAAGAGTAATTCTCAAAAAATACATTTTAAGCTAAATTGCATGTGGATTGTCTGTAATTATTTGTAAGGAAAATAAGCCCATTTATTGCTGTGCAGTGTGTTTCTTCGCTCTTCTAATTTTATTAGATTAAAAAACAGCAACAACAAAACAGCATGATGAGTGTAGTCATGATTATGAGAGGTGGTAGGAAGCAGCACCTTATGTGACTTATTTCATCTGGGTCATAAGACTTTCTGGAAAATCTGGGAAACTGTTACTTTTTAATCTATTTCTTATGCTTAGTTTTTGTTTAAAACTGATTTGTTTTAAAGGATTGTCCATGAGTGGAAAAGGATTAAGAAAACATATCCCATTCTTCCTCCTTTCTCCTATGCTATATATGCTATTATTATAGTCACAATGTGGCTTGTGTTGGAAGTGACCTTATAGTCCACCCAGTTCCAACCCCCTGCCATGGGCAGGGTTGCCCCCCACCAGCTGAGGCTGCCCAGGGCCCCATCCAGTGTGGCCTTGAGCACCTCCAGAGATGGGGCACCCATGGCTTCTTTGGGCAGCTCTGCCAGGGCCACCTCTCTTTTGATAAAGCCCAGGATACTGTTGGCTTTCCAAGCTGCAAACACAGACTGTGTTTGTGTACAGGTTTTTGTCCATCAGGACCCTCAAGTCCTTCTCCACAGAGCTGCTCTCAATGAGTTCTCCTAGTCTGTACGCATACCTGGGGTTGCCCTGACCCAAGTGCAACATTTTCCACTTGACCTTGTTGAATTTCATTAAGTTCCGATATGTTGATTTGTCAAGGTTTTCCAGGTTTCTCTGGATGACATCCCTTCCGTCTAGTGTATCAACACTCAGCTTACTGTTATCTGCAAACTTGCTGAGGGTACTCTCAATCCCACTGTCTAGGTTGTTGATAAAGTTGTCTAAGAGCATTGGTCCTAAGATAGACCCCAGGGGGACAGGCTTATGTCATATGTGTACATAGGGCTGTTGACCACAATCCTCTATGCCCATACAACCAATTCCTCATTCAGCAAATAGTCCAGCCTTCAAATCCATACCTCTCCGATTTGAAGATAAGGATGTGTTGTGAGACCGTGTCAAAGGCCTTGCACAAGTCCAGGTAGGTGACATCAGTTGCTCTTCCTTTTCCTATTGATACTATCATAGAAGGCCACTAGATTGGTCAGGCATGATCTACCTTTGGTGAGCCATGCTGGCTGTTTCAGATCACCTCTCTGTCTCACATGTGCCTTAATATAGCTTCCAGGAGAATCTGCTCCATCATCTTCCCAGGCACACAGGTAAGGCTCACTTTACCTGACGGTCATGACCTTCTTAATATGATAGAGAGTAGCTTGGCAACCATATCAGTCGATTCCTTCAGGAACCTGGGTTGCAGGTTGTCTGACCCTGTAGACTTGTATATTCAATCTCATCACATGGTCTTGAACTTGCACTGCACTTACACTAGGAGGGGTTTTGCTCCCCTAACCACCACCTGGACATTCAGGGGCATTACAGGTGTGGGCAGCCTGACTGCCAGTGAAGAACAAGACAGAGAACTCATTGACAATCTCAGCCTTGTCCATGTCTACTGAAGCTAGTTCTCCTTTCTCATTTATCAGAGGGGGTACACTCTCCTCAGCCTTTCTCTTCTGACTAACCTACCTATAGAATACATTCTTGTTATTTTTCACATCCTTTGCCAAGTTCAGTCTCATCTGTGCCATGGCTTTCCTGATCTCACCTCTACATGTTCAGATGACATCCCTATACTCTTCCCAGGCCACAGGTCCCTGTTTCCACTGCCTGTGCATTCCGTTTTTATCCCTCAGCTTGACCAGCAGATCATTCTTGTTTAGCTATGCCCGTTTCCTGCCTTCCCTACTTGACTTCATGCACTGGGGTATGAGGATCTTTTGCTCTCAGAAAGGCAAAGAGTTTCCAGCTCTGTTCCATTCCTTTGTCCCTAAGGACAGCTTCCCAGAGGATCTCATCCAGCAATTCCTTAAACAGCATGAACTTCACTCTCCTGAAGTTCAGGGCCCTGACTCTGCTCTTTGCCAGGCCTAAATTCCTTGATATCACAAACTCAACCAGGACATGGTCACTGTAGCCCAGGTTGCCTCCAGCCAACCTCTTTAATGATCTCCTCTGCACTGGTGAACAAGTCCAGTAATGCTTTACCTCTGGTTGGTTTGTCTAACACCTGGACCAGGAAGTTATCCTCAACACACTCAAGCAGTCTGCTAGATTGCTTGCACCCAACCATGTTATTTTCCCAGAGGATGTCTGAATGGCTGAAAACCCCCATCAGGATGAGAACTTGTAAGTATGATGCTTCCGGTAGCTGAAGCAAGAAGGCTTCATCAGCAGGCTCCCCTTCATCAGAATGATGAACCACTGAAGGACCACTAGATGTCCTTAATTTTTACCCACAGCTGTCAACTTGTTTGTGACCATTTCTCAAGGGCAGCTCTCTGTAATCTATTTATTTCATACCATCGAGGGCAACACCCTAACCCCTCCTTCACTGACTGTCTCTTCTGGGACGACTGTATGAGCTGAGTATGAGCCAGCAGTGTGCCCAGGTGGCCAAGAGGACCAGCGGCATCCTGGCTTTTATCAGGAATGGTGTGGTGAGCAGGATTAGGGAAGTAATCCTGCCCCTGTACTTGGTGTGTTCAGTTTTGGGCACCTCAGTACAGATAGGACATTGGGGTGCTGGAGTAGGTCCAAAGAAGGGCAACAAGGCTTGTGAAGGGCTTGGAGAATATGCCCCATAAGGAGCTACTGAAGGAACTGGGGCTGTTTAGCCTGGGGAAAAGAAGGCTGAGGGGAGACCATGTTGATCTCTTCCAGTACCTGAAAGGTGCTTATAGCGAGAGCGGGGTTGGTCTCTTCTCACTGCTGACAGCTGACAGGATGAGGGGAAATGGCCTCAAGTCGCAGCAGGGTAAGTTTAGGTTGGATATCAGGAGAAGCTTCTTTACTGAAAGGGCTATTAAACACTGGAATAGGCTCCCCAGGAAGGTGGTTGAGTCACTATCCTTGGATGTGTTTAAAAACCGTTTGGATGTGGTGCTCAGGGACATGATTTAGTGGAGGGTTGTTAGAGTTAGGGTAGTATGTTTAGGTCGTGGCTGGACTCAATGGTCTTTAAGGTCTTTTCCAACCTGAGCAATTCTATGATTCTATTATTCTATGATTCTAAAAACTTTATAGCCCTTGATTGCAGTATTCCAGTTGTGTAATTCATCCTACCATGCCTCTGTGATAGCAGTAAAGTCATAGTTTTCTAAGTGCACTGTGACATCCATCTCTTCTTGCCTGTTTCCCAGGCTTCATGCACTGGTGTAGAAACACTTCATCTGAGCTCTCAGCTGTGTTACCTACTTAGAGGAGACCCAAATTCCTCTGGGACAAATCAAGTTTCCCACTGCTGCTTCCTAAAGTAACAGTGCTCCCTTGCTCTTCTCATGCAAAAGTACATCTCCTTTCCCCATCAAATCTTGTTTAAAGCTCTGCTAATAAGCCCAGCCAGCTTGCTGTCCAGAACACTTCTGTTCTCCCTCAATAGTTATGTCCCATCTGACACTGACATGTCTGGTCTCTCAGAAGTGTATCTCAGATGACAGAACTTAAAACCCTGAGCATAGCACTATCCATGCAGCTGTTCATTCAAATGATCCATTCTCCTCCTTCTACATAGCTCCCAGTCTTCAGCCAGAAGTACAGAGGACAGTATGGCCTGTGCTCTTGATCCCTTCAACACTTTTCTAAGGGACATAAAGTCTCTTCCAATATTTCACAGTCTCTTTCTTACAGCTTCACTTGACCCAAGCTGAATGAACAAGAATGGATGGTAGCTTTACCAGACATGGCTGCCTACTCTTGATATCATGAATGTAGTGGTCCCCTAGCAGGCACCAAACTCTCCTGAGACATTGTCCAAGAACCAAATGGGTGCTCCAGTGATGCTCAGTGGTGAGTCCTCAACTACTAATTTATTTATTTATTTATTTATTTATTTTGTGGATCTGGTTCTAATACAGGTGCGTGGTTAGACCAACTTAATATGGTAGTCCCTTCCTGGGTCTTTACTGTTACCCACACCCTCTCCTTTTTCTAGCCCTAGAAGCTCATATCTGTTGTGTAGGGGCACCTTGGTGGCAAAAGGGAGAGTCCTTCTGGTTCAAGCAGAGATGAGGGTCCAGTTTCCCTCATCTTTTGTGTTACACAGTCTGTCTCCTCAGGAACCACCAGCCAAACAGTCCTTGAAGTTCCTAAGTTTGGCTTGTGAGAAGCAATGATGCGGAATGGAAATCTTAATTTCCTAGCTTGAAGGAGCTCCTTGCTTTGAGCCAAGTGGCCTGGTAGAGTGCTATGGTTAGAAACACTTACAGGTTTTGTCAGAAGAATGAGATCTTCCTATATCCATGAGGTAAGACTCTCTTTCCGAAGTTGATTTGGGTGTCCCAGTGAGCTGCCCACCTGTGGAGGCAGTAATCTGCTTTATTCTTCCATACTGTTAGCTGTTTCTTGTAGATTTCAGCTGCTTCTGGATGTTCAATTGCTATGTCAATAGGAAACTCAGGGGAGGCTGAAATCCACATTATTGTTCTGAGGTCTACCATGTGGAGCAGTTTGTCCTCATTTTGCGGAATGAAACTTCTGGTCAGTTCTGTCAGTGGAAAAAAAAAATAGAGAAAGTGAAGATATTTTTGAAGCACAGTATTTGGAGTTACTCTAAGACAAATCTGGGATTTTGGATTATTTGCTTTGTAATCTTTGAGCTGCATGGACAGTCTTAAGATAGCTTTCTAACACTCACTTGTTACAATGATGCTTTACAGTGTGTAATCTTTTTTTCTTTTACTGCACTTCAGCTTTGTGTCCAGATCAGGCCCTGGATGCTTCTACAGAAGGAATAGGGGTGTCCCAGGAGAGCATTCCTCTAGGAACTCCATTTCCTGTGGGAAAGCAAGCAGTGACTGGGACAGAGTGTTCCAACAGGAGTAGGCCTAGGTGACTATGAAGGTGGGAAATGCCATGGCAACCAAATTCTCTTTCTGCTTCTGATGCCTGGCACCAGAAAATAAACCAAACAACCTACACTTTTTTCAGGATCTCTTTTCTTTTTCCCTTCCTAGATATTCATTATAAGCCTGGGCCTGGTTTTGCAGATGTCTGGGTGTGTCTCACTGCAGCTGAGATTGATGAAAAGAAGTTAGGAAACAAGCCTGCCACCAGCTTGCACTGAGCACTGGAGGATCAGACAGAAAAGCAGGCCCAAATGTGCCAGGTCAGGTTTTTGTAAGATGGTGTCAGAGGCTTGTGGTGGACTGGTTAATATCACTGGGATCTGAGGTAGAACGACTGGAGTATCGTGGTGAGAGTCAAACAAGTTCAGTGTTCAAACAGGGCCAGCGCGGTGTGCAGCATTGAGCTTTGAAAGACGAAGCAAAATGGGAGTAGTGAGTTCCCTCTGTGCAGTATCCTGTCACTGGGCAGGGTGCTGAGGGAAACATAGAGATTTCCACACTGTCATAACTCATGGAGGGGTTGAAAATAGCACTGTGCAAGCCAAAGTAATTCAACCACTTCCTGAAGTTCGCTTCTCCTTTGTAATGTGATTTTGCTTTAGAGCCATTTAAAAGATTTGAAAAACTTCTGCTTTCTCACAGCTATAATACTTATTCTTCTACTGAATGTAAAGCCAATGAAATAATTTTGACTTGTTTAAAGGGCGTTGTTGACTTTAGTTGGACGTGATTGTTCACATTTGATTTTCCTATTGTGTCCAGGTAAATACCTTGCTCTTCTCCCTGAAGATGTGTAACAAGTTGAATGGGATCTGCTGTTTTTCTTTTCTGTACCTTCCTCATTGGCAGAAGCAGCCTCTTCAGTTACTGTGTATTTGTGAAGATATAGCTGAAGATTGAAGTACCGGAAGACTTAAGGGTGCCTCTAGGCCACTAAATGCATCTCTTCTAACCTGAGATTGAGTACCCCCCATGCCTTTTTAAAGTTATTTTATGATCTGTTTGGTAACCATGAAAGATAATGAAAAGAGAAATACCCTTGCAGCATTTGAGTAAGTTTGGCAAAGGACTTTCTGCAAACTTTTCTTTCACAAGCACAGTAAATAAATTCTTACTTTTTCTTAGTCTGGTAAAAGGGCTGAAGGCTATTGTTTCTCTGTAGGACATCTAAGTAACTCCATCTCCTCTGCTAACATATCCATTTGTAATAGCACTGGATTTAGCGTACTGCTGAGTCCAGCTAGCCTACAACATCTGTTAAGTTCTTGTTCCTGCTTCTGTGATAACAATCTGGCCTTCACAGATGTTCAGGTGACAAATGCACTGTGGACTCCAGTGGTTATTATAAGGAGAAGCAGGTCAGCCTGGCTACAGAAGTGTCATGCCCTTGCCCAAGAGTGCTGAAGTTGCCAAGATGTCTTAGGAGAATAAGTAGCTTGACCTTGGGATTGGCTTTGACTCAATCGTGTTTAGAGCAGAATCTGGGAAATGATCACTTTTCTTTTGTTATATGCTGACTTTGGCTGTAAAAAAAAAAAAAAAAAAAAAAAAGAGAGAGTATACTTTTTATCTCCATTTGTTTAGGAAAAAAAAAAAAGGCATCTATCTTTAGGCGATGTCCTTCTTTATTAGTCCTTCATTTCAATGGGTGGCTAATGTGGGATGCTTCAAGATCAAAAACAGTGAAGGATCCTTTCATGGTCTGTATTTCCAGTTTTTTGGCAGCCGGTAACAGGCAGTGATTTCATTATCTGTAATCATTTCTGATCCACAGCTGGCTATGGTACCCTGCAGCAAAAGGTTCCAGAGCTGACACAGGGGCTGTGTAGAAAAAATGATGAGTTAAGTATGCAACTGCACAGTGCTGACAGGTGTCCTGAGAGAAGCAGTGAGTAATTGCTCTCTGCTTATTTTCATCAAACCAATGTTTGTAGTCTGATATCCCTTAGTTATCTCTTCTGTATGCTGAGAAATGCTATGCTCACTCCATGTCTTGGTCACTATTGCTGCATGTCTTTGTGCTGTCTGCCAGATTTGAGGCATAATCTGTTTTAAGTCATCAACTCCTGCTGCTCTGCATCTAACTCCTTGACAAGTTCAGCTCTCTTATAAACTTCACACCATGTTCCTTGAAGCCTGGTGAAGGAGAGAAGTATATTCAAGTGTAACTGGAACGTATCTTGAGCATGTTTCCAGTACCAATTTACTCAGTCCAAAAGTTTCAAGACTTGCTCTGGCATCTTCTATGTAGATGAGCTGTTCAAGACAAGCTGCTTAGCAAACATTGTGAGTTGTGTGACTGCAGCTAGCTTAACTTCAGTGAGCAGATCATGGGAACGGTGCACTGAAAGCCAGCCAAAGAGCTTGCAGTATGTACAGGTCTTTATTCCTGTGGCTTGATAATTTGCTGCATTAATTGCATGCTTTTTAGTGAAGCAATGAGTGATTCAGCAAGCATGTTGATTCTGGAAAGGTCGCACAGCGAGGTTCAGTTTGTGTTTGCTTCCTTATCAAACTGAGTCGTGTAGGGTAGAAAAGACTTGCTTGATTGCAGGCAAAATTCTTCTGCAACTCATAATGTCTGGTAACAATAATAATAGTCAGTAACATAGTAATATATAATGAGGGCAATGACAAATTCTCTGATGCTCACAGAAGACTTCACAAAAAAGACTTTTTAGTCTTAACTAATAAACAGTGCATGCAAGAAGCAGGGGCTTGTTTCTGAGCAGTATGGATACTTCATCTTTTTACTCCTCCAAAAGAGGGGTATCTTTAGGCTTTCTGATTGTAGGTCCCAGGAATTTTAAGCTTATAAGAAGCAGAACCTTTGGTTCAGGAACCTGCTAATATATACAAGTTGTTTGTTTGTTTGTTTTGTTTTTATTTTTGCTTTTTTTTTTTTTTTGAAAAAGAAACATCTTTAATGTAGGAAATGTAAGGAGTCACTGCTTGCTTGCTTCCAATATTTTTTAGTGCTTACATTGGATCACATTGCTGAATTACACCTTTTGCAAACAAGAATGTAGCAATGAGCAGTGTTGTAAAGAATCTCCTTATCACAGATTTTGAAACAGAAGGAAGAGCATTTGTATATGTGAATTTGTTGTTTACATTGATTACGTTTTTGGCATTACTTCTGTTTGTTTTGTAGTCATTTACACTGAGTCCTCCTGTTGGCAACTGTTTGTGTTGTTCTTACTTAAATCTTAGCAGAAATCAGCAAGCTGAACAAAAGGGATCATGTTGTGGAAAGCCTTCGTAATGTTTCTAAGTTCTAATGAGCAATGGCTGTTCCAGCCTGTAACCCCTTCTAATGCTGTCTGCATACCAGCCAAAAGTAATAGACTGTGCATGCTTAAAATTCTGAATTGAGAACTCTTACCACATCCCAGCAAGATCAGCAAGTTTCTCCCAAATCAAGCTTTTTTTTTTTAGAAGGGAAAAAGCAACTAAACAGAGTTATTGCTAGTTCTTTCATTGATCTTTCCTAAGGTTAAATCCAACAGCAATTAGAAACAAGTTTTGTAAATTCACTGCTTTTCATTGTCTAAACGTGTGTAGTTGGGACACTGTTGTTTGATTTATACATTTCTTGTCCTCCATTATGCTCCTACTGAAAATGATTTATTTTTTATTTTTTTTGCACTTTGCAAATATGTGCTAGGAGGACGTATTTGCTACTACTGGATTTTCTTCCTTATTTTGCAAGTAGGCTAAGAGAACTGTGGTTTTGGAGCAGTGCTGTTTTCTGCTGCCTCAGTGTATTACCGCTTTTAAGCAAGGAGACAGTGAATCATGTTCCTGCATCCTCATTTGTGAGTTAGGTACTATCTTGAGAAGTAGCCAAAACAGCTACAATGTACTTAAAGGAACTGTCATCAGTCAAGGTGATCCGTTGTGGAATTGAGGACAAGAGGCAATGGGCACAAACTGGAGAACCAGGAAGCATTTCTGTACTGTACAGGTGGCAAGAGCACTGGTACAAGTTGCGCAGAGGCTGTGGAATTTCCTCCCTTGAGATCTTCAGTAGTCACCTGGGCAACCTGCTCTGAGTGTCTATGCTAGAGCAGGGGTTGGGTAAGATTCTCTTTAGCTGCTGTCCAGCTTCAGCTGAAGACTGTGGATGAAGATCAGTTTAGGTAGAGCTCCTGCCTCTGTCTATAAGGCTGATTCTTATGGGCAGAGGTAGAAAGCAGCTTCCCATCATGATTTCTTTAAAGGAGAGGGAAAATTGAAGAACACATACATTTCTGTTGTAGCGTTTACTCCTCGGTAATCCATTTTCTTACAGGTTTAATCTTTCTTCCTTTCTTTTTTCTCCTTGACATTGTCAGCTGCTGTTACTGTTTGGAGCTGAAATAAAAACTCTCCACAGATCAGAGATGCTGTTTACTGACAGTCTCTACTAACGTGCAAGCTGGAATTTTATAATGGGAAGTGAGAGATACACTTTTGTTTGAATGGCTGGATTTGTCATCCTGTTGATAACTTTTTCTGTTGTTGAAAGTCATAATTCATCTATAGCTTTGTCAGTTGGTGAGTGTGCTCTCATTTTTTAACATTCTGGAAAAACGTCTGCTTTGTGGAGAAAAAGGGATGGTTGGAAGACTTGTAACAATTAGAGAGTGAGAATTACTCCTTTGGGGACAACATAAATCTATCTAGCCTTTGTTTAGCTGGCTCAAGAAACAACTGGCTTTACTGCAGAGGGGTCTTGTTTTGTGTGAAAGTCCCTTTAAAGGCAAGGTAATTCAATTTCTTTCCCATCCAGCTTTGTCAAGAATTACCTGGCATCTGGGTCTGACGTTTTGCCTGATGAAGATTATTAGTTTTTAAAGTTCTTTAAAGAAGGAAGATGTAGTTTTTAGAATAAATAAAAGAAAAAAAAAGTTATTTGACAAAATTAGGTACTACTTACAAATCAGTGAAGTGAACATGCATATTCTGCAGCTGGAGTGGCAAATAGATGAGGTGGTCTAACTAAGGCACATATTCAAATGTGTCAGCAGTGTAAATTGCTGACCATTCAGGAAAATCTGCTCATTTGTTCTTTGATTCAGTGCTGAGGTAGCACTTTACCTTGTGAGAACTTTCTCCCTTTAATATGAAAGAAGAGCTGCTGGAAAAAGTCACCCGTGCCATTACAGAGGAATGTACAAGGTAAACAGATCTATTGGGCCTATTTTCTGTTCTATGAGCAGCTGTTGTGAAAGACTAGATATGAGATTTTAGGTTGTCTTAGTAGCAAAAGTGATTTTAAAGAGAAGTGACATGCTCACTGAAAGTGGCATAGGCAGCCTGTTCACCAGAGCTTTTCACAAGGAAATGAATGCTGGGCTTCTTTGCAGAGCTATCATGAGACACTAGCGGAAGAATTCCTACGCAAGAGCAGAGTTCTTTTGAAAAATTAACCACATCAGACTCTGCTACAGCTAGAAACAAGTTCTTCAGTCTCAGGCACTATGACAAATTCACCTTGGTCAATGAAGATGATGTTACTGAGTGAACACCTTTCCTGCGCCCCGAAGATGTGCTGGTCTTGTTCATTCTGATGTACTGATAAAACTCCAGGGAGACCTCATTGCAGCCGTCCAGTACTTGATTGCAGCTTGTAAACAGGAGAGAGACTGGCTTTTTACACAGTCTGACAGTGATAAGACAAAGGGGAGTGATTTTGTACTAAATGAGGGGAGATTTAGGTTAGATATTAGATGGAAATCCTTCACTCAGAGGGCGGTGAGGCCCTAGTACAGCTGCCCAGAGAAGCTGTGGTGCCCCATCCCTGGAGGCGCTCAAGGCCAGGTTGGATGGGGTCCTGGGCAGCTGAGCTGATGGGGGGCAGCCCTGTCCACAGCACGGGGTGGAACTGGGTGGGCTTTAAGGTCCTTTCCAACTCAAACCATTCTATGACTCAGTGAGGCTGTATGGTCACTTTAGGCCTAGCTGTTCTGTGCCTGGCTGCCAACAAAAACTTTTGGTGGAGATCCTGTGTTTTGATACATGGTCATTGCAGCCCCTCTGGCTCTGTTCAGAAGACATAAAAATCACAGATTTTTTTCTTGGCATGTCTGCTGTTTAGTTCATGTAATCAAATGTTGGGAAAGTTGGTGAGGGTGGAGTTTATTTTAGAGGTAATGCAAAGCATTTTCTTCTTTTAGAAACCAAGCGTTTTGCTGTAGCTTTGATGGCTCACATCAAATTGCACAAGTTCTGCAGCAGACTGTGCTGTGGTTTGGAAAGGAAGCGAAGTGAAATGGTTTGTAATTCTGTTGTACTGCTACTTTCTGTGAGCTGCTCCTCTGACAGAGAGCTCCCCAGCAGCTCAGCAGTATTTATTGCCTTTTGGCTGAGTCGGGGCTCCCACTGACCAGGAGGGTTGTGCCAAAACTCCAGGACTGCTTCCCAAAGCATGCTTGCCCACCAGCTCATGTCACACTGTGATTTACTGGGATCAGATCTTGTTTCCAGTGGCCAGCACCCCTCCTTGCATGAGATCCAGGGAGAAATTCTTCAGGCTGTGGGCAGGCTTGTCAGCTGCAGCTGCTGTGCCCTGCTGGCTAATGCCCTGATACAGCAGCTTTAAAAAGACACTATGCTGCCGATGGAGTGCTCTTTGTGTGTCCTGTTACACTTAAAAGGATTTTAAATTTTGTTTGTCATTATTGTTCCTTAACAGTGCAGCCTCTTCCTGCAGTGGCAGAGGCTGTATCTTGTATTGGAAAATGTTTCTCTCTTAACTGAAGTGCTCAGGAAGCTCACTTTAATGAACGGGAGGCTGGGCCACGTTTCTTAAGAGCTTGGAAGAGCACAATAACACTATCTGATAGAGCCAAATCTTAGCTAGAGAACACTGTTTTTCAACACAGTCACCACCATTAGCTGATTTCTGCAGATGAGCTGATCATGACACTTCTTCATTTCATGGTGTGACAACTGTGCATGGCTATCTGGAACGTGGCTTGTCTTTATCATTGGTATCGCTGCTGCTGAAATGCATCACCTACCACCTCACATGTGTGACATCCACTGTTTGGCCTCCATAAAAGTTCATCAAGCATCAGAGAGTGCCTTTCTTTCCTCACTGAGGAATTCGGTGACACACCTTTCCACACTTCCATGTCAGCCGCCACTCTGTCAGAGTGCCCCTCTGCTGCCATCGGTCACGTTGCAACAACATGTAACGGGATATTGGTGGGAAGGTCCCACCTCTACTGCCATACCACCAACACCCATGGGTCAACGTCATAAAACAGGAGGCGCTACTTTTGGGGCAGTCTTTGTAGGATGTAACTCTGGCACTGGAATGTCTTTGTAAGCATTCTTGTTTGCATGGGTTATTTTTTCTTGAGGGAGAAAAGCATCCAGAGGTGGGAGTAGCATTAACCTAGGTGACAAAATATTCCTTGCTTTAAAAAATGACCGGTCCCACACCTCCAAAATCAGCCACAAACTTGTCTTCTCATTCAGCCTGGCCGCAGCCATGTTCTCATGTAACTGGTTGGATGGTGTTGCCAACAGGTCTCTTATCAGTTTCTCTTTTACTTACTTACTTCTCCGGAATTTTATGTATGTGCTGTTTTGTTTTGTCTTGTTTCCATTCCCTTACTTTTGCTCTTGGTTCCAAGGCATGCAGATGTGATGCTGACAGTGGGAGCATACAGAGATGGTACGTGTCCATTAGATCCCCAGTTAGGGCTGTGGCTGAGTGAATTAGCGAGGCGTACCGTGGAGGTTTTGATTCCTACGGTGTGAGTGGCTGTAAGCCTTAGGGCAGTCCTGCAGGTGGCCCCAGAGACCCGACTTTCCGGTGTCCCTCAGCTCAGATGATATCAGGGCTTTTGGAGTATGTCAGCTGCAGTGTTCTGCAGCTCATAAAGCTTTTGAATTTTTTGTGAAAACCCTCTTACTGTCTTCTATCAAGCAGAAAGCGGGAAAAATTCTTCAAGCTGCCTCTCAGATCTTAGATGAGTGATCTCTCCTGAGGCTAGCAGCCATCCCACATACTAATAAATTACTTTGTGTGCTGGGGTACCACAGGGTTATTTATTGTTCTCATTAACTAGGAGTCTTGCGTTTTATCAGCAAATTGGTCTGTGGTGAAACACGCATTTCTCTGATGGAGAAAATCCAGAGACCTGGGCTGCATCACATGTCTTTGTCAAAGTCCTCAAAAAATTAAATGTGTTGTAGTTGCATAACTTGAAATACTCTTGCCTGTGTTTGAGAACCATGCCAACTAAAACCTAGGAGAGGTTGCGTGCATGTTCGTTTTAGTGATCTTTGCATGTACTGGGAGTTTTTGCTCACCGCAGAGCAGCCGAGTGAGCAACCTCTGCTGGGGCTAACAGACTAGTTGTAGACCTATAATAGTAACTTGTGATTCTTTTTTACTGGGAGGTATTAAAGGCTCCCAGAGTGTCAGTAAGGCAGCTTCTGTTACTGTAGGTGTATCCTCCAGGTGCGTATAGTGCAGAAGCTTGACTAGCTGATCCCTGTTGTCTAGTGTTAATTAAAGCTGTGAGCGAGGAAAACAAACAAAATGTAGGCATTCACTCCTTTAAGTGCAGACAAAAAATGAAAACACAGTGAAGTCATGTGAAAGCTCTGCATGGTATATCAAGAAAAGTTGTAAAGCCTTCAATGCCAATCAATACACATTCTGTGAAATTGTGGGAGACTGACTTAGAAGATATAACGCTGGGGAGGGGAATCTTCTTTTCTCTATGGGATCTGGATCTCCAGTGAACTGTGTAAAGAAATAGCACTGTATTCCTTGTTTGTGAGGGAAATGGACTGCACTGATCTGAGCGGAATAAGTCCTCTTGGAAACTACATCTGGTGCATGAAGAAGGAGAAGAGTAAATCAGGCTCCAGGAATCTGATTATCTTTTGTGATGAAATGACTAGATCTGTGGAAGCTGGGTGAGCAGAGGCAGTCATCTGCCATGTTTTTTAGCAAGGTAACTGATATGGTCTCCCATGGCATTTTTATATCCAAGCTGGGATGGTACAGTACGGATGGGTGAAAAACTGAATGATGAAAAACTAGCAAGAAATTTGGGGCTCAGAGTAATGGTTAGTGAAGGCTGAGGGACTGAGTCTGTTTTGGCTGGCAGACAAGACAGCCAGGGTAGTTGCAGTCTGCCTCTACCCATGGAGTATCCGGACAAAGGTCATACCCAGGCCTCTTCTCAGAAGTCTCTTCTCTCAGGAGAATGAGAAACAGTGATTGCAAATTGAATCACATCATAAATTGATAGCTTAAACTATTCTATTACATAGTTTTTGTCCAGAACATTTTTTCATGTGGCCTTGCCTGTTATGGGTACAGCAAGCTTTAAACTTCTCCATAATGTCTGTGTGGAATCATCTAACTTATTCTGGAGCAGACAGCTTATCTAATTAGCCTAGGGGAGTCTCTGACAGTGTAGGAAGATCATGAAATCAAAGAACGGTCTAGGTCAAAAGACACCTATGGAGATGACCTGGTGTAGACAAGCTGCCAAACGTACAGTCCAGCTTGATTTTGAATTTCACCAAATTCCAAAACAAATTTCATGGTGTCTACTGTGACCTCTACTGTGCAGGCAAAGCCTGTGTCCTAGCGTAGTTGTTGTGGAAAAAGGCTGAATTGTGAATTTGAATACAGCCAAATAGAACAGACTTTTCACAAACAAGTTTGGACCAATTCTGATTCTTCATTTGTATTGGTCTCTCAATAATTAACACCATGTTTTTCCCCAGCCTGTAATTCTGTCATGTTGTGTGCATGTGAGTGACACTTGCATCTGGGGAGGCAGGAAGGGGAATTGTTCTTTCTTCCCTCGTATGTGAACAAAATGCATTCTCTTCAGAATATTTCCTGTTGGTCCTTGTGGAGGAAGGGATTTGAATGATCAGCAGTCTTTCTGAAGTATTGCTTATTGATCTGAGAAATTTTTCTTGTCTTCCTTTGTCTTCCCAGTGGGAGAAGCATGTGATCCCCAGCAGTTAAGTGCTGTCATTTTTTTTTTCATATAGATAAGCTGTGGACTGCCCTGTGCATTTTAAATTCAAGTCATTTGAGAAAGATCTATATTCTTAGCTGTCCACCGTACAGAGTAATTCTGAGGTGATTACAGCCCTTGCTTCCAAGCTGGAATTAGTAAATAAGATGCCAATTTTGGTATGTCATAGCACTAGAACCACTTAAGAGTCTAGTTGTCCAAAAGATGTCACTTGAGTCATTGGTATTAGAGATAAATAATGAATAGTACTGAAAAGAGCCTGAGAGAGAATGGTTTTTGCCGAAAATACTAATCCGTTGCATTACTGTTAATTCTGATTCTGACTCTTTCCTTGTTCTGAGCATGTGTATCTTGTGTTGTGATATATAGGCAGAATGTATGTATTTATTTATTTGCTAATCTTTAAAAGCTGCATTTCTTTCTGCTCTATATGAACTGTTACGCGTAACACTGGAAATAATCAACTTTAGTTTGGAGCATTTTTCCTCATTTGTTAACTCGAAGTTGACAGCAGTTGTTGTATGGAATCTTAACTTTTCACTCCTGCATCTCCCTTAGCAGACATTTCCTGCAGAGTTTTGTGTGTCTTTCTTTCATGTATATTTGTGGATCAGTAGAGCAAGGAGGATTTATTCTTTCCCCTTAAACAAACAGTCACAGACCCTGCTCAGCAGCTGGTTGAGGTAGAGGTGCTTGTGTAGTACCTTGTACTGTTTTCTGCTCATTCTTTTGTAACTGATTAGGTAGGAAATTGTGTGTCATTTCTTAAAATGACATGAATGATTTGTGTGAAAGTGTATCAGTGAGTCAAAATAGCTGAAAGGCATTTAACTGCTGAAAAGACAAGGAGCTTGCCTTCTCAAAATTTTCTTGCTGTTCCTTAAGTAGAGATGTAATGAAATGGACAACCTTTGTGCTTTACTCGATAAAAGGCAGTCTGACCCTAGTGTACAGATCTAATTTACAGCCCTTTTTTTTTGCTTTTGAAACAGGAATTAAGAGGAGCTGCAGGGAGCTTGCTGCCTAGGTCTTGTGTCATCCATGGGTGTGTGACTGCTGGACTGTTTTACTGATTTAATCAATAGCATAGCTCAAGGTGTTTACTGACACAGAGGCTGCCGCTCATCTGCGTAGCATGGAGCGAGTACTGTGAGGGTTGTGAGCTCTGAGCCCCTTCAGCTGCAATTGCAAGAGGATTGTTTCCCCTTCAAAGAGCTTAAGTAATGATGTGGGACAAAATTCTAAGCGAAGGCTCTGTGCATGTTTATCTGCTGGGATGAGCAGAGGGGAATCAGTTTGATTATGGTTTGCTCCAAGGTAATGCTTGGAGATAAAATGGTGTATTTTGGCTGCAGAGAGCAGATTGAACTGGGGTGTGATCTGGGGGAGATGGATGCTGCATGCACTTGGTTTGTGCTATCTGTCTCATGCCTTGATATAGAAATATTTCCAGTTCTTCATCCGTTAGAGAACATCGTAGGAATGAGACATGATAATTGGTATTGTTGCATGGAAGCAGGTGTTCTTTCAGGCTCCTGTCATGTACCAAATCTTCTTTATACAAGTCTTGAGAGACAGGAATCAGCTTCAGTGTTCAGGCATAGCTTTTTTCAGTGTGTTTCTGCATCACGACACGAGCTCTTTGGCTTTTCTTTGTGTGTAGGCTGCTTACAGTTCTGTTTCTGTCCTTGCTTAGTAACTGGGTCCCCATGCTTTCTGCTCCACCTGGGACATGGGCTGCATGTGCCTGTGCGGAAAAGAACACATCAGCCATATGGCGAAGCTGTCGCATTGGCATGGCTTTGGCTTGCCTTGAATTAAATACAAATTCAGAGAAGTGAAAACCCTGAAAAACAAGTCCGCTTGTGTCAATCAGATTGTGATTTTTTTTACTAAACCTTTATCTAAACACTAAACAGAAAGGACTGTATCAGATAATATTCTTGAATGTTGAATATGTTGTTTTCATAGAATCATAGAATGGCCTGGGTTGAAAGGGACCTGAAGGATCACGAATCTCCAACCCCCCTGCCAGCACAGGCAGGGCCACCAACCTCCATATTTAATACTAGACCAGGCTGCCCAGGGCCCCATCCAACCTGGCCTTGAACACCTGCAGGGACAGGGCATCCACAACATCTCTGGGCAGCCTGTGCCAGCACCTCACCATTCTCACAGTGAAGAACTTCCCCTTGACATCCAACCTAAATCTTCCCTCCTTCAACTTAAAACCATTTCCCTTTGTCCCACTGTCTACCCTTTCAAAGAGTTGACTCCCCTCCTGTTTGTAGGCTCCCTAGCAGCATGGCAGCTAGTTTTCCTAAGTGATTCTTGTCTTCGCAAATAATTAATTTGCAAATGCAATTGGGTGTCTTTTAGGCTGGTTTTTGGTTTTTTTTGTTTTTGTTTTTGTTTTTTTTTTTGTTACTATTACCAAAGAATTGGGTAATTTGTAGCCTTCCCTTCTTTGTGAAGCACAGCAAAATGTTCTGCAAGTTTCACATGTGTTTTTATGATTATGAATCACGCATTAGAATCAGAAACTGTATTGCTTGAGGGAGAGCAAGTTGTACATGAAGCAAATGGCTAAATTATCATTCTCCTCTTTCTCAGTGATTTATAGAGCATACGGTTGCTCACTGCAGACATGATTTGTACCCTGCAGTAGTGAGGGCTTAAGAGAAGGTCTAAAACAGTGCTGAGGAAGACATTTCTATTTTTACCTGTATGTAAGTCTTTTCATTCCCGTTCCTATTTGTTTCAGCATTTGAAGCATGTGAGAGTGTTGTCATTTCAAGGTTCGAACGTTAGCTCATTTTCTTCAGTTTCTCCAGTTAAGACAGGAAGGTCAGAATGATTCACAGCACCTGTCCCACTGCAGCTGGAATACCACAGATTTAATTTCATGTTTTAATATCCTGCTTCTGTTGCTTTAATTAATACACTTGTACCTGGCTCGTCTGTGGTTTTAGTTTTTTTCTTTAGGGCAATGTATAAGATAACATGAGGGAAAACTCTAATCTGACACCTGCTTTCTTCTTTTTATCATGATAAAAGAATTACTTGAATGAGGTCAGAAAAAAAAAATTGCTCAAAGAGGATGAGGTATAAGAACTTAACCAAATGAATCAGCCTGATTAAGATATTAACTTTGTATAATTTCACTCCTGGTAGAATAATAGGGCTTTCTTGCTGGAGCTCTGAGTAATCAGACTTGATTACATGTGACAGATACTAGGAAAAGCATCTCCATGAGCTTTGCTGTCCTGAGTAGACTGAGAGATACAGAATGCCAATCTTAATTTTTACTGCATCTCCTCCTCCTTGCTTTTTATTTATTTGTTTGTTTGCATTTGTATTTTGCTCTTTAGCAAGTGAGGGAAAAAAAAAAACCAACAAAGGAAAAAGCAAAGGTAGACACGGATATATTTGAGAGATGGCTATTGTCCATTCTCCATCTTGTCTTTTTTCCAAGCCTAACACCCGGGAGGAAGCAGTCCAAAACAAGCTGTCTTATCTACAGACAAGTCTCAAACTTTTTTGCAGTTGTACTGCTTCAGAGGAGATGGTGCGTGTGTGGGATCCTCTACCCCACCCTGCCTGTCAGTAGGAAAATGATGAAAGGGCAAACTTTGTCTGTTCTTTCCCATTTTTCAGCTCTGCCAGATCACATGCTGGCTTTTGTCAGATTAGCTTATAAGATTTCGTGCTGCCTGTGCAGTCAGTAACCCTTTCCTCTCTAAGAAAAGCAAAAAAATTAAAAAGGGGGATGGCATAGCATAGTGAATACTTCCTTCACTCTGCCTGTTAGCTGAGACTCACTAATGTGCCTTGTAGTGGCTCTACATAATGAAACCTTATTACTGTCAGTTGGAACATGCCCTTCTGAACAAACGCACTCATGAAGTTGTTGCATCCTTCTGGCACATCATGTATGAGATTGTCGTGTTGTGCTGCACCCACTCTTACTGCTGTCATATTCAGGTGCCTTCCTTTCTGTGAGCTGGGGTAGGCTCAGCCACTGATTATGTGGGGCATTACATGTGGCTTTGATTGCTTTTGAATCCCCTGCAGCTGTACTGTGATGGGGATGTTTTCTCAGAATTATTCGGGTGGCAGGCTATGGGATCAGTCAGATACTCTATTCTCTGCACTGCTTTTCCTGGCTTTGTCCTTATGTCAGTCTTAGTCCCAGTAGTGTTTGCATCTACTTGGTTGTCTGGCACCACATCCAACTCCCTCGCAGTGCCTGGCAGGTGTGACTGTTGTAGTACACTGAGATGGAAAGTGCCTCTGGGATGAGTGCTGCAGAAAGCACAAAGCCCATCTATGCAAAGAAGTCAGATACTGGTAACATTGTTTTTCTGTACTGCTGTGTATGTTCTGTCTGCTGTTCTGGGCATGACTAATGAAGGGAAGGTTCATCTCTCCTTCTAGCCAATGCGTGTAGTTGTGCTGTTGAAAAGACACCACATAGACCTGATCTCCAGACTCAAGTTTTCACCCAGGCAGGATGCGCTTGCCAGACCAATGCCAGTTCTTTAGGCCTCTGAGACTTCTTGTGGCTTGAAATTCGTATGAGACTCATGCAGTATCCTCACTACTCCCATGAAGTAAAAGCCTGTGGTGGCTGTAAGCTGCTCATGTTTTATGGCTGCTAAAGTGGCTTCTCTTGATGTCTGTTGCAAAACATGAACACCAGTATGGTTTGTCACTCTCTCTATGGCCAATGCAATGAAACTGTAAGGTGGTCAAAGCCTCTTTCAGATGCTTGCAACATGCCAGGTCTCAAGCAGCTCTGCAGTGTGGTCTCCAGTGTATGACACAACAGCCTCTGTCACTGAATATAGCACCATTCAGCAACCATTAAGGTAAGCTTAAACTTAAATGTTAAATTCAAATGTGTTTTCACAACTGGAATCAGTCTTCTGAAACTGAAGTAAAAGAAAACTTCGTACTTCTGGCAAAGTCTGCTTTGTATGCAGAGAGCTTCTTGGACATAGCAGACCTAGACACAGGGGAGGAAGGAGCAGACTTCAGATAGGATGTTGCACTTCAGCAACCAAACAGCATGACATAAAGGTGGAGTGAGAAAGGACCTATATGGAGTTGCAGACTGTTCAGAATCTTTCCGTACAGTAATACTGTCATGAGGGAGAAGCAGACTTTTGGAGTGCAGCCCTAGAGAGCAAGCATCTTCCCTCTTCGGATTATCTATGTCAGCAGCCAAGGAGTGTTCTCACATCCTACTTTGAAACCAGAGATTAGGTGCTGAGGGCCTCTGGGCTTCAACTGAGTTCTCTTGAGCTGCCAAAAGGACCTCCAGAAGGAATTTTTAGGGGTATCTGCATACATCCCACAAAAGACGATCCTTTCTTCTTGGAAGACGTGCTGCAGTTTGGGTGCTTGTCATTGGTACGTTTCAGTAGCAACTGGGTTGGTCTGCAGCTGTGGGGAGAGGACAGTTAGAACCTGCATATAATTTTTTTGCTGTTGTTTCAGACTTGTCTTTGCAGATCTTCTAGTGTGCATCTTACCACAGATTTTCAAATGGAGAAGTTGCAAGAAGTGTATCTTACTATTCTCTCTCTGCTTTACTTCAGTATTTGAAAGAGTCTGGGGGGAGGCAGACTAAACTGTGTTGAGTAATTAAGTACATTTAAGCATAAACTGAATTTTGTGATCCACTCATAAACAAGAGGAACCCTTGTGAAGTTTTGAAGGAACAAAAACAGCAGGTTCCAGAATCACAAGTGAAATGAGAGATAAAATTTTTATGCAATATCAGGAACATCACTAAGCAGGCATTTTATTATCCCTGGTACCTACAAAATAAATTCAAATTGATAAAGGGTTCCTGTACATATCTCATTTCTCTCAGGCTTATTTTGGAGACTGGCAGCTAAGACAGAATTTGTTATGAACCCTGCTTCTTAAAGACATTACCTGAAGCAAGACTTCTTCGGGTATGAAGATTCTCCCCTATGTAACTTTAGATTCTTAATACTTACTTCCAGATTTCAACTTGAAAGAGTCAATAGAGTGAGGACTGCACTGCAGCAGATGCTGTCTGTTCACCATCACTGTCAGAACAATCTAATTTCCCCTTTCTCTGTGTGCCCAGAAATGTGCTCAAAGGGAACTCACTTTGATTTCACCAAGAACAAAAGTGAGGCTTACCATTCCGCTGTTCCCGTAATTGTTCTTTTGGCCTTTGTTTGAAGATGGGATGATACGAGAGAGAGCTTTCCTACTGGCATTGACCAGAACCCTTAGATGTAGCAGTTTCGGTCAAGTTTCGTGCAGCAATCCCCGACTCCATCTTTATTTGCCAGTGGTCATTCTTCCCTCTTTAAACCCTGTTTGTAACTACAGACATTTTAAGGAATTTTTCTGTTGAAGAAGGCACTGAGTACCTCTGTCTTACCTACGTCTGTTGTTGCTAAATGACCTGCCGTAACAGTAATGTCCCACAGTTTCCTTGTTTGGCCTTTAACTGTTAATGTAGCACTAGAAACTCTTGTTAGAATCATAAAAATTGTAGAATGGTTTGAGTTGGACAGGACCTTTAAATATCATCTAGTCCAACCTCCTGCTATGGGAGGGAAGTCTTTCACTAAAGCAGATCACCCAAAGTCCCATCAACCTTGTTATCCCTATAATGCCTGTAGTTCTTACCTGCTTTCCTGACATAATTCCTGCATGGCAAGGCAGTGTTTTTGGATTCTTATTTGGTAGCCTTGCCGTGCTTTCACATCTCTTACACGGCCTTTTTGCAGTAGAGTTCCACCATTAGTCCTCCCTTGGCTCCTGGTATGTCTCCTTGACTTCCTGAGTATTGGAATGGACTATTCTTGAGCTAAGGAAATGTCTGCAAAGACCTGCCAGCTTTCTTGTGATCCTCTACCCCTTGTAGCTTCTTCCAATGGGGTCATACCTGCCACTCCTCAAGTTTGTTCTACTGAAGTTTGTGATCTGCACCCTGCGTTTGTACTCCCCCAGTGCCCTCAGAACTTTGAAATCCCTTGTGTTGTGGTCACTACTACTACAGCTGCCAGTGATTTTTATGTCCTTACTCAACACATCTTTGCTAGCGAATAGCCAGTCCAACCATGCACAACTTCTAGTTAGCCTTTACAGTACCTGTATCAAGAAGTTCTTCAAGTGTAGAAATCTCATTTCGGTGTGTCCCACCTGTTTTGTTACCTCTCCTGCAGATGTCAGAGAGACAAAAATCCTTCATAAGAGCCAGTGCTGTGATCAAGAGCAGTTCTCTGTATAACCAAGGCTTCATCTTGGGAAATTGTCGAGAAGGATGCTGATACAATGATGTGCTTACTGCTCTGATCCAGACTCATAAGGTCTCACCCAGCTCTTGTCTCCTGGAAGAGCTCCCTGTATCCAAAATGCTGTGTTGCCTAAAGGCTCACATCTCCTGAAGAACATTTGTCTGCCAATCACAACGCTCAGTGCTTCAAGCTATCTCAGTTGTTCCATTCACATCATGTTTTGTGTCGCTGTAGGGCTTTTTTTCTTGCTGACTGTTCCCAAGCTGTGTTTGTGTAGGCATATTTGAGTCAGGTGTTCCTTCAGTTTGTAACGATGCTCCTGAGGTGCCTCTCCATCCTGCCACTGAGTCCTTCTCAACTACTGTCCCCCAGTTCTTATCTTAATTCTCCCTTTACTATTGGAGATGTTGTGAAGCTACAGAGTAATTTAGCTGATGTATTGCCTTTATGGATGCTACCGTGCATCAAAACAAGTAGGGAGTGTGTATCCTGGCACTATTCATGCTCACCATTGCATCCACTGATGCCCAAATCTTCATGCTGCTAGCTTACCTATTGCCTGAATTTAATACTGCCTTCCGTTTCCTGGATCTGTTAGCCACATCTGAGACAACTAACTGGGTGTTCATAACATTTCTGTGTTCTTTTGGAGAGCTGGTGATGCTCCTTGTGCATGCTGAATGGTGCTATGTTCAGCACAGCTTGCCATGGCTGGGAAGCCTTTGACTTCTTCACACTTGTAACCGTGAGTTTGAGAGGCCTGGAAAAGTTTTCAGTGGGGTCTTCCAGGAAAACTGCTTTAACTTTGGTTTTGCTTGGATTCTGTGACCAGCTTACACCAGCGCTTTTTTGCCCATGTCTATTTCTAGTACTGTTGTTTTCTGCCACCTTTGCCTAAAAGTAGTGGCTGGAGTGTCTGTGTAACATCAGACACGATATCCCATTCATGGAGTCACCCTGTTCTGAAACGCTCCCTATGGTTTGCCTTGCTTTTGGTCTAATCTGCAGATGAGCTCTTGCTCAATGTTGTGCTGCCTTCTGACAGTGGGACCATGCATGATTCTTGCCTAGGCCAACAGGCCGTATACACCCTTTATGCCAAATGCCTGTCCAAAAATGATAAATGCCTTGCATTCCACTGTGCCCTAGGATGGGATCTTTGTGCAGTACCAACCTGATGTGGCTGTGTATTCAGTTTTGTTCTCTGTGTAAGGGAACAGTACAGCAATCAAAGAAGGTTCAGAGTGGTGTGATACTTACTTAATGGAAACGGAGGTTTTTCAAAAAATAAGGATCCTTTTCAGCTTTTTGTTCCAGCAAGACTGCTATTTGCATGTTGAGCTAAAAAGTCTACAATCAGGTTAGACAGTAAAAACAGAGGTGGAACCAACTTCCTGGGAGTTACTTCGATTCTGTTTAAAAGCTGCCCAAGAACCTTCCTCCAGCAGAGAGGACTCTGGTTTTTCTTCCTGCTCTGCTGCTGTTCATGCCACGTTTCCAAGAGATTAAACAACTGATTTGCAGAACTGATTGCCAGAAGCTGGCAGAATCTTCTGTGGGAAAAGTTTTCTCTTGGGAAAGGGAGAAGGCTTCCTGTGATGTTTGTCTATTTGTTGATAAGTTTTGTTGTTGTTTTGTTGTTTTGTTTTTTTGTTTTGTTTTGTTTTGTTTGTTTGTTTTTAAACTCTATGAGAAAGGGAGGAGAGGAAAATATTTGGTTCCTGAACTCAAACCTTAAGACAGAATCAATGGTTTCAAGAAGGCTGTTAACAGCTGTTCCCATTACTAGTACTGTAGTTACAATAATTGCTGCACTCTCCCACTATAATCTCACTCATGGCAGAGCTTAGTGCTGTGGTAAAAATGGACTGCAGGCAATGAATCTTGGCAATCCTGGCCAGAGCCCAGGGAAATGCAGCTGCCATTTGTTTTTCTGTTTGGGTCTTATTTTAATTTTAAAACATCACTGTATTTTGATTTGATAACCCAAGTATTAGAGGTTTAATTGTTCTGACCAGTGTTTTTGGTTCCTACAGCTATTTTGTTTATGTAATAATTGCTGGGTCATTAAATCAATAATATAATCTAATTAGTTTCCATTATATGTACACAATCTTAAAATTTTACTTGACTGTTTACTGTCATTTATCTAAGCAAGGAGGGCTTTTCCAGGACTTGTTTTAGCCTGTTCTAATACATTCTGATGCCTCCCTGTACGCATACGACTGTAGAAACAGATGTGGGCAAGCGCACACACCTTATCATAGCTGGTGAAGAAGGAGCTGTGGCTCCAGCAGCTTGTTTTTACCTGTGCATATATGCAAGAGGTTTCGATAAGGCTAATAGCACAGTGCATGCAGCCGTCCTGGGCTGGGCCTCCTGCCGTGCGAGCGTGTGCATGCCTTCGGTTGTTCTTCATTCTCTTCTGCTCTTGCTGCAGATGTCTTGAAATGATCTCAGTGATTTGGGCAGGGGATAAAAAGAAAATCTCTATCTGTGAATTACTTGGCAAGAGGGTGTTTTTGAGAGGAGCCTCTTCAACGGATTTTTACCATACAGCTGTAGGTAGCTCTGCATCCAGTTCTGGTTTTCCTTGCTAGCTGATACAGTTTTGATAAATGGTGGATAGTGCTTGTACTCTAAGTAGGGTGTGGAGTCAAGGAACACAACAAGGAATAGTTGTATTAGGACAATTAATCAACAAGATTTTGTTTTGCACGCACGTTGTATGACAGCGTTTTCCAGTGTAACTGTGAAATTAGGTCCACAGTGCTCTAGATTGGCAACAACATATTTTCCCAATAAAAACTGTTTCAGTCTAAAAACTCACTTTACCCTCAATCTTCTTTTAAAACATACCATATATATCGATGCTGGTGTTTTTTTTTTTTTTAGTTTATGTTCATGTATGTTGTCCTGTCCTCTTAAAGTTGATGTTGAAGTAAGGATCTCAAAACTGTAATTTATGTCAAGCTACACATTGCGTTCAGGCAGCTCCCCGAGTAGTACAGACTTTCAAAAAGATGGGAGAAGAGATAAAAATACAAATAAGAATTGAAATAAAAATTGAGCTGCCTAACATGTAATAAACTTGACCAGTTTGACGTGGTGTACAGTTTGGTTTTATTGTAGCGCTAGGTGCAGCAGCACTAGGAAATGTTCGAAGGCAGACTCCATGCTATGAGTGCTTAGTTAATGAAGGATTTCAGCTTTGCTGCTGTTTGACTGCCTTTCACTTCAGTTTCTTCAAGAAAACATTATAATGCTGTGATGAAATGGTATTTATTACATCAACGGGAACTTATGTTAGTAAATTCTTCTTGGTTATAAACAAAATCGAAGTGGATTTAATCCTTAGGACAGAGACTAAAGTCTTCCCTATGCTGAACATACTTTTGATGCTTACAAAATAAATAATACGTTAAGTTATTCTTTTCATTCTTCTTGTATTGCGTCGCTGTATAGTAGGTTAGGAAAGAGCAGGAATGTTCTTTTTCCCATACCAGAGAGTTGGACTGCAGCTGTAGGTTGCCCAGAGTTGTGTATGAGACAGTTTCCTTTACAGCCATGCTTGGTAATGTTAGGCCAGCTTTTCGGGTGATGTCCCTGCTGAGCATGGAGCTGAGCAATGCCAGGAGGACCACTGACACAGAGAGACATTTGTGCTGCTGCCTCAGGAGTCAGCACGTAGGTCTGTTGCAGGCCAATGGAGGAAGCAGTGGCACGGTCCTAGGACTTTGTGCATGAATTGTTGGTCATACATATTTCTGGTCATTGCCTGTATCTCAGCCCAAGAGCTGTAGGAGGAGACGCAGAGCGAGGCCCAGCAAGTGCCATGTTCTTTGTCCTGCACAGCTGCTTGGATGGGCCTCTGCAAGGGAGCTCAGGGAGCACCTCCAAATTAACCATCTGAGCCACTGCATCATTTAAGTTCTTTTTAACAGGACTGTTCTAGTAATCAGCCTGTGGCCATGTAGTAGTCACCTTGTGCTCTGATAATTGCTCCACTGAAATGTTGGCTGTTACCTGTTGTTCTTCTAGTCCAACCCCAATAACAAATTAGCCATTTGTTCTGCATTTCCAAGAAACAATCCAGTTACATTTTACAGCTTCATAACTTATAAATAAATGCTTCCCATTGTGCCTGTGGATTAGGGCACGCTTGAGTTGCATAACACTCATTTTCAATCATGCCAGAAGATACCATGCATGTACTACACTGGTGTTTGTGTGACTGCCCCTGGACCAGAGCCCTGGCTAGGTGGGAGTTTCTAATGTTGAAACTAAACAGAGCTGGACCAGTATGTCAGGGCACAGCAGTTCGTGTAGCGTGTTGGTCAGTAATGGAAGTACACAGAGTCAGGGGATGAAATCACAAGCTTTGTACATACTTCCAGCAGCTCAAAAGTAACAAACAGCAGTGTGTGCACACTTTATTTTCTGCTTTCAAGAGAAAAAAAAAAAAGTCTCAAACAAAAGCCTCAGACCACCACACACACACACATAATAATAATAATAATAATAATAAAATAAATTCCTTCTCTCAAAAGCTAGGCTGCATTGGTTTTAATTGATTTAAATTGCCAAGTAGGATGCCAACCTCTATTTGAATGATGTTTTTCAGTTTAATTTTTTGAGTGTTATACTAAAGAAGATTTGATTCTTGCTAGTTAATAGCTGTGACATTTCCAACCAAACATAGCTTTTGTTATTTATTTGCTAAATTTTTTGAATAAATTTTGTGAAAGCTTACAGGGATACGTGAGTAATTTATGGAGCTAGCATTTTATTTGCTTCTTATGTTCCACGGTTTATTCTTCTGGAAAATCGTGAGTTGTTTTATGTGTGTGGTTTGTTTTTTTTTTTCCCCTTGATAAGATTAGTTTTTGTTTCGTAATTGATGCTGGGCTGCTGTTGAATAGAAATGTAATATAATTAAACTTAGTTTAAAAGCTTCTTAAAGCACTCCTGGAAGTAAGGCGTGTTGATATGTCAGTGTGCTAAAAATAAAACAGCTTAGGAAAGTCAGGAAAATTAAAACAAAACTATTTGAGGAATTTGCGAAGTTGTTCTCAATACATAGGATTTGTAGAATTTGTAGATTTAGAAGTTGCGTACACTTTGCCTTATTTTTCCAATCTATAAAAATTAGCCCGTTTTCTCCTACAATTTCATCATTTTGAGCAAGTAGCTCATTATCCTGGAATGTTGAATTACTCTCTTTTCACTTGAAGGGGAGGAAAAAGGTCTACAGCTTTTGAAAGAACACCCTAAACAATTTTGACTTCATTTGTTTAGTTAAGAATTTCCTCCAGAGGCTTGGCTGATGCCAAAACTTCAGGACTAATACGTACCATATCAGATTTTCGACTTCAAAAAAATAATGCAGGCAATTATGATGGAATTCTACTGTTCCACATTTTTCTTTCTTAACTGTTGAAAGGGTTTGGGATGGGGATGCTTTCTTCGGGGCTAAGTGATCTTATGCTTTAAAAGACTGGAAAGTTGAATCTCCAGTCTCAACTGTGTCTCTTCCTGGTCCTCATGAGATGTCTTTGTGAAATGGATCAATCTGTCTGTATGCTGCATATTTCACAGACACAAAAGGGACCTTACTTTTAGCCTTGGTGTTACCCCCCTTGCTAATTTTGATCATGGCAATGTTTTATAACTTAAATGGATGTATACAGTGCTTGAACAGGTGCTTGACAGAAAGCTAACTGAAATCTCTGATGGATATTCTGGTCTTTTCAGAATTGTCTAAATCAGTTAATTCTGAATAACCATGAAGTGAATTAAAATGCAGACCGCTCCTTTATCGCACTTCAAAGCTTGAGTTCTGCATGACTTCAGCTGCTTACATTGAGAGTATGTTCATGATTGTTGCAATGAGATTTTTTTTTTCTGCTGAGAACTTCAGGGACTATTGTTAAGAACATTAGGTGTGTTTTGGAAGATGCAAGGATTATCAGGAAGGAAGATCTGAATGAAGTTCGAATTTGTTGCAGAGAATGAAGTGTCCCAGAAAACAGTTGGACAAATTCATGAGGGATGAATCCATCAGATTTTATTAGACAACAGTATTCACATGCCACTTGTAACTCAGGGATCGGTAGACTATTGATTGCTGTGAGTTGACAGGGCATGGCAAAAAAAAAAAAAAAAGGGAAAATTACTTGCTGCTCATCTGTGCTCATCCCTGACAGATCTCTATTGACCAGCAGTGAAACAACACGCAGATTTAGACAAGCTATCCATCTAAGCTTGAGTATCTGTTAGGTAACAAGTTTCTAGAGTGCCCTTACTAGAAGTACTGGTGTCTAACAACAGCAAAATAAACAGAAACATCAAATTTTTGTTTAATTTCTCCATTTGCACTGTTGTGTGAAACTACCCCACTTCATAGCTGACAGGTTTGTAATCTGAATGTTGAATAAGTATCAAGAGTACCTATGTTAACATTTAACAAGCCTACTCAGACTTGGTAACCTTTGCAAGCAGGAAAGGCAGGCCAAAGAATTTCTGTATGTTAGTATACATAAGGCAACCGTATGCAAAAATAGTGACAAAAATGTACTGAAAGGTTGACTTCTTCAATGGGGCATTGCAAGGTTTTTTCATGACAGTGAAAAAGAATTCTTCTTAGCTCTGGAAGTTTTTCTCTCCTAGCGCATACCTGTGTTTTTTAGAGCACGTATTCAAATGTTTTTGTTTTGGTTTATTTTAGTTTGACTGTTAGGATTGCTGGACTATATAAATTATTTATCTGTCTGCAAAACAAAGAAATGGCGTGATGACCTGAACAGTTTGGAGGGGCAGAACATGGTGTTTGGTGTCATTTGTATTAAATGTTGACCAGCTACCTCTTCAAATAGATACAGTGAGGTACAATGGAAAGCTAAGGTAGTGGAAAATTTTTTGAATTTTGGAATTGAATTAGAAGTTGAAGCTCTTAGAGAGTTCTTAGAGAGTCGTTTTAAGAAGTCTTTGTGTAGATGAAGCACATGTCTGAATCCCTGATAGCTGGGCTTGTAGGAGTACAGTGGTTTTCTGTACAAGATAGCATTCAGTTGTTCATAGCTTTTTTTCCAAATTCTGACATGTTAGATGGAATTTTTCTAGCACAACATTTGGGAAGACTTCAGAAGAAATTTTCTCCTATCTCCAAAGTCCAGCACAGACAGAAATGCATTTTGCCTGGTTAGGTAAGCTTGTCAGAGCATTTGTTTATAAGAAATTTTCTCTTTGTGTAACACGCTCCTGAGATTTAAAACTTGAGAGGGGTTTGGACTCTTGGAAATCCGTTTCCATTACAGAAAAGAAAAGCCTTGAAAAACAAAATGAAATTTAAAAAAAAATCAGAATTCAGAAATGCTGGAAATTTCCAGCCGTGAATGTGGTGCTTTCTGCTTATCTGTTTCCTGGCAGACAATTGTTTTACCTACATCTTATGACTGTGTGTACCACATTTGCACCAGAGCCGAAACTGAGGTGTTTGTCTACCCATTTCTGTCCTTCCAGTTGAGACTAAACAGTGTGGGAGTCCTTTACTTTGCTGAGGATTGCAGTCTGGGCAAGAGCAAGTGGGATCTAGGTGGTGACAGGAGCTGAAGGCTGTGGAGATGCCTTGACCAAAGGTGTTAGGAGAGGAGCAGCAAGATGGGATGAAGTATGTGGTTATACATTTTGGCCTTAAAAAACAGAGAATGAAAAACAGAGTCAGAAGGAATTACAGCATCCCTCCAAGAGAGGTACAACCAATTAACACAGAATTGCTGCACTGTAAAAGTTGATGTAATTTGATTACTGAGTGATACTTATAAAGAGCAGAATCTGATTTTCCAGAGAAACATCCAGCTATGCTGATAATATGTTTATTTTTTATTTTCTCAGGGTCTTTGCCTCCTTCTTTACAATAATATGCCCATCTGTGGTTAAGGAAGTTGAGATTCCTTAGGATAGTTTTTCTCACTGTCAAAAGCTAGTGACACTGAGACATCGTATATCCAGACCTGGGGGAACAGTGTTATATAATGTATTAATATCTCTGTTACCATATGTGGGATTGAGATAAAATCTGCATGCTCTCAGTCTTTTATTTTCCCTCCAAGTAACTCACGTATTACCCTTGTAACCTAAGCTGTTCGGAGGGGGGGGGGGGAGGAAGAAAAAAGGAAAAAAAAGGTACAAACTATTTTATTTATTTTTTACTAAAAGCAGTATTGTATTGCTGTTAGTGCCTTACTTTGCAGGCATAGGAGGAAAAAGACAAAAGTAAAATGCTGAACATGATTACGGTTCCTTCTTGGAAACAAGACTAGGGCAAATGCTCACTCACTGGAGCAAGACCAAAAATGACAGGAAAAGAGGAAGTTATTTCATGGCCCGTCAAATATAAATTAAGTTTTTCATTTTGTCCTGGCAAGTCACTCCCAATTATTTGTAAGTTATGGTAGTAAACACTTCATCAGCTGCAAGGGGGTTGGGGTTTTAGAAAGCTTGTATGGGGTAATGAAGTACTACCTATTTCTGGCTTCTCTGTACTGAGACCAATTTTAATTGTATTCAGAGTTTCCCATTTTAGGAGACAACCTGTACTGAGAGAGAACTTTCCTTGAAATTATTTCATAGAGGTAGCACGATCCCATAACTTCAATAAGCAAGCTTTCAGACTTGGCCCTCTTTCAAACAAATGTTTGCAAGGTCAGTTTTGAAATAAGCAGTGCCTCAGTGGTTATCTTTGCTTTATGGCTAGATTGAACAGGCAGTAAAAACATAAAACACAGTAAAATTGAGTTGTACTTGAAATTTTTGTGCCAGTATTTCATTGCATTTGTTCTTCATAAAAGTAAGAGACTGGAAATAGTTGGTAACAGATGCCTGCTCTAGACCACTGTTTCCTCTCCTGATTAAAGGCTGCTTGAGGCAGACAACAGTAGCAAAAATTACTGCTGAACCCTTCTCCAGGGTAGGTTAGATCTTTGTGCAAATTGGTGATGGTTTTACTGGTCTTTTGAGAGATTCCACAAAGCAATGGGAGGAAGGCAGCAAGACTGTGAAGTTTAGAGCTTAACATTTAAAGTTGTGCCTCTGTACCTTTTGGTCAATGTTTTTGATGTTGTAATGATGAAAAAGTGACAATAAATTTAAAACGAAGAAAGCACACTTCTCACTGTATGCAGAAGTTCCTAGACAGTTTACATCTTACAAGTCTTTGATTTTTCAGTCTTACTGAAATTTTCAAGAGAAGATACATTTTAAGAAAATCCATTTACTGATCTAGTTACAAATAGAGCAAAACAAATGTCTTGAAATTTCAGGTAGCTTTTGCTTTATAAAAGCAACTTAGATTTAGGTGCCTCAGGAACTCAGACATCTAAGTCTTCAGAAGCATTATTATTAAGGTAGGATGGGATACAGTGCTGTTAAGAAGATGAAATTTATAAAGGAATCATGGGAAGCACTATGTACTGTTAATACATACAAAATTGTGATTTTTGTTTTTTTAGAAAGTCCTTACAAAAGCAAATTAATCATTATATATGATATTGCTTTAAAAAGATCCCTTCTTATCCACAGATCATAGAGGTTGTCCTCAGAACAGGAGGTGACTTCCTCTTTTTTGACTCCAAGTAGTGCTTTGGCCTTATTGCTTTATGTAGTTTTTTTGGTAGTATTATAAGCCAGATTGACACATGCTAGCAGAATTTTATTGACATTTTGCTATGTGATTTCATCAGTTGCACTTCATCTCCTGATATTCTAAGTACCAAGATTACCAGTAAAGCCATGGCACTGTGCTTATGAGTGTGAAAGTATTTCTGCATTAACCTAATTTCCTGAAGATTTATGGCTGCTGTAGATGTTTTCCATGGGTGGCTTCTTGCTGAGCTGCTCCTTGAACAAGAAGGAAAAGCTGATGGCCAGAGCAAAGCACATAGCTACCAATACCTTAAGAAAAATGTTGCTGGCTTTTACACGTGCACTATAAAGATACAGAAATATGAACTTCGATATTTTGTTTTACTCTTGCATGAAAAGCTAAATAGAATCTGAGTAATGTTTGACATGAAAAAGCTAACAGTAAGGATTGTCTTCTTCTGTGCTCCATTATTCTCTTAAATAACAAAGTTGAATGCTGAAGAATGTTGCGAAATCTGTTTATCACGTACAGTAAGGTCCTGTGCCAAGCGCTGCTAGGTGGCAGCCGTGCCAGCAGCCTCTCCTATCCAGCAGTGGAAAACTAGTGTGGCAGGGCCTGTGGGTTACCTGTTCCCCAGAGGCAGATAGCAGAGAAGGAGCTGCTCATCCCCGTACTGGTGGGGGAAAGACACTGCATGGGGTGAGGGATTGGTTATTTCTTGCATGCTTGCTTACAGGCATTGGAGATGAGGCCACCAACTGGCCCAGGTAGTTACTGGGGAAGGGCACTTCTCTGGGGGTTACAGGGTCAACCAGTCCAGTTTGTGCTTAGGTTCCTCCACTTTTCTCCTCATGTATCTGCGAGGTGCAGTCAGAAGTGCAACTGGAAGGTATGTTTAATGTGTATGAAATAAACACGGGCCTAGACTTCACTACAAACTCGCGGTTGTCTCATTTTCATCAACATTCTTGATGCTTACTGGGCAGACAGTCTGTTTACTGAATAGCAACTGAGAGGGTTCGTTTCTTGCAGACTTCCCCACGCCTTCTAATGCCCACAGTAAGTAAGTCTTCAGTGAGTATATGGAATTGAGGACTGCATCCCCTGGCTGGGCCTTACGGTGAGGAGAGGGGGCTGGCAGGCTTTGTAATGGGGCCAGCTGGGGTCAGGGTGTGAAAGAGGAGATCTGAGGGCAGAAAGCAGTTGGGCGGGACCATGGATTTCTTAGCAAGCATAGGAAGTTGTTCAAGAGGCATTTTACATTTTTGGTTTTCCTGTAGTGTCTTCAGATTTTTTCTTGAAGAGGATATCATCCAGTGTCTTATGCTCGGAAGTTGCTAAAATTACCAGTGAAGCGACACACCACACAAATGAAAAATATTAGCTGTTCCCAACATGTAACAACTTTCTTTCCACTGGTCAGTTAGAGAAGTTAAGGGTAGATGCAGACCTCTGGAAAGCCCATGGAGTTTTTAGGAGCTTACAAAAGGAAAAGTGGAGAAAAAGGGGAGAAGGACAGTCCTAATATGCATTATTTGCAGCTGGTGTAGCTAAAACCTCCAAGAAAAGATGCAGCTTTTACCTTATTCATGGTGAGATTTCTATGTCCAGGCAAAATTTGAGAAGAGCTGTAGCACAGCTGACGTACAACCATCTCTTCTGTGCCCCAAGTAAGAATATGTTGTGACTGGCATACATCGTTTCTTGAAGTCATCTCCAACTTCTTTCTTAGTAATACTGAAATATTCTGTTTGCTTTTTAAAACTGCAGTTTGAAAGGCTCTCGAATTAGAAGGGGCATCTAAAAGAAAAGAAAAGTAGTATGTTGTAAATGGGAATATCGTTGACTAGCACGTAGCAGATATCTACAGGAATGTTTTGTCTTGATCGGTTTTTGGGGTTTTTTTGTTGTGTCGTTTTTGTTTTTGTTTTGTTTTTTGTGTTGTTTTTTTTTTTTGTGACAAGACTACAAGACTCTTGGATCACAGAGGATAACCTCTTGGTTATCTTTGTTGGACCTTCAGAGGTGGGCTCAACATCTGTGGCTGCATCATGAGAACACATTCTCTGCTCAACTCACAGGTTTTATCAAAGGAATAAGTGATTCAAACTTCAGTTGTTCCCATGCATTTGCTACTTGGTGATCACCAGCCTGCAAAGCTGTTAGCATTCACCACAAAGCTCTCTTGACTCATGCAAGTTAATGAAGCGCAGCAGTGACATCCTACATAAAGTTCATTTTAGTAGTATAGGTGGCATATTGTGATTCCTGGGAAGCAAATGTAATGAGTGTATCAGTTGGTATCATTCATTTAACCAATGTTACGCTTTCTGTAGCTCAGAAATGAGTGAATTTAAAGCACTGAACTCCCACCTCTTTCCCTTGGACTAACATTGTGTGAGCTTCATCTTGACAGGCGTGAAGCAAGTCATTCAAACTTAATGTAGATTGTCTTTCATAAGAGTCTGCAAGTTAGGTAAAAATTCTGATTATTCTCTGATTAGTTTAATGTGTGGGTTTAGAAGGAAAACCGTCCCCTTCCTGTAGTAGCTAGGGAGTGTGGCACTTTTTCTTCCTTATTACAAAATAACTGATTATTTTTCCTGGATTCAAGGCAATGTCAGGCAGAGTGTCTCACTTTGATTTGAAAAAGGGACTGAAATAGAATTTAACTGGGGGAAAGCTGAAGTTTCTCATTAAATGTCTGAGATTTAGTGTGTATGTTTTATATGTAGATATATGTAGACGTATACATATACAAGCATAAGTTGTGTGTGCATCACTTGAAGGGTCTTAGTCAATACCCTGCTTTGAAACTGGCAGTGCTGAAGGGGTGGCTGCTGTGAAGTTTTCTGAATGGCTGTTGCGTCTTGGAGGTATCTCAACATAACTTCGAGCTACAGTCACTGAGGCATTAGAAGCTGTGAGTCTGAGTAAGCTTGCTTTCACAAATTGCACAAATTTCCACAAATTGTTACTCCCACAGTGGGGAGACTGTTTTGGATTATGGCAACATTCAGCTTGGGTGTTGCATAGGAAGAAGGCAGCTATGAGGCATTGGGTCTCGTAGTTGCATCTCCTGAACACCACAGTAAGGAAGTACATTTGGCAAGGTGCTGTGCACAGTGGCTTGCATAACTTGCTCTCAGTTACTGAGGGGTCTTACTGGCATTATTTCCCTACTTTCAGTTTGTGTATGGGTCTTATGTGGCAAGTTTTTGATAGTGGGGGTAGTGCACTGGTGGCCTCTGTGAGAAAAGCTGAGGAGCTGCCCCATTTCAGATAAGAGCCAGCTCCAAAAAGGACCTGCTGCTGGCCAGAGCTGAGCCAATGAGAGACGTTGGTGTTGCCTCTGAGAGCAGATATAAGAAAGGGGAAAAACTGTTGCAAAACAGCAGCTGGAAGAGAGGAGTGAGAGAAACAGCCAGCAGCCACCAAGGTCAGTGCAGGAGTGCAGGAGCTCCAGCTGCTGAAGCCAAACTTCTCAACAGTCCATGGAGAGGACCACAGAGGAGCAGACTGTCCCCCAGCAGCCCATGGAGGGTACTGCAGAGGAGCAGGCTGTCCCCCAACAGCCCACGGAGGGCACCATGGGGGAGCAGGCTGTTCCTCCACAGCCCATGGAAAGGACTGTGGGGGAGCAGGCTGACCCCCAGCAGCCCATGGAGGGCACCATGGGGGAGCAGGCTGTTCCTCTGCAGCCCATGGAGGGGAAAGTGGGGGAGCAGGCTGTCCCTCTGCAGCCCATGGAGGGGACTGTGGGGGAGCAGGCTGTTCCTCTGCAGCCCATGGAGGGGACTGTGGGGGAGCAGGCTGTTCCTCTGCAGCCCGTTGAGGGGAATGTGGGGGAGCAGGCTGTTCCTTTGCAGCCCATTGAGGGGACTATGGGGGAGCAGTCTGTACCTCTGCAGCCCACGGAGGGGACTGTGGGGGAGCAGGCTGTTCCTCTGCAGCCCATGGAAGAGACTGTGGGGGAGCAAGCTGTTCCTCTGCAGCCCATGGAAGAGACTGTGGGGGAGCAGGCTGTTCCTCTGGAGCCCATGGAGGAGACTGTGGGGGAGCAGGCTGTTCCTCTGCAGCCCATGGAGGACCGCAGCAGAGCAGATCTCCACACTGAAGCCCGTGAAGGACCCCACAGCGGAGCTGGTGAGTTGGTGGGAGCTACTGCTGATTGCGGGGGGTGGGGGAGCACACTGGAGCAGTCTTCTTCTGAAGGTCTGCACCACAAATGCCATGTTAGAGCAGTTCTTGAAGAACTGTACCGCGTGGAGAGCACTCAGAGGATCAGGAGGGGTAGCATCCTGTGGCTGTGGGGACCCGATAGTGGAGCAAGGGAGGATTAAGGGTGAAGGAGCAGCAGAGACAAAGCATTATGAACCAAATGCAGCCCCCATCCCCTGTGCTGTTTGGAGGGAGAAAAAAGGAGAGAATAGATGGAGGTGGGAGGTGTTTTTAATTTGCTTTTAATTCTACTGCTCTAGTCTGTTATTAGAAATAGGCAATAAATTACATTACTCTCCCTCAGATGAGTCAGTTTTGCTCATAACAGTAACTGATGAGAGATCTCCCAGTCCTTATCTCAACCACGAGCCCTTGGCTGTCATATTTTCTGTCTCTGTTCTTTTGAAGGAGGAGGAGTGGGAGAGCAGTGTGGTGCAGGTGTGCTAGCCTTTGGTGCAAAATTACCACTGCTTTGTAGTAGAGATAATATTTCAAGCAGAATTAAAACCTTCATATTAATGGCATAAGGATCTGCTACCCAGAAGCTGTTGTGTTGGTCTGATGTTCAGGCTGATATTTGGGGGTGTGAAGGTAGTTCAGCAGAGTTCTACCTCTCACTACAGTCAAGGTACTGTAGACTGGTTCGTATTTCCTTTCTGTCCTCCAGCATCATTTTCTGTTAAACCACAGTCACAACTATTTGGTGGTGCAGAGTAGAAAGCTGCTGAGGTTATCTTTGGGATTCGGGCTCAGTTAGCCTTTCTTACACGGGAATGAAATGTGATTCACCTTCCTTCAGGGGTTTCCCAGAATAAGGAGGATGTCTGTTTCTTAGAAAGAAAGTAGTTCAAAAGCTTAACTGAATTATTAAAAACTACCTTTTTAACACAAAAACAAAAGATTAAAAATCTGTTACTTAACATCATAGACTGCACTGTTGTGAAGCAGAGCCTCTAGCTGATGATGATCTCTTTGTCAACTTCCTGGCTCTGCTGCTTCTTGCTGGCCTCATCTGAGTATTACCACTGCCATCTTCCGGGCTGCCTGTACATGACTGCACATGACATCAGCCAGATAACAGGTGCAAGGCAGTCAGAACATCTGTAAACTCATTGACAGCTAAGAAATCATGTTTTATATCTTTTTATTCTGCTTTAGGATTTTAATAAGTAATTGACCAGAAGTAGGTGCAAAGACTGTGGAAGACTGTGTTCAGAAAGAAAATGGGGTGGAGGGAGAGGTTATAAATAGTTATATACTATATTTATATATACTTACATATATTTATATATATTATATAAACTGGCTCAGTTTACAGAGCAGCTGAGTATGATCAAAACATGTATATCCCAAGATAGCCTTCTTTCTTAGTAATGTGTACATTGCTTGAAATGCCACTGTGACAACATAAAGAGCAGTGGGCTGCCAAGGCGCCCTACAGGTTTGTATTTACCAGTGGAAGCAGTACTGTTGCAGCTGTGTTGCTGCTGCTGTCATGCATTACAGCTAGAGCAAAGCCAACCTCTAATTTGCCATTGTGAATGTGATCATAGTTCTTGAAAATTACATCTGTACAAGAATAGCATCTGCTACTATCCTTGTGTAATGCAAACTCCATGTTTATGGCTTTTATCTGGTAGAAAACAAGTTTTAGATGACACTGCAGTTAGATATAGACTAAGATATCATATATGCAGCATTCTGGGAACTCCTTTTGTTATCCAAATGCGTAGATGTTACAAACAGAATTATAGGCATTTGTCATAGTTCGGCAGAATTGAACTGTTCTTATTATCACCTGCCTACAGTTTTATCTTAGACTAAGCAAGATGTCGTATTTTAATTTAACTTGGCATCTGAGGTGATGGACAGAAAGTCATCAAGTCTTATCTTTTTATCTTTAACACTCTTGGTTGGTGGTTTTTTTGGGGGGTGTTTTTTTTTATTATTTTTTTATTTTTTAATTTGAGCTTGAATTGATTCCAAATCTCAATAAAGTACATGGAACATTTTTAATGAAGATACCTGTGCTTTGCAAAGGTCTAAATCAAATGGGAAGTTAGCTTGGCATGTTTTGCACAGTTTAAAACTGGTCTTTCTTAACATCACGCCTTGAAACTTAAAATTGATAACTTCTTTGTTCTTTCTTCTTACAGCAATACACAGAAACTCTTCTGGAACTCTTGTGACCCCTATAGGCCACTGTCTGTGACTCTTGCATCAGATAGACTTCTTTCCAAAGTGATGAGTCAGAAGTTTTTTTTATTATTATTTTTCTTAATTGTTCTTTCTTTCTTAAGAAGTCAGCCAGCCATCTAATTCACTAGCAGCTCCTTACTTTAACATATCTTAACCAGTCATTGTATCTGTATTGATAGAAGTGTTGATGAGGAGTCTTGGGCAAGCCTTGTGTAATCTGACAACAGAACTCTTGATTTGATCTTGGACTACTAGATGATAAATTTCCAGAGTTGAATTAACATTTTATCCAAAATTATCAGTTGGATGTTAAATGATTTTTATTTATCTCTGTTTTTTTCCCCTGTGAAGATAACTAAATTAGTTTTCATATTTGCCTTAATGTGTCTTGTGTTTGGTTGTGTTACAGTCAGAAAACGTTCTCTGTCTATAAACGATTGATCTTTTCCTCTCTAGGGTTTGGCTTACTGCTTCTTTCTCTCTTTACTGTATTATTTCCTAAACTTTCTTGATATCTTTGAGATGACTGTGGCTTCTCAGAATATATGTTCTTGGTTTCACTACATCATGATCTCCAGCAAAAACAAAAGGCATTATGAATGTTGAGAAGGTTTAATAGTGCAGCAGGTGTCAGGTGTAGCTATTTGTAGTTTTACTATACCACACGAAAGGAGTAAACTGATCTGTGTTGCTGCAATAGCCTCTGCAGGAAAGTATGTGGAAGGCTGTTATAGCATGCTGTCTTTTTCTTTTTAGATGTGTTACTGGTATGTGTTTCTTGAACAGCAGTGGTAAATGAATGCAGAACCTGAATGCATCCTTAGGAAGTTTGCTGATGGCACTAATCTGAGTTGTGCTGTTGATTCTCTGATGGACGAGAGGCCTTGCAGGGAGATGTAGATACCTTGGCGCACTGAACAATCAGCAGTGGCATGAAGTTCTGAAAAGGAAGGTGTTTAGTTCTGCCCCAGGACAGAACAGGACAGAACAGTGCTGAACAGAGGTACAGATGGGGACGAGTGGCTGGAGAGCAGCTCAGCAGGACGGCACGTGGGAGTGCTGGTGACAGCAGCTCAGCATGAACCTCTGCTGTATCCGGGCAGCCAAGGGGCAAACCGCATGTACGGTTGGGGTACATCAAACACAGCACAACTGGCTGGTCAAAAGAGGTGATTTTCCTGCTGTTTAGCATGGATGCGTCTCGAATATTGTGTGCAGTTCTGAGCTCAACAATATAGAAAGGTATTTAGGTCCTTGAAAACATGCAGAGACGGGCAGCAAAGCTGGTGACAGGGCTGAAGGCATGATGTCCTCTGAGGAATGCTGGGGGCATTGGGCTGCCTGGAGAAGAGGAGGGTGAGGGCTGACCTCACTGCTCCCCGCAGTGCAGTGAGAGGGGAGTGCTGGGCTCTGCTGCTGGGAGCCGATGGCAGAATGGAGATGGCACAGAGCAGGCAGGACATCAGGAAACATTTATTTACCGTGAGGGTGGTCAGGCATTGGAATAGGCTTCCTAGAGAAGTAGTTGATGCTCCATGGCTGCCAGTGGTCAAGAGCTGTTTGGATAATGATCTCATTAATACAGTTCATCTTTTGGTTAGCCCTGAGGTGATCAAGCAGTTGGATTCAGTGTTCTCTGTTAGGTCCCTTCCAACTGAATTATACTACTTCTAAATAAGTTGCTGGGGGGCTTTTGGTGTTTTGTTGCTTTGTTTGATTGATTTGATTTCAAGAATATTGCACTTGCATCTCTTAATTTGCAAGTTCCAGAGTGATTTGTGGAAATAGGGGAAATAAAATGATCAAAGCTTGCATTTTCATTTCTTAGAATAAAGCCCGTGTGTATACACTGGAATTTTACGTAAAATATGCTTTTAGTATTTCAAACTGCCAGCCTACCTGTTTGCCAGTGTTGCTGAGCCCTCTTTTACAAATGGTTCTTACTCACATTGCTAATTGTTTGTGCTTACCTAGTTACATAATTTCAGTCTTGTGGTAACTTAAGTGTTACCACCCTGCCATTTTGCTGTTCCTCACCCCCAAAGATCATGCATCTCTCTGCTGTTTTTTAAGTAATAAGTTTCAAAGATTTGGAAACAGTTTTGCCCACAAGTTGCATTTTCTGTAATTCTGTCTTAGGTAATTATGGACAGTTACTTGAAAACACTCTTCTCAGCTTTTTCAACTGTTCCTGTTGCCTGGTACTTACTGGTGTCAGTAATTACCTTCCTAGCAGCTGGCTGCAATGTTAAAACTGACTGGGGGCTTGTGGAAAACCATAATAAACACAATATATGCATATGTAAAATATTTATACCTGTGTGTATGCATATATTTATGCATATGTGCATATGTGTCTGTATATACACGTGTATACCCGTCTGCATGTACATGTATATACCTCAATCTTTGTGTGTGTATACACATTCACACAGAGTACAGTTGCCTGTGCGTAGATAGATACGGAGGACAATGGTAAGCTGTAGGTGCAGGTGAACTCCCAGCATGAGTCCTTTCTTTGTTGTAAACTTGGGTCACCATCTTTTGAAGCTTCTGATTGAAAGAAAGACAAAACAAAACAAAACCCTCCATGAGGCATTAACGTGCTATGATAGATCCATCAGCTGACAAACACGCATTTGTCAACAAAGCAGCAAAGAATCCTTTGCAGAGCAAGCAAGAAGAAAAGGATTTGGTTTCCCTGATACTGAATTTGAACTTTTTTCAGTAAGTAGAATCAGTGCTTAATGTCAGATTTCCCTTTGAGAACATGAAGTGATGGACTCTGAAAGCCAGTCTTGGGTTGGTAGAGGGCGTAAGAATCAATAGTTGTGACAGTCTGGCTGCAGGAGCATTGCTTCACTGTCAACAACTGAATCATGGTATTAGAGACACAGAGGAATGTGCTGCTGCTGCTGTCCTGTCTGCTGCGGAGCAGTTTTTAACACAGTGATGCCAAAACTATTATTCAGATTTCTGTATTATTTGCTGTGTTTTTAATAACACTTGAGTTTTCAGCGTCTGAAAGCATGTCTACGTGCAAAAATTCAATTATAGGTTTTCTTAAATGAGACTCTTTTTCATTCTAACCTGCCAGACCAAAATAACACCTATGGAAAGCATGAATCTAGATTCAGTTCAAAGCCTGCCTGGGAGCACACATGCAGTTTGCAGTGGGCTGTGACTGCTGAGTTGGGCTTTTAGTTTGGTACTAAGAGATGCCAAAAAGAAGACTGCAGCATCTGGTGCCATTTTTGTTATCTCAAGCCGAATAAATTAATGGCCCTTTTATGTATGTTTAATGATCTTTTATTATATCAGTGCATTACTTGTACTAACTGTAATTAATAAGTAATTTAAATGGAAACCTTTGAGGTTTTACTTTGTTTTTTGTTTTTTGTTTTTTTTCAGAAGGATATGTATATTCATGCAGTGTTCTGGTACTTTTTGGTTTTTTTTTCCTTTTTTTTTTTTTCTTTTTTCCTTTGGGAGCAGAACTGTAGAATTAATAAGGATATGAATGAAACCTCCTCTTTTGAAGCATTATTCTGTCCTGGAAATGCCAGGGAAACTTGGTGACAGGGGAGAGTCTCATGCTGTCAGGAATATACAGTTCCCACAACATGTAACTGTCTTGAGACAGAGGAAGTAACCAAACAGCGTGCTTATAAGAACTCTGTTGATTTGCAGCTGTAGTAGTTAAAAGCGTGTGCTTTTAGCCAACTTCAGAGATAACAAAATTCTAAAAAAACATTGCAAAGTGTTTATCAATTGAAGCTTCTACATCTAATTTCTGAAGGTGGAAGGAAGCCGTAGGTAAGTACTCAGTATAACAGTGTGGATCTCCATGTTCTGCTTTGAAAATGAAACCAAATATACTGCCTTCTGGGTTGGAGAGCCAAACAGAGACAAAGGCCACGTAGCCTTTAGGATCTTCCAAGAGTGCCTCTTTTAAGAAATTTGAGTAGCTTATGAATTGTAATATGTGAACACTCAACTTCTGTAAGCCTAGTGGCAGACTGCCTGATTCTGTAAATAAGCATCTTCTTGGATCAGCGCTGTCCATCCCATAAGCTGCAAAGATTTATGAAAAAAAATATATATATGCATGGAATTCCTTGTCTATCTTACAGAACAGGATTATTCATATTTCAAAATTGTAACAGAAGGCCATCAAGAAACCCATGGAGAAAATTTCTACATATATATTCTGTGAGGAACATCGTGAAATAGTGTACTTTTACAGTAAAGCTGATGGTTGTTGTTTGTTTGTTTGTTTTTTTCTCCATGCATTTTATTTTATTTTTGTTTTGTTTCACCCAGTATTTTTAGGAAGTACAAAATCAAGAGCAGTGGTTACCCTGCTCCTCTGCTTTCTGAGCAGGGAAAAGCACGTGCTTGAGAATCTGTATTGATACAATCCAGCTTCAGGTTGTTTCTCTGCTTGGATAGAAGTCTCAGGACGGGGATGAGTCTATGCAGAAGTGTGCAGAGAGTGTGGCATAGTGAAACTGATGAAAAACCTTAAGCAGGCAGAAATCCCACTACAGATAAGATGGATAAGAGCAATGCTTTTCTGCTTTAATATTGGATTTTTCAGTCCGCTGTTATCCTTAGTAGACCACTGGAGAGAAACTGCTGTTTTGTGGCTAACCAGGGTGCTGAACATTGTCTTCAGTAAGGGATACAAGGCAGGACTACAGCGCCTTAACATGGAGCTGTGTAGCTTCTCTCTGTCTGTGTGTTCATATGGTATTTTACTGCATATGTTTGCTTTGGATTGATGAACTAGCTCAAATTTTGTTCTGTTTAAATGGTTGGAAAAATATCTCTGTGAAGTTATTGCTGGCACACTGTGCAAAATGCATCTCTGATGCTTATTCCAGCATCAGAATTAAATGCATGACTTGACAGACTTAGCTGTTTGGCAACTAAACCTCTCTTCTGTGTGAAGGCAAAAAACCCCACCAATCTGGCTGGTAGATTTGTCCTTATTTTTAGCGTTCACAGGAATTGGGTTATCATTTTAACAAGCTTTTTACCCACCTTCTTTTGCAGGTAGCATTGCTACTTCCTTTCAGTGCCAGTCAATCCATCAAGATCACATTTGCAACGATGATGGCGACAAGGTGAGGCATACATAAATTTCTCCTTCGAAAGATCCACGTCTACCTCTTTTTTTTAATGTATTGCTTTTACTACACAAAGACTTCGCTCTGCAAGCATAGTGCTCATTTTTAAGGGTTGCTTTGAATCGCCATGTAAGTGAATGCACGGTATTTGTCTTTTTGCTTGCGCTCCCTTGGTATTCTGAACATCGCTGCCATACGACGCTCTGGGTTAATAAAGCAGTGCTGCTGCTGACTGTGAGGTAAGGTAGGATGTTACCGCAGCTGCTCTGACTCAGTCAGTTTGAGAGGCCGGTGGACTTTTTGAAAGGCTGTTATTTTCCTGCTCTTGTAAAATCAGAGTAGGTTTATTTCAAAGCATTCCAGGTAATCGGCAGCGAGGGGCAGCTGGTGGGGCGGAGGGCCCGCGGCCGCCGTCCCCAGACGATCAGAGGCGGCGCCTCTCGCCGCGCCGCTCCCCGGGCCGCCCGCGGCGGAGGCTGGGGACGGTGTGGCCCGGCGACCTGCTGCGCGTGCGCGCAGGGCTTGCAGCCCAGCTCCCGCCCCCGGCCGCCCGCCGCCTACTTCCGGCCGCGGCGGTGACGGGCTCGCGCCGGCTCGCCAGCCGCTGCCGGGTGCAAACAAAGGGCGTCGCGCGCTGCCGGGTGCGAGGCGGGGCCGGCTCCTCTCGGCCCGCCCCCGGCGGAGCGTGACGTCACCGGCGCCCGGAGGCGGCGCGGGGCCGCAGGGCCCGCAGGGGCGGAACATGGCGGGTGGTGGCGGCAGCGGGCTGCGGAGGGCGGCGGGCCGGGCGCAGGAGGGTCGCGGGCCGCAGCCGGAGCTCGCCCTGTGATGGGCGGAGGGCGCCGGGCCGCCACTCCCGGAAGCGACCGTGCGGGCAGGCGGCGCAGGCGCAGGCCCAGGCCCGGGCCGGGCGGCGGCGGCGGCGGCGGCAGCTGCAGCAGCGGCGGGACCTGCAGCCGACACGACAGGAGGCGGCGGGGGAGCCTCGCCGGGCACCGCGGGGCGCGCCGAGGAGGCGGGGGCGCGGCCCCGCGGGGCCCCGCGGCCGCAGGTACCGAGGGGGAGGGGCGGGGTCGTGCCGGTGCGCCGGGTCCGGCGGGCGAGGGGCGGTTGGCCGCGCTCGGGTCGGTGCCGTGCCGGTGCCGTGCAGGTTCGGCGGGCGAGGGCCGGTTGGCCGCGGCCGCGTTTGGGTCGGGTCGGGGCGAAGCGACGGTGACTCCTCTGTGCCTGCGGGCCGCTGTGCTGTCACGAGCCGAGAAGGGACGGCTGTCCGGGGAGAGACTGCTGCTCAGGTGTGCGGCTTGGGGCTCTGCCTTCAGGGTTTTCAGTGCGGACCGATTCCTGTTTCCCATTTAAAAGGAGGCGCTCTTCAGTGTACATGAACCAGGAAGATGTTCGTCGCTTCCTTAAGAAGTGTGTTTTGAAACTAGTTGTGCATTGAGCTAGTGTCTGGAGGCATTGGCTTTTAACTGTGATTCTTTATAGTAACACAGTTACTACTTAGGCAGACGTTCATTGACATGAAGCCACGTGAAAGTGGCTTTGGGAGCAAACGCTCTTCTTGGTGTGTTGTTTGACCATCTGGTGAGGCGGCTAGCGTGGTAAGATAGCCATGGTCACCAGGAGCCCACCTTGTCCTGGCGTTACTGCCTGACTCTGCAGCACTGCTTACATGCTTGCTCCTAATCACCCATCTGCTAGAACGACAGCCCTGTTTCCAGTTTCTAAATACATGGCATTTACCTTTATCTCAGGGGTTTTGCTGTTTGCTGGCCCAGCAGACCCCATTGCTTCTTGAAATGTGTACACTTTTTTTTTTTTTTTTCTCTTTAGCAAGGTATTGTAGCTGTGGCATTGGAGACTTGCTGTCCTGAAAAACAGGAGGAAGATCCATTTGGCTGGGCAGTTAGAGAGGAGAACGTGCACAGTGAGAGAGTTGAGTGTGAGACAGCAGAATGGATGAGGTGCTATGCTTGCTGTAATGAGAAGTTAGTAGTTATCTTCCTCAATTACCAAACCCATAGAAAACAAAACATGCATACATAGTATTACGTGTAAAGGTTTCCTTGAGCTTGTTGCCAGCAAACAGTACACGCTAAGAGCAGTAATTGCAAGAAAAGTAGCATGTAAATTAGAGGGGTTCATAAGTTAGAGATCTCAACATTTTCCTATTTGAATCTTAGCAAAAGCCTATCTACGTATTTTTTTCTCAACGTGGTTTACTCTGACTATAGGAGATAATATGATTTAAAGTGACATTATTTCCAAAGTCAACTTCCTTACTGAAGAGCAGAAGAGTAAGTCTAAGAAATTATTTCTTTGCTCAAATATTAAGTAGTACAACTTTTGCAGTTATGAAGGCAAGTGAGTTCTTCAGGACTACTACTAAAAAGCAAGCTGAAACTTAAATTGTAGTCTTGTTGCTTTTCAAAACAATCATAAATGTTTGTACTTGGTAACAGTGTGGGCTAAACTGCTCATGAGCTGAATGGGAATTTGTATGGAGCAAGTTTTAGATTCCTAAAGGTTTTGTCATTTAATCATTCTAAGGAGCTCTTCCTCTTTCCCAGGAGAAGTCTGAAAGGTAGGAGTAAGAATATAGATGGAGTACAAAATTTATTTCTTCCCGTTTCAAGTTGGAGAATTGTATTGACTGTTGAGGCACTGACACTTGAAACATTTGGTAAGGTGGAGGCTTGACTTCTCCTGGAATTGATCCTCTTACTGAGCTCTTGTGAAAAATCATGAAAACTTCCTTTGCGTTTTGGTGCCCTCTACTGATTTCCATTTGTCAAATTGTCTAAAGCCATGTCTTTTTTTTTTTTGTTCAACAGCAGTAAACGGCTAACAGCAGCTATTTAAAAACACTGGGAGAGAAGAAGGGAATCTCTGTTGCACCTTAATTATGCTTTTTGCTGATTGCTGTCCAACCAGTTTGCCTGGATTGCTTTGAAACTATTCCTCACTGGATAGAAAAATAGTTACACAGAACTGCCTCACCAGGGTTCTTCTGTAGGTTTTCCACCTGTAAAAAAAAAAAAAAAAAAAAAAAAATGGTGATGCTTATCCTCCCTTCTCAGGGAAATAAGGCTTTTCAGAGTTTCTGTCCTAAGAGCTTTTTACCTCCTAGATCATTTGCAGTAGCATTGTCTTTTGCATTTATCACAACTTCATAACTGGAGGAAAAAAAAAAACACAACTGTGCTTCATGTAGGTACTATGACAAATACTGTGTTTTGTTTGCTGATTGTCTAAGGAGCCCTTTCATCTTGAGAGTTTTATTCCTGTTTTATTCCTATCCTTGAAATCTCCTGACATTTCTGGCATAGGTAAACTTGACAGTAGCACAAACTCAGCTGTGTCCTCCTTCCACAGCCTCCTGCTGTTAGCCTTGTGTCTGTCAGCCCAGCTCTGTTCATCTTTGTAGGACTGGACAGTTTTTTCTTTCATGTTGTGATAAGGGTAAGTCATTGTATGAGCGGGGGTGAGAGCATTCATAGTGCAACTTCTTATATTGCTGAGGAGATGCTCTGCCTGGCAGTTTTCATCAGTGCTTTAGGAAAAGATCTTTCCAGAAAAATAAAGATGGAGGTTTTCTTCCTTCCCAAGTTATTTCCTTTCAGTCCTGCTGTGAACTCTTCCATTTCTAGGATTTGAAATACAAAATACTTCTTGCCTAAACCCAGAGAAAGGAGGCAAAAAGGAGTTCTCTTCTGAGCTTATTTTTTCTTTTTCCTCTGCATTTTGCTGTAACCATAGAAATGGCTATTGTCCTGCTTAGTGTTTCTTGGTCGCTACTGGAATTTTCATCTCAAGTTCCAGTTACATATAGTCACTTTCTCAACTTTTGACAGTCCTGTCTGAAGAGCGGAGCTGAGTTATGTACCATTTTAATAAATCTGAGAAGTGCCAAGGTTAAGTGGTAAACCATATATGTGCTCACAAGGATACTTCTGTAGAGTAACTTTTGGCCCTCTACTCTGAAGTATTATTTGATGTGCTTTTTCCTGCTTTCACAGGAGAGCACTACTGAAAGCCTAGTGCATAGCATTCAGTGAAGATCACTTACCACTTTACTTTGTGCTGCCACAGAGTCACAGAATGACTGAGGTTGGAAGGTCCCCCTGGAGGCTGTCTGAGCCAACCCCTTCAGAGCTGCTCAGAGCAGGTTGCTCAGGATCACATCCAGGTGGCTTGAAAATCTCCAAGGAGGGGACTCCGCAGCCTCTCTGGGTAACATGTACCAGTGTTCTGTCACCTGCATAGCAAAGAAGGTCTTCCAGGTGTTCAGAGAGAACTTTTAGTGTGCCAGTTGGTGCCCTGTCTTCTTTGCATTCTACCTTCATGTGTTTATGTATGTTGATAAGAGCCCCCCGAGCCTTCTCTTCAGGCTGAACAGTCCTAGCTCTCTCAGCCTCTCCTTGCAGGAGGAATGCTCCAGTCTCTTCATGATCTTAGTGACATTTCACTGGACTCTCTCCCTCAGTTGTGTACTGAGGAGTTCAGAACTGGACACAGGGTAATACGTACCCTCTCTTAAGCTCTCTTAAGAGCTGCCTAACTGAGCTTCCTTTCAGCCACCTGACTTGTTTGAGCCAGCACTCAGGTTTAGGAAGGTCTGTACTTCTTTTCCAAGTCTTCATTACACCAAATTCATGTAATGGCAGCGTTCCTTCATCAGGAAATTGCCTTGTATGTATTCTGCTAGCCATGCATTCAAGTTGTCTGCAGTTCACAAATCTGTAACTGAATGTGGACAAGAAAAAAAATTGAGACTTAAAATAATTACTGGTAGGGAAACTTGTCACTGGAGCCTAAGCAGGACTTAAAAGGCTTCTTGTGATGCACTGTATGAAACAGTTGTCTTGAATGTTTGGGATCTAGGGTTTTAATTTGGTGTCTGGAGGATGCAAAGTGTGGACATCACTATTCAGATGTTTATTTTCTCACTGCATGCCCACTTTACATCCGCTTCACTGCCGCATTCTGCCAGATTGTGTTCCCAATCAGCAGACATAAGGTTTTTTTTTTTTTTTAGTTCCTTCCTGTGGTGTCACGGTGCCTGATCCAGGTATTTTATTATTTGTGAGAACAGGTAAGGTGTTGATGTGGAAGGTGGTGGGTTGAAGCAGAAGCTCCACATCCTGCTTAACACTGCAGAGGCTGAGCAAAAAGTGTTTTATCATCTAGCTGTTCTAGCATGCAGTTGTCAGCACAACAACAACAACAACAGCAAAGGCAACGAAACAGAACTCTGCAAACCATCACAACCAGGCCAGCAAAAATCATTGGGTAAGCTCGGTTGCTGGTAAAAGATTCTTACTGATGGTGTTTATTCTGCCAGCTAATAATTGTATAGACAGTTTTTGCCTCAAAAAGCTGTGCATCATCTCAGTGTTATTCTGCTGGCAAATCTATATGTAGACAGCTCTTTTGCGATGCAGCCCTGTGTCTAACTGGATAATTTTTTTTTACTTTGTCTTGGAAAAAGAGTCACTATTAGGCTTTGAAGTAATCTTACCTGTTTGTAATCCCTATTTTTTTTTTTTTTTTGCTACTCTTGGAACATTATTCTTAAATTTATTGCATATACTTGCTTCTTTGTAGTATTTCCTTTCTAGATTTATTTAGGTCTAGAGTTTTGAGGGTGTATTTAGAGGAAATCTCAGTCTTTATGTATAAAGCCCAAGAGCTTTTTGTTTGCTGTCTTAAAAGTTGATATGATCACTTTTTTCTCCCGTTATTTTTTCACACACTTTTAATTTCAGATATTCTTGTTTAGGGCAAAAAGTGAGGAGGTGTTGGTTTGTCCCATTTTCGTGACTAGTCTTTATCTCATTCTTCATCAGCTGGAGTGTCTGACATCCTTACGATTTCTCTACATACAATTAATGGAAGTTTTGTTTGGTTTACATATGTGGAAGGAGAGAGTGTGCACTCCTGTGAGTGTGTCTGGTCAAGGAGTATTTCAGTGTCAAGAGGGAATACTAAGAAAAGTGGGAAACTATAAGAAGGAAGCCTCCAGGATGCAAAACCTGGCCAAGAAACAGGAAGGGAGATGGTAACCAAACTAAACCCGATTAGTCAGTAATAGAGAAAAGTGTGTGGGAATGCTTATTGCAGTGAGATTATGTGATCAAGTACTTTATCAGATGGAATGATAAGGAAGAGGCAACAAACAAAATTGTATACAGAGATTCAAATCTGCCAGCCAAACTTTAAAAGAAGTAAGAGAGGGTCTGAAACCAGTCCTGGTCAACCACACTGACTGTCAAGAAGCTGCAGGCAAACCAGGACTTTGCAGCTAATAGGGATGCAAACCAGAGACGCAGGCTGCTGGAGGGCAGAAAAGGATATGAAGGAGTCAGTCGTGTGTATCCACAGCTGGTAGGTATGCTTGGGCAAATGGGCACTGCAGACTGTCCTGTCTTCTCATTACACCCTTTCTTAATGAGCCCTCTGCGTGACCTCACCCTTATCTGGTGTGTGTGCGTGCATGTGTGTGTGAGTTGCATGGGCTGAATGCATGCCATTGGTGGTGAGACCATGGTGAGTGGACACGGGGCTCCAGCCTCTGGCCTCGCAGGCCTGTGGGACTGGTATCCAGAGCCCTGGGGTCTCTTCGCCAGCCGCTGGGGCTGTGACCTCTGGCCCTCGGGCACACCCAGTTCCACCATGGAGCCAGGGAGGTGAGTGACCAGATAGTTTGTTGTGCCTCACCTTCCCTGTGTGTGCATGGTGTCATTTTTTTTTGCCTGGGTAATTGTTTTAATTTGAATAACTTCTATTTTGCTGCCCAGATACCTGTTTTAAATATATAATAAAGGTGGAATTCTTGAGTTACAACTTTTTGAATGTATTGAATTCCAGTTACATAAAGGCATGATAATAAAGTTGTTAAGAAAAGAATCTGTAGGCAAATACCTTGCTAGACATTGTCCAAATTAAAACTGATAACCTGGAGATCACTTATTTGCAAACAGAGATTTTATATATATATTTTTTAAGGTTGAGTACTACTGCTTAGCCACTGCAATTGTGAAGGCATCTTAGAATTGTACACAGAAAATGATGAATGCTTATTCTTTGTATGAACATTAGTCTCATCTACTAGAGGCATCTGAAAGATTCAGAAGACAAGAAATTTGATTTGTATTTTGGTGTTTCAAATCAGAAGTTTGGTGTAGATTTTTAGACAGACTTGCAATTTGTAGATACAAATATAAGAAGTTGCTGTAAAACACTGTTCGGAAGTGCAAGCGGAAGAAACAACCAGTCCTGTTTTTCTGTTTAAGGACAAAGATGATCTCCTTTTATTTAAGCAAATGAAAAATGTAGTTCAAGATGCTTTGCATCTTTGGGGAAAGAATTGTACTTTATTGGCTGTAATCATCTCATATTAGTTCATTTCCTACAGTCCATATTGCTTGTCTTCTAATATACTTAGAAGTCCCACATGGCTATTTACGTAGTCTCCAGATTTGATATTTATGTAGTTGCATGGAATAGCCATCTTCTTTTTTCTTTGAGACTCCTGTTGCAGTGTTTTATTTTCTTTTAGTATCATCCTCTCTGAGATTTTCATCAGCTTTTACTTTCTGTTGGATCTTTTTATTCTGTGATAGGTCATGTTGTTAGCTTTGTGTAGAAAAAATATAAATAAAACAGGATACGTTCCAGTGCTTAAGGGATCAAGATACCTTTAAACCTTCCTTTATTTCCTAACATGGATTTGCAGATCTCTTTCCTCTATTTTACATCAGTGTACTTGTTGCATTTTCTAATTGAACCCCTGCCAGGTCATGTTCTGTGCCCTTAATATTGGTGTGCTTTAAAGCCCTTCAAAGTGTCAGCTACTAAAATCTTGCTCTAGCACTTGTTATTAGAGGCCCTTTTGCAGTTATAAAATGCCATTCATGTTAGCTATTCTTTTAAAATCTATATATTGACTTACTATTTTTTAACAAAGAACATAAATTCATTATAATAGATTTCCATTGATTTTTTTGTGATTCATAATAAAGTAATGTGCATAATCACTTTCCGATTTTATAATTATGAATTTGAAAGAATAAATCTGTGTATATTTTAAATTTTGGTTTACTTTAAAAAAATGTTTAAATGAATAAAATATCCATGCAAAATACAGAATTTTGGATTAAATTGAAGTTTGCCACAACTTGCTGAAAGGCTTGTCTTACTGACAATGGCTCTAAATTATAAGCATGTCAGTCGTAAAATTGAAAGTGTGCACTTTGTGTTCACTTTTTTTCCTCTCTTTTTTTTCTCTTCCTGCATCATCAGTGGTGGGGAAACTGATTTGTTCTAAAGTACTTGAAAGCATGAGGCTGAAATAAGTGAAATTTAATAAAAATGATCAAGTGAGGAAAAATACCTTTTTTCTCTTAAACTCTTGCATGTAACTTAGGAGTTATAAAACAATGTGTTTGCACTGTGAAGAGCAGGAGAACAAAGTATGTATCATTGCTAACCTGTCAGAAAGGAACTGGTAGCATTCAGAAATCAAATAGGACCCTGGAAAGCTGAGAGCCCAAAGTAGTCCATTATCTACAAATAATGTGAAATGAGAGCTATACCAATTTTTAGGTTGGCACACTTTCTCTGCAGTTACCAATTGCAGTAATCTGTAATTGAATAGAGTTGAAGTTGTTTCAGTTTATTGAAATAACGCTGAGAGGGACTGAAGTGTGTGAGTCAATAAGCTGGAGAGCAGCAGAGCAGTAGGGTTTGGCTTGCATGAGCAGTGTCAGAGAAGTCTGTGATGCTTGAGGTCAAAGATAGAATGCAGCATGGCAGTTCTTGTGTTGCTTTTAGTTTTCATGTGTTCAGACAGTGGGTTCTGGAGTGGAACAGTTTGGGTCGTTTATTAACAGCATGACAGATGATAATTCTGATGGAAGAGTAGGTTAGAGCTTGGGAAGGGACTTTTATTGCTTTTGCTACTGGATTCTGGGACATCTGTGGGATCTTTTGACAGGAATGGCATCTGTCTCTATTCAAATAGAGTTAATAGCATGGTTACACAGTAGAAAAGAGAGGTAGTTGTATTCAGAAGCAGCTGGGAGAACATTACTTGGAAGTGAATGGCTTTCGTATCATTAACATTGAAAACTAGGTGTTATGTAGTACTGGATGAATTTTATTGAAAGACATAGGTTGGTGATTTTTAGGGTTGTTTTTTTTTTTTTTAGATCATGTATCAGTACTTCCCAATGACAATTCATAGCAATAAGTAGAAAAACATACACCTGTGTGCTAAGCTAAGCTAGCAGAATTAAAATGGGTTTCAGGACAAGGCAAATATCTGGTTAACCATGATAGCACAGCCTTCACAAAAAAGGGAGGCAACACAGCACGAGCGTGAAGGCTGTGCTTATATGTTTTTATGCTTCTGTAACCCATCAATGTGGGGGCATGGTGTACCTTATATTCCTCATATTATGCTCTTTCCTGATAATTTGGGTTTGATAGACATTAGAATATTTGATACATTCATGTTTCTGAAGTATAATTTGGTTAATCTTCAGGAATTAGGGAGCTATCACAAATTTGTGTTAGAGGAGAAAGAAATAGATGACTACTTGCAGCTGATTAACTTGAAGGTGTTTCAGTGCAGTCTGCAGTAAATGCTTCCTTCTAATGCTAGCTGCAAAGTAATCTTGAAACATAGTTGTAATTCACTCATCTGGAGATGTTTCGTTTATTTTTCACTTGCGTAGAGCGAAGACGGTCCCAGCCCCAAGCGGCAACGCCTTTCCCATTCAGTCTTTGATTATACGACGGCATCACCAGCCTCGTCACCGCCAATGCGACCATGGGATATGACATCAAATAGGCAGCCTCCTTTGGCTAGGCCCAACCAACACCACTTCTCAGGGGAACGATGCAACACACCTGCACGAAACAGAAGGAGGTAAACAGGCTGTATAGGCAGATAAACACTTTTGATTCCTTGTTTCAGCTCAAGAGAAGAGTGTTTAGACTAGACGCTGTATTTAATAACATCACTATTTCTGACTAGATGACATGGTAAATATTTTGACATTTCCTTTGAGGTATAAATCGTTCCGAGCTGTAGTTGTACACTGCTGGCTCATGTTGAGATTTTTGTCCACCGATATCCACCAATACCTGAACATTCTCTGCAGACCTGCTCTCAGTCTGCTCATCATTCAGTCTGTGTTCGTGTTTTGGATTGCCCCAAGCTTGGGCCTGCTGGGCATTTAAAAAAATTTCTTGAAACTTCATTTTCATTGGTTTTAGTTATTGAGAAGGCCATGTGGCATTTACATAATCTCTAATCTTTTTTAATGTGTTTCCAGTCCTCCTGTTCGACGTCAGAGAACTAGGAGAGATCGTCTGTCTCGACATAATTCCATTAGCCTAGATGAAAACTATCACCATCTCTCCTATGGACAGCAGCAAGCAATAGAAGAGCCCCGAGCTTTTCGCCCACCGAATGTATCTCCTCGTATGTTACGCCCAGCTGTTCACCCACCACAGCAGAATGCAGTGATGGTTGACATTCATGACCAGGTAAGAGATTTGGAGCTCAAACAGGAGGATGTTGAAGATGTCTTTTTTTTTCCTGCAAATGTTCAAGAGACCTCTCGTTTCCAGGTTAGTTGGCAGTGGAAGTCACATAACACTAAATTCTGTTTAACAGGGGGAGCAATTTTTGGTTTATGAAGCACTACAGTAGGCAGTGGGGGGAAAAAATGTCCGGTCTTAGTAAAGAAGATGGAAAGTTAACAACTCTCCTATGCATCTATTTCCATAGTGCTAAATGCCTCTGGTCCAGGCCTTTCAAATACAGTTATTTTGCTTCTGAAATTAATTTAACTTCTTTAAGATGTGATATAGTAGATTTCTATTTCACATGAAGTATCTCTTCTTAGCACTGGTATCTATAAATTATTGGAATGTATTGTTCAGAAGTGGTATTCATAATAACTGTAATTGGTTGCTTACAAAACAGAAGAAATCATGATAGTATCGTTGCATAACTAAATAAGCCATCCAAACCTAATCAGCTCCTCCTTAAAACATATTTAAAAAAAAAAAAAAAGAGAAATCTGCAGTTGGTTCAGAAAGCAAATAATTTCTGAGCAGGAGACGAGAATAGGTGCAGAGTTTATAACTGGAGACCTGTAAGAGAAGTTGTTGTCGTCTTTTGTTGTGTGAATCAGCTGGCTGCAGTAGATGTGCTTCAGGTGCTATATAATCATGAACTGCTTGAGTGGATATGCACTTCTCAAACTGCACATACATAGAATGCAACTTCTAACAACCCTGCTTAAAAACATACTTGTATTCCATGCAGCAGCATACAACTGATGAATTGTATTACATATGCAGAGCCACAGAGGCCAAGTGCAGGGGTGGAAGCTAACTGCCATGCTAGCCATCTCACAGCCTTACATTCTGGTGAACAACTTTACTGCTGCAGTATCTTAAAAATCAAAACATGCTCTTGCTTTGCGTTGCAAGATTACATCATGACAAGCCTAGATAAGTCCATTTGACTGCCCATACCTTCCAAGCAACATCTATGATCAGACTCACTGAGGTCCTCCATGGTGATATTTTATACCTCAGAGACAGAACCATTTTAAGAGGTTATTTTTTATTCTTATTTTGAGCATTTCTGAATCAAAGCCAGCATTACACTGTTTGCCTAACTTTTCTACTAGAGCTAGAATCAGGTCAAATTCAGCTTCTCTCCTGAGAGGGGTTTCTGTCTACCATGATGCACAGGTTTAGTCTTTAAGTTCCATTCAGTGATCTGTGTTCCTGTTTTGACCTCTGTTTCTGACTACACGATACCAGTTCAGTAAATCAGCAGTCTTTAATTTAGTTATTCTCACCTCTTAATGAGTTGTTTGTATGGTTTCCACTTTAGCAGAACAACAATGAAGAATGAGCTTCCCTGAAATAATTACTGTTTGTAAATCCACGCTTCCTGACAGTAAAGCTTTTCAATTTTACCCGAGAATCAGAGATTCCTTATTCAGTATTAAAAAAAAAAAAAACAACTTCAAAGTTTTTAAGCTGAGAGATCCCTCTTTGCCCTGCCCAAAAAATACTCATCAATAAGTTGTACGTTGAGAAGAATATTTGAAAGAACAGGAATTACAGGCATGTGCCTCTTTTTTAAACATTCATTATGAATATGTTTTTTCCAATATATAAGTAAAAGCTTGTTAATTTACTCAACATGCTGTACAGTGCTGTTAAGAGTTTACAGTATTTCTTACTACTGCTTATTTTCTCTTTGCTACAGATCCATCAGGGTACAGTTCCTGTCTCATACACAGTGACAACAATGGCTCCACATGGGATACCACTTTGCACAGGCCAGCACATCCCAGCCTGCAGCACACAGCAGGTCCCGGCGTGCTCAGTGGTTTTCAGTGGGCAGCACCTTCCAGTTTGCAGTGTGCCTCCTCCAGTAAGTGGGCTTCTATAGTTAAACCAGCTTCAATTTTAGACAGAGGAATGGCAGGTACCATGAAGCTTCACCGTTTATGTGCTTTAATTACACTGAAAAATACCCTTCTTTTTTCTTCCCCTGAGATGAATTGCAGTGGCATATTAATATGGACCTTAGAACTGGTGGCATATGTATGTTGCTTATCTAATATCTTTATAGTGTGTGGCTGTTTATAGTATGAAGTCCTGATAACTTTTAATTTGAACTACAATCTGGTTTATGATTTAATGTCACCACACGAGCTTTTTGCTTACTTTCATATATTTAGAAGAACGATTCTATGGTTTTTACTACTCAGCGTACCAAGAAAAAAATTAGATAGCTTGTTTGTGGATTGGTTATACACAAAAAAGCTCTGAGAGTCTGAAACTACTTTTCTTCTGAAAAGTGGTAAGATCAGTAAAAGCTGAGAGGCTGAGCTCTCAGCCTTTCTGGGAGTGAAATAAAGTGCCGTGATGGACTCACTTCTTTTACCTTTAAAATTGAAAGAATGTGATCTGTTTTCTTAGAAATGTTGATGTGTGAACTCAGAGAGGCATGATTCCTGAGATTCCAGTTCGTAGCATTTCCATGCTATGCTATTCTGTAGAAAGTTCCCCACTCATTATGAACAGGTATTAGCACTGAAGAAGTAAAGGAGATACCCCTGAGAAGTTTCAACTGTACAAAGGAAAGTTGTGGAACCTGCTGAAAGAATTGCAGGTTTTTATTGTTTTACCATTTTCTAGTATAAATCTGTAATATCATACATACCAACTACATGTACTTGGTACATACATTTGTAACGTTGATGTATACATTGGACTCTGCCAGCTGTGCATTTGCCAGCAGTATGTCACCTATATTTTCCTCTACTGCATGGTCTGTGACCAGAGCTCATAAACAAGCCTGTGGCACCTAAACAAAACCTTTGTTGTGATCACCTGTTTCTTTGTTCAAGCTGCCTGTTGAAGATTAAGGGTAATAAGCATTCAGGTTGTCCAGAAGCTATTTATCCTCCTGAGAGACAGCAAGGCCTCAGACATACTGCTTGCCAGTCTGAAATATGTGTGCAGTATTTCACTTTACCTTACAAACTGATGAAAATCCGTTACATGAGTCTTCATTCCTGAGACAGAGAGGACGTTTTTCTTCTATTTATAGTGTATTTAGTGTAGAGAAAAGCTATCTCAGAGTGAGTACTCAACAGTTGAAGCAATAGCTGGATATCAAAATCAGCAAAGCAAGAAAGCAACATGGCCTAAGGAAACAAATCTAAGGCTGTAATGGGATTTACGAGAATCCAAACAATAAATATTAGAAATCTTACACTCTGCTTTGAACAGTTATATTATCTGTTGCATTTGCACAATATTTTATAATTCAGCAGTACGGCTGTAATTTAAATGTATACATAAATAAAAAGTTGGATTATTAATATCTAAATAGGTTGCTTGGAACACACATACATCATTTAATCAGATGTGCTGAAAGAATGGATGCAGTACAGCTGCATATGAAGAACTAATCAAGATAGAAATAATGTAACATCAGCAGAGTTTATGCTTTCTTCTATTAAATCATAGATTTGGGAAATAATGTAAGTTAGGAGGGGCCTCTGGAGGTCGTCTGGTGGTCAACTGTTTCCAAGGATGGAGATTTCACAGCTGTTCAGTGCCACTGCCCCCATGTTTGACAGTCCTTACTGTGAAAAGCTTCTCTGTATCTGATGGAAATTTCTTTTGTTGCAACTTAGTTCTCTTGCTTCTTACTGTGCCCTTTGAGCAAGAGTCAGGTTCTTCCTACTCATTCATGAGATAGTGGAAGGCAGTGGTAGAGTCATTACTTAGTTTTCTTAAGGTAGAACAAGTCCAGTTCTGCAGCTTCTTTTATGCAGTGACCCAAGTTCCTTACCACTAGTAGACTCATTTCAGTATGTCATTGTCTGCTTTTGGTATTGGGAAAGTCAAAATCAGGCACAGGTCTTAAAATGAAGTTAGCGTCAAACAGGGACAGAATCCCCTACCTTGACCCACTATCTGTGCTTTAAGTAATGCAGCCCAGTATGCAGTAGGTTGGCTTGACTACAAGGATATGCTACTGTCTTTGTTGTACTCCTTTTTGACTTGCCTACTAGGATCAGATTTTTTTTTCCCTGTACATCCACTCCAAAGCCAGTCTCAAAACCTCTTATTCCATCAGATTGTTTTGTTCCAGTGCCAGACTTTATATTTTGCCTTGACACTGTTCTTGTCATACAACTTCTCTATCCTATAGAAGTACATCTGAAAGGCAGCCCTGCCCTCTAGCACGTTCCTTTACTCCCCAACTTCACTTGTGAACTTCCTAGTATCATTTTGTTACTTTAATAAAATTTGTCTCATTTATCGTATATGTAACTATTAAAAAATCTAATGTCATTTATGAAATAGTCATTTATTCAAAACCTGTAGGATCATTTGTTCAAGCAGCAGTTTTCCAGAAACCTGAATGAATAAACAATGGGTTTCATTTATTTCCTCTTAAAAGATTATGCAACCTCATTGGCTCTGACTTAGCACAGGTTGTTCGTAGCATATTAACTGCAAGTAGCTGCAGTATCTTCACTATAGGAAATCTTGAAGTCAAACATGTTTTAAGCTGTTTCCCAAGCTTACTTCCTATTTTGTAGAGGGGTGGTGTTGTACCTGTAAGTCTAGCTTCAGCTACCTCAGAGAACAGTTTTGAGTTTAGTAAAATACAGTAGCAATTGTATTTTAATAGTGGAAACACTTTTTATAGTAGCAAGTTAATAACTGTGAGTGAAGGGTGGTCACCATCTAAAAAATACTATGTCAAATTAATCTGTTACTGTTTCAAGGCATAAAGATTTATATTTGGTGGTGATTACAGTAAATGAGGAAATGATTCCACCTTCACTAATATAACCTAATCTTAAACTAGATCTCATTCCCATTTTGCTATTGTAGTCGGCATGCACAGTATGTGTTGACTAACAGAAGACCAAAATTGTGAGAGATCAGAATTGATCTACATTACTTTGTAAAGTTTGATAGGTTTGCAGGTAGGGTGGTGGAATTTTAGATGTAAAACTGTCTTAATAAACATCTTTTTTCATTTAAAACAAAGGTACTATTATTTTCAGCTGACAAGTGTGTTCTGAATTGCTCTTTTAATGAGCAAAAATTTAGCACAGATGTCTGGCATTCTGATGACAGATCAAAGAACAGGAAAGAGAATGAAGGTTTTCATGCTCCTCCATATCTAGAAATGGAAGTAAAACTGAGCTCTTCCAGGAAGCTCACCTGCAGTGCATTCATCACTTCTGTGTTGTATAAGTAGTTGCAAAGATGAGAGAGAAAAAGCTGTTTCTGCAGTAAGTATATCTCAGTCTCCTTCAAAGCATAAGACTACCCTCAAAGTGGAGAACTGAATTAAGAAAGATGTTTTAAGTCACAGTCCGATGGCTGGCAGTCCTTCAGCTACATTTACATCTTTAAACGTTTGGAACACTTGTTTTGGTATGTCATTTTGAAGGGACAACGTGTGAGGAAGTTAGTACGGTACACATACCTACTCTTTACTTAGGAGTCCATCTGTCTGTGAGTATTGGAAATCCCAGCTCCCATTGACTTCAAGAAGTGAAAGCTGCTTTATAGCTAGGAAATACCCCACTATGGTTTGAGTCTGTGGTACGCTAGTCATTGTGTATTTCAATTAATATTTATGTGTATTTAGGGGGTTTTTCCAAGGACTCAAGAGAAATGCTTCCTTTTAATGATATCTTTCCATGATAAATGTGGACTATTCTGTAGGAACTCTGTGCTAGAGACTAAAAAAATGTGTTGTTTTCATTTTATTTCAGATGCTGCAAGCATGCTCAGTTCAGCACCTACCAGTACCATATGCAGCATTTCCACCCCTTATTTCTAGCGACCCATTCCTTTTGCACCCTCCTCATCTGTCTCCACACCACCCTCCTCACTTGCCTCCTCCAGGACAGTTTGTTCCTTTCCAAGCACAGCAGTCACGTTCGGTAAGTAATACTTCTTACCCTCTCTCCTTAGAATTGGTATGGCTGGAGGTGCCAGTGGTACTGATAGCTAATTCAGGAAACTCATTTTCTTTAAAGTAAGAGGATTTAGCAATGCTGCTTCCTTAGCAAGTCACCCTTAACTACTTAGCGTGAAGTTGAAAAAATAATTTTAAAATTCACTACTACTTTTTGAATTCCATCAGCTATTGTCAATGCTGTTTCTCCCTAAGCCTTTACTTTTTGTCAAAAGGATGCATATCCTTACCACTTTCTTCAGATTCTTCTTTTTCAGGAAGCCATAGGGAAGTTACTCTCATCATATGCTTCCCCTATATTACTTCTCGGTTAATTTTTAAATGGACAGTTCTTCCACTAAAACATGATGACCTTAGAGCTTCCGGACATACCGGAAGTGTCTCCCTTTCTTCTCTTTTTTTATTTGTAGAAGTTATTGGTGCTTTTTGCTCAAGCAGATTTGGTTTAGTGATAGGGACTATGCAAACACAGGGAAATGTGAGTCTGAATTTGAGGAGCGAAATTAGAGTTTCATTTCTGGCATACAGCTCTTACCGTAGGGTTATCTCTAGCCCATATGGGTTATCTCCCATTCGTTTGCCCCTGTGACCAGAAGATGCTGATATGTTACTAATGCAAAGGTGGAAAACAGTTTTGTTGTGTTACTTATGAAGATTTCTAAAGACCTGCACTGCCATATCTCAGGTATGGCTAACTGGTGCAATGGCTTTGTTAAGGTAATAGGAGAACATCTGGAAAAATACAGTGGTAATCTTTGTAAAACATTCTTTCAGAAAATGCATGAACTTTGATTTTTAGCTTCAGTTGCTCACTTAGGTTATTGACAGGATTTGACTGCCCACTTTCAGCTCTGGCAGATAGCCAGTATTTTAGTGCTTTGAGAATACATTGACTTAAAAGTTTGTTCTGCATGGAAGGGAAACAGAATTTTGCTTTGCTGCCAGGAGATGGATTTCTTAGCTGAGTTTCCTTAAATGAGGAATTTACATTGGAAACAGAAAGATTTGTTAATGAAACAGTGACAGCTCTTGAATGTTTCTTGGGAACTGTTGAGCCTGACATATCAGGGAATTTTAGGAGTTGGATGGGAACTCTGGAGATCAGTTAGTCTAACTCCATGTTAAAGCAGGTTCTGTAGAGTAGGTTGCACAGGAAAGCATCCAGGCAAGTATTAAATTTCATCTCTCCAAAGGAGACTTCACAGCCTCTGTGGGTGGCATGTCACCCTCAAATCGTAGAATCATTAAGTCTGGGAAAGATCATTAAGATCATCTAGTCCAACCACCAACCAACCACCACCATGCCCCCTAAACCGCATCCCTCAGTGCCACATCCATATTGTTCTTGAACACCTGCAAAGATGGTGATTCCACCATCTCCCTGAACAGCCTGTTTCAATACCTCACCACTTTTCCTGTGAAGAAATTTTTCCTAATATCCAATCTGAACTTACCCTGATGCAACTTAAGGCTGTTACCTTTCATCCTATCGTAAGTCGCCTGAGACAGCAGGCCAACCCCTACCTTTCTATAGCCTCCTTTCAGGAAATTGGTGAGAGTGATAAGGTTTCCCCTGCCTGCTCATGGACAGCTTGTTGTCCACCAGGACACTCAGGTCCTTCTCTCTACAGTTGTAGATGTACTACAGTTGACTAGATTACGGTATTGAGCTGGAATCTCATGGTTTATCTGTTCTTGATAGGACTGCTTGTACTATCCTCCTAGGAAAGCACTTGCTTGATTACTGTATCGTTCACAGTTTAATACCACTGGAGTCACTGTGTTCACTCTCCTCTTTTCAGACTGTCTAAATCAATTTCAGTTCTTGTCTTCGGTTTGTTTTTTTTTTCCTCTTGCATAGTTGTAAAATGGGAGCAGCCTGGCAAGAAGGAGAGCAAATATTTGTCCTGCAAAATGCAATAGACAGGAAATTACAGCTATTCCAATATTTGCTAGATGGCATAAATTCCTGGTCATTTAGCGTTACTAGCTGGAAAAATTGAATTAATAGTTGTGTTCGCTTTTTGGTAATGTTAATGATGCAGGAGTTATTCATACTGTTATTCTGTGAATGTGAGTATTGTTTTACTCATTTCTTTTTTTTTTATCCTGTAAAATTGACTACAGCAGCTCAGAGTATACATCTGAGATTGCAGTTCTTTAGTGGGAAAATAGTATATCTCTATTATTGCAGAAAACATATATATATGTTTGGATTTTTTTAGCCATTTCAAAGGATAGAAAATGAAGTAGAACTGCTTGGAGAACATCTTCCTGTTGGAGGTTTTACGTATCCTCCCTCAGCTCATCCACCAACGTTGCCTCCCTCAGCTCCTCTCCAGTTTTTAACTCATGATCCTTTACACCAGGAAGTGTCATTTGGCGTTGTAAGTATTGTTTTACCTGCTACATTCTCAGTCATACTGTTAGCTGTCTTGCACTCAGATATGTAGTATATTTTGTCAAAAACTTGCAGCTCTTGCAGTTGTAGTCTGTTAATGACCACAGCTGCATACTGCAGCCCATTTTACTTCAGTTAACTATAGCCTGTACTGTTGATCACAGTAAATGATTTCCGATAACATTATCTAGAGAGAAAATGATAGTAGTTACTTTGGAAACATTTCCATGTTGCCAAGACTACTACTATAGAAACTAGTCAGTGTTTTAAAAAAGCTGTTGTTACATATGCCGTTGCTAATTTGTCTTCCATACTTTGAGTTTCTACAAGAATTTTTAAAAATAGTAGGGTTTTTTTCCTGGAATGTTTGGAATACACAGCCAGTCAGTTGTATAGATCAATTCCATACTACAGGCTATATTATATTACAAAAGTAGTCAGAGTGTTTTTAAGCCAACTTTCTGTAGGACTGTAGGCAGTTCAACTGCAAGAGCACAAAATAATAAACGTGGTGCAAGATAAAAATCTGTGCTGAAATTTGTGCTTCTAGTGCCTCTGCTACTTCTGGGGTCTTTGTGGTGCACTTTGGTCTGTTGGGTTTGATTTTTGTGTTGAAAAAACCTTTCCCATGTGTGTAATGCTTGAAGAAATAACTAACTCAGTATTTTTTTTTTAATATTTGCCCTGTGCATCAAGTCGTCAGAAAGTTCTAGAGGCACAGTGGTGCTTCAGCCTTTAAGTGAAAGTGAAATTTTAGGACCTGCAACAACAGAATATAAACTAATAAAGAAAAGCTAGCTCTCCTTGAAATCACGCACTATAGTTAACATGAATGGTCTTCCCATGAAATTTTCAGTCACTATGATATGCTCCCAAATACACTTAGAAAATTTTTGTAAGTTGCTTGGATTTTATTCACATACATCTTTCGAAGATTTTGTAATTTCTAAGTTCAGTCCTTAAAAGTAGGTAGCAAATAAAATAGCACGTTTATGTATGTTACGTGTTATTTTTCCTCTATGGTGCTTTAATTCTGGGTTGTATACTGCTGAGGGGTGGAATAGGGGTGTAATCTTGATCTTTTATAAAGGAATCCTAACTATTTTTTTAAATTTTTCCAGTGATTCAAAATGATTTTAAGAAAAGCTTGGTATTCTTTAAATTATCACTAATGTTCTATTTAAAATTATAATGGAATGGCTACATCTCTGATTTTCTTTCAGTCAGTTAACTGAAATCTGAGCACAGCACTTTCTAGTGATATTTCTGGATCACAGAATTCACAAAGCTGTAAAGCTAGTGTTTACTTTGTCTAGTGTGAGGTCTTTTATTTCAAGAAGACGACACAATTTTTCCTCATTGTGTTCATGTTAATATGTAAATCTAATGTAAATCTGTGGCTATCTATTAGGTATATTTTTCTTGTAAAGTTAAGGGTCTTTAGATCAGTTATTGGTGGTGTTGGGCTTTTCTGTGTGCGTACGTGGAAGAATAAATACTTGTTAATAAAGATTTTGAGTGTTCTTTGTTCCAAAGAAATAAATGCCTCAAGGCTTTCAAATATTAATGCAATAATGGTTCATCAATTTCAACTTTAAAAATTAATAAGACACTTTTAGTACCTCGACTATTTCTGGAGGAAAAAAGTTATTATTAAATGGAAAATCTCTACTATTTATGTCCCTGTTCTTTTAGGTAAAACAAGGAGTTACAAAAAGAACAATACTGAAAACTTAAGTGTTTAAGTGAAGGGCTTGGCATGCAAATGAAAAATATTAAAGCCCCATTTTATCCTTGGAAATTAGAGCTGTAGGTTTGAGAGCCTCTTTAAGCATTGTCTATATTTAAAAATTGTACAAACTTGCTCTACAGATAGCATAGCTTTATTTTAAGTGTAATTGTATGCTGCTGCTTCTTTACATCCTGATCAGAGATTCTGCTGTAGTGCATAGTGGTAGTGCCCCCTACCAGGTAGTAATCTTATGCCAGTGAAAGAATTTGTGAAGATAACAGCGACAGGCCTTTAAAGGGGTTTGTTATTGTTGTTTTTTGTTTGTATTTTTAAAGATTTTTCTTTGTCTTGTGCACAAGCCTACATACTAGCACCAAACCTAAAACCTGGACTGTTGTATTTACGAAAGAGTCAGTAGTTTGGGTCTTACCTGCTCCCCAGAGCCCCATGTACATGTGAAGAATGCAGAAAATGTCTTGCAAGGATTTCTGCTGCGTGTTACTACTTTTTCCACGAGGAATGGTACGATTCCATTACTGATAGGAATGTTTGTTTCAGATTGTTAGGAGAGGCTGAGGCTATTTGGACATAACGTACAAAATGGCTGGATTTTAGAATGACACCGCATTGAAGGCGGGCTTTGATATTCAGATTTCAGTTTGATTAGGAAACCAAATACTGAATCACAGGATAGCAAAGCGATTGAGGTTGGAAAAGGGCCCCTGGAGATCCTCTGGCCAAGTCCCCTGTCCTCAAGCAAGGACACCTAGAGCTATTTGTCTGGCGCCATGTTCAGGTGGCTTTTGAAGATCTCCAAGGAGGAGACTCTACAACCTCTCTGGGCAACCTCTTCCAGTGCTTTGTCACCTGCACAGTGAAGAAGTGCTTCTTGATGTGCTCCTGTGTTCCAGATTTTGCCCGTTGCCTCTTGTACTGGCACTGGGCACCACTGGAAAAGAGCCTGGCTCCATCCTCTTTGCACCCTCCCTTCAGGTATTTGTACCTACTGATGAAATCCTCTCCTTTTGAGTCCTTTCAGTCCTTTCTTCTCCAGTCTGAACAGTCACAGCTCTCTCAATCTCTCCTCATAGAAGAGGTACTGCAGCCCATCATCTCGGTGGCCCTGTGCCATACTCTCTCAGTACCTCCCTTTCTCTGTTTTGTACCTGGAAGCCCAGAGCTGGGTGCAAGTACCAGTTCCAAAGGTTTCAGAGGAAGCTTATTTTCTTCTCTCTTGCAGCCTTACCCACCGTTTATGCCTCGAAGACTCACAGGGCGCAGCAGATACAGATCGCAGCAGCCAATACCTCCACACCCTTACCATCCTAGCCTACTACCTTATGTGCTGTAAGTTCAAAGTACATTTGCTTCCATGTAGGTTATTACAAAGTAATGTGAGTTAACCAGTCCTCTCAATGGAGACTTGCAGTTTTTGTGGTTGGACTCTTAATAGAAAGCAAGCATAGTTCTGCTGCACCAGAAAGGAGGAAAACTTCCATACTTGTGTAAAGTTTCCAACCTGCTGTGGATAACATACACACTTGTGCAAAGAAAAATACAAGTGCAATTTTGTCTAATGTAGTTTTGTGCCTGCAGTGTGTCTTTTTGCTGACAACTGTACATAAAAATGTTTGACATAGTTCAAAACTTACTTCTTGGATGCTTCTGTAGATTTAATAAACTAGTGTAAAGTCCTAAGAGTCTTTATTCAAAATAGTTTGGTTTTGTTCTTAACAGAATCCTCCCATCTTTCTATTTCAAAATTATGTTTCACTCTTTATTGGTTGAGCTGCTAATCTGTTACACCATTTGAGCTTCTTTTACCCCCCTCTGATTAGATATTTTTGGAGGAGAAATAGAAAATTTGGGACAAGTAACATTTAGGAGTTATTATCTGTATTGCATTCTGAGACTTCAGGTGTATTAAATTAGATTTACCTAGTCTTTAGAAATTCCTTTTTTTGGAAATAAGAATAACATTTCTGGGGGGAAAAAAAGAAGGATTATTTGGTGGCAAAGGTAATGTTGACAGAGAGATAGTCATGTTGCCACCAGGTCTATAGTTTCTTTCTGCATGATTTCAGATATGGCATGAAAATGACACCAGAAGTCTGATACAGTGAAGCTGCTAACTTTTCGTCTTATATTCTGGTTGTGATGCCATAGTCTCTTGCCTGTCTGTTAACAACACACTGAGGCATTCAGCGCTAGCAGTTGAAGTCATCCTGATGATGTTTATGTTAGTGAATGCGTGACTTCTGTATGTGTTACATTTTGACCAGTAATACTGCTTCGGGGGTTAAAAATGCTTGTTTAACTTAAAAACTGAAGAGCTCACTTGCCTCTGTCAGAAGAGATTCTGCTTTGACCAGCACCATAGTATGCAAGAAAGTGAATTTTTGCTTGCCTTCAGTATGAAAGTTGATCCATTAGCAAATCCTGGTTAACTTCATTGTATGTTGTGGGCATACAGAATTTCTGTGGTGGAGAGTTAGGTGAGTGTAGGGTTCCCAGTCTTTGCTTATATTTTATCTACTTAAAGAAATAAAATATTTAAATGCTGAGCATGAATTCATCGTCAGTACTAGTTTTCCATAATGTGTGATAATCAAGAGATTCGTTTTCATAACCGTACTAAGTCTTATTTGAAGTATCACTTAAGATGTGCATGCTGTTTAAAAAGCCACACTGCCAGGATCAGGAAGTGGCAGAACTAGCTTCTCTCTTGATTCTTTCTTTTCAAGCATCAGTTCTTGATTTCAAACATAGGATTTCGATCAGTTCTGAGAATATGTAATTTTGAAAGGGATCAGTAAGATAGCTTTGGCAATGCCAAAGGTTTCTGTTGTTTCCTTCAGCGAGATGCTGAGCCTTATACTTCATTTGCTCTCATGGTAGGTCAATGTTCCCAGTTCCACCTGCAGTTGGACGAGCTTTCAGCATTGAGCTGGACGTAGAAGATGGAGAGGTTGAAAACTATGAGGTTGGTATGAAAAAAACAACTTTGTTTAAAGAACGGATTTAGCTTAAGCAGTACATAAAATAGAATTATAAATTATGTTTTCAGTTCTTCTTGTTTCTGGCTTTCAAATAAGTGTGATAACTGCAAAGACAAAATCCTTTTCTTCTTTACCCTCAGGAGGATACATTATTTCACATCTGCAGATGCAGAAGCCTCCTTAATATCCTGGGTAGTTGTGAGACAGTCCAAGCTGTTGTGTCTTTGCTGGTTCTGCAATTGTTGGATTCCCTTGGGCTTCTCTTAAAATACTTTTTCTTTCAAAAACTCCTGTTTTGCATCTCTTCACCTGTGCTCCTCTGAAGAATTCTCTGTAGTAGCAGCACACTGTTGCTAGTTTAACTGCAAGCATTACTGTAGTAACTTCTGTGCTAGTTCAGAAGCATCTTGTTTCAGAGACTTTGGGTGCTTAGTTTGAAAATATTAGAAATGACTGTCATCAGTAATGGTTTGCGGCTTTCACCAACTCTTAATTTTTTTATGCGTTTGTTCTCCATCAAACTTGTAGTGGTATTTTTTTCACTAAAAAAAAGAGAGGGAATGTAAGTTATACACGACAGAGTGTGAGTTAATTACATGAGAGACTTCATTGCTATGTTTGACTCATGGAAAAAGGAGCATGAGATTTGGAAAAAAAGTACTTAAACCTCAATGGTATGAATTCATCTTTCATAGAATCATAGAATTGCTAAGGTTGGAAAAGACCCACAGGATCACCCAGTCCAACCATTCACGCATCACCAATGGTTCTCGCTAAACCACGTCCCTCAACACAACATCCAAACGTTCCTTGAACACCTCCAGGGTCGGTGACTCCGCCACCTCTCTGGGCAGCCCATTCCAGTGCCTGACCACCCTTTCAGAGAAGCAGTATTTCCTAATGGCCAGCCTGAACCTGCCCTGGTACAGCTTGAAGCCATTCCCTCTACTCCTGTCACTAGTCACACGAGAGAAGAGGCTGACCCCCAGCTCACTACAACGTCCCTTCAGGTAGTTATAGAGAGCAATAAGGTCTCCCCTGAGCCTCCTCTTCTCCAGACTGAACAATCCCAGCTTCTTCAGCCTCTCCTCTTAAGTCCTGTGCTCCAGTCCCCTCACCAGCTTTGTTGCCCTCCTCTGGACACGCTCCAGGGCCTCGATGTCCTTCTTACAGTGAGGGGCCCAAAACTGGACACAGTACTCGAGGGGCGGCCTCACCAGTGCTGAGCACAGGGGGATAATTACTTCCCTGTTCCTGCTGGCCACACTATTTCTGATACAAGCCAGGATGTCATTGGCCTTCTTGGCCACCTGGGCACACTGCTGGCTCATGTTCAGTCTAGCGTCAGTCAACACCCCCAGGTCCATTTCCTCTACAGAGTCTTCCAGCCACTCTGCCCCAAGCCTGTAGCATTGCCTGGGGTTATTGTGGCCAAAGTGCAGGACTCAGCATTTGGTCTTGTTGAATCTCATCCCATTGACTTCAGTCCAGCTATCCAGCCTATCCAAGTCCCTCTGTAGGGCCTCGCTACCCCTAGGCAGATTGACACTTCCAGCCAACTTGGTGTCATCTGCAAACTTACTGAGGGTGCACTTAATGCCCTCATCCAGGTCATCAATAAAGATATTGAAGAGGACAGGCCCCAGCACTGACCCCAGGGGAACACCACTCATGACCGTTCGCCAGCTGGATTTAACTCCATTCACCACCACTCTCTGGGCCCGGCCCTCCAGCCAGTTCCTTACCCAGCCAAGAGTGTACCTGTCCAAGCCGTAGACTGCTAGCTTCTGCAGGAGAATACCGTGGGAGACTGTCAAAGGCTTTACTGAAGTCTAGGTAGACCACATCAACAGCCTTTCCCTCATCCACCAGATGGGTCACTAGATCATAGAAGGAGATCGGGTTGGTCGAGCAGGACCTGCCCTTTGTGAACCCATGCTGGCTAGGCCTGATCCCCCGGTTGTCCTGCACATGCTGCATGATGTCCCTCAAGGTAATTTGCTCCATTTTTTGAGATTGATTATGAAATCTCCATCTCTCAATTCATCTTGCCCAAGGTGTGGAGTGGGAATCAGAATCTGTCCCCTGAACTCTTGTGTTTCTCTCACAGGACCAGACTCATAGGGTATTATTAGGAAGCAAATGTGTTGACTTCTTTTTTTCTGCTTACCTCCACTATTAACTCTATAGTGGGATGAAGAGGGTCTTACTGAAACAAAATACATACCAAGCTGCGTACACAAGCACAGAAGTGGTTTGAAGTCTGATTCTGGATTTTGAAATCCCAGAGAAATACCCTGCATAATTCAGACAGATGCTAGAATGAGGATGATGGACAAATCTTCCTGTTGAGTCTTGTTTTATAGGGGAGAGCTAAGGTTCTAAACCTTTCTTTATAGAAGGGTGATTTGTGCTGCCAGGTTATTAGTGCTATGTAACAGCACCTCCACACCTCATGGAGCCAGAATTTGTTTAAGCAGTGAATTTTCAGATGTCTAATTTCCATGTTCTGCAGGCCCTGCTGAATTTGGCAGAACGTCTGGGGGAAGCCAAACCACGAGGACTGACAAAGGCGGACATTGAACAGCTCCCATCCTATAGGTTCAATCCAAACAACCACCAGTCAGAACAGACACTGTAAGTGCATATATCTCTTTCAAAGTTACCTAGTTTATCTGGCTGTATTTTCGTTTCTTTAGACTGCAGCCTCAGCTGCACTAGAGGAACTAAAAGCAGTAACTATCAGTAAACAGTTTTTTTAATTAAAGACAGAACTCAATTAGTATTCACAGTTTACTGCACTGCACATCTTCAAACACAAATAAAGGTAACTGTTGCAGTTACCATGCAGCAGTTGTATCAGCAAAGTTGTGTGTGAAATATATATTTGGTGTTCTTAAATAGAAGATACATTTGAACTTTGCTGTCTTTTTTAGGTGTGTGGTGTGCATGTGTGATTTTGAGTCAAGGCAGCTACTTAGAGTCTTACCCTGTAACCACGAGTTCCATGCCAAGTGTGTCGATAAATGGCTTAAGGTAAAAAAAAAAATAAAGAGAAGTTTTAGAGGGAATTCATTACGTATGGGTTTTGAGGTGGGATGGTCATTGTTTTGGGATTTGTTTGTTATTTTACTGTTCTTCATTTCCTCTTATTTCATTTTTCTCAATTTTTTGAGTAGGAATACCAGCAGACTTCAGAGCACTATGTAGTTATGTTATTTTTTAACAATTGATTCGGTATGTTTCTTTATAATCTTTGGCATAAGGAAGAAGGAACATAAAGAGAATTATTTTCATGATCAGATCTGTCTGTTTTCCATTTCCACAAAACAGTGCCTGTGAATTCAACTTTAAATTCATGAATACATGAAATCAAAAAAGAAATTATATGGTAACATAAGAAGTACAAATGAGAGTTTCTCTGTTGATGGTGAATTTGTTTTCAATATCCTGTGCAGCAAAGAGTAAATAATAATATTTCCTCCCTGCTGTGCTATCAGTATTAGGTTTTGAGGCACATCAAATATCTTGTGTGTATGTATGTGTTTATACGTACATACATATTTATGTAAATTAATATAGGCTAAAAAGATTTAACCTGTAATTATGGTTTTACATAATTAAGATATAACCTTTCAAAACAACTTGAGGAGACATGAAATGATCTAGAGGCTTGATAGCTCAATAAGGTGACAGAGAACATAGGAACTTTACAGAAGTCATGAAGAATAGGAGATGTAAATAAGTAGATGATGACATACAAAACATCTCTACAAATTGCATCAGCCAGACCTATTGCCAACAAGGTATTGATTCCCATCTTGTTGAACTTTTTTTTTCTGTATTTCATTCTCTTTAGCTTAAGTTTAACCTGTGTAATCTCTGCACAAAATTTGAAACTGCATGATTATGCTAAAAAATGTATACTGGAAACAGTCTCTGAAGAGACTTATAGATGCAATCTGCTGGAAAAAGAAATTTAAAAGCCCCTGGCTTTTTGGCTTCATAACAGCAAGAAAATGCCTATCTTTGGCATACACTGAAATATTTTGTGCAAAGAATGAAAAATCAAGTTAATACTGACAGCATCCTTTCAGCTAACTTTTGGTAGAACTATTGTCCTTTGGTATCTGAATCCGCCTACACACATGAGAACCAGCAAGAGGAATATAAGCATCTAGTTGTTTTATCTTCACATTTAGTAAATAGAATAATAGTAATAAAGAAGAACTAACAAAGATGTATGCTATTTAAAGTGGCATTCTTCACTGTCCCCTATTCTCTGTGCTCAGGAAGTGTTCTCACTATATTTTTAAACTCTTTTCAATGCATAAAACTTCTTAAATCATTTATGCAGTTGTCAAAGTAACCACAGATAGTACTCAGTTCATTTTATGAAAAAATAAGTTGTTTCATTGGACTTCACACAGCCTTTGATACAGAGGATTTTGTAAGCTTATCTACGTTTAATTAGTTACATAGATTTTAAAGGGAAAGCTCTTCCCAGGCTGTTAGTGCAGAAAACATGCATCTGATTCATGGAGCCCCTGATCTGCAGATTACTAGGAGTTAAGAAAATACAGCAGGGAAGTATCATGCATGCTTGTCATGTTCCTTTGCCCTTTGTTAAGTGTTTTTGGTCTCAAGAGTCAGGCAGTTAAATTAATCTTTTCTGGGACTCAGTGTGGCAGTTCTGAAGTTGCATTCAGTACTTTGAGTTGGTAGTGAACCAGCAATTTAATTCAAACCAGCAAATTAAAAAGACCCAGAACCTATTTCAGCCTTTATTTTCACAATCTTAAATGTTCTGTATTAATGGTAAAACAACTATGACCTAATCCGGAGCCTCTCCCACATTAGGAATCACATATTTTCGAGCAGGTCTGAGTGTGGTGTTGTCAAACTTCCCAGAGAAAAATGTTGTAATCTTAAGTGTCAACTAGGTGGCAGAATGAGATGAGAGGCATGCAATCTAAACTTAAAGGGGGTGCAGTTGCACCCACCTTGTCTTGTATTGGCCTAATGTCTTAAAACTGGATGCAAAATGAGCTAGACAAGGATAAAGCAACATAGTGGAGAGTTGCTAAATCAGTCTGTTTATAGCACATAGCTTTAGTTACACTACTAAGAAGATGCTGTGTAAAATAAATACTATTCTGCTTTGCAAACCAGAGCAAATGACCTGTATAACATCAACCTATTTTAGCTAAACCCTGTATATACAGTTAAAGCAGCTGCCAACTGGAAGTGAGGGTAACTATAAGATATGGTGGCTTATAACTTTTTGCTGTTGTCCATTTTCTTTTTATATATGTTGAGAGTATAGTTATGTCCATGCCCATGTAATTCACAACATCCAATCAATGTCATATTGATAGATATGCAAGAAAGGTAAAAATTGTAGCTTTTAGTTCTTCAAACCTAAATGCCCTCCCACACTCCCCCCCCAAAAAAACCAAACCCTAAAAACATCAAGAGTCATGTTAAAGAGTGATGTTTCGTGCTACGTTGCTCTGTACTTAATTATTTATCTTGCAGTTGCCCCTTGAGTCATTAACTGAGTCATTTAATATTGAGGAACTTGCCAATTATTTTAAAAATGACATAAACTGAACTATACTTAGAATAATGCAAAGTAGCAATAATGCAAAGTGATGGTGTTGTCCTCAAGTAACTGCCGAACTGCTGAAGGAAGACCAAGAAATAATAAATGATTATCTAATCCGTGCTTTATAGAAACTATAAAGGATTATTAAATACAACATAAATTAATAACAGAAGTAATAGGAAAAATTGTGATTTGTTTTAATTATTTTAGTAAGAAATGTTTTTTAGTAATGGCATGGCACTTCCATTGGCATTTACAGTTCATCCTTGGAATGTGTGGCAGTGATTTCTGTACTGAGAGCAGGGGAACCACGTTTTCTATTGCTGTCAGTTTTGTTCTGATTGAAAAGTTTGGATACCTCTGAAAAACTTGGAGCTGAGGGTGGTTGATTGTGTAGTTTTGGGAATTGTGAAGAACAGAATCTGGGACAGAAAAGAGTTACTCTCCCTCCCCCCTTTCCAGAGTAAATGTTGTATCATAAGCGTGATACTGCTGTTTATCATTACTTTTTTCAATTGAATTTATACCTTCTCTTACGAAGAGGAATAGAACACAAAAATACTTCCCGTAGCTCAAGGAGTGTTGTCTTTCATCTATCTTTCCTTTTTAAGGAAGCTGTAGAAAGTTGCTGGATATGTATTTTCAGTGAGTGCTTTAATGAAGGGCTAGAGTTTGGCCTGCTTTTTTGTGTGTTACTTGGGCTTTGAATTCTAATACCTACTTAATCAGCTCATCTTCCTTCTTTTCTTTTTTACTAAAATCCCTTCTGTTTTTCACTGCTCTGCCTTTAGCTTTTACCAACTCTGGGCAATGAGTTTCTTTAAGAGTAACTGGATAAAGAGAGTATGAAGAGATGTGATCACTGATCAGTACAGCTTGTGACCACATGGCACCTTTGTTTAATAATTTAGGGCATTTATTGCCTGTCCAAGGTGACTTGTCTGATTTTGGTGGGTTCCACTGAGCACACACTACCCCTTCCTAGTTGCTCCCTTCTGATTGCAGTTTACAGTTACAATGTACCTACATTAGTATAACCACTGGCACTTAATGAAGCCCAGTTTGCTGCATTTCTTTATCTCTTCAATGTTAAAAAACCTCTGGTTTTTTTTTTTTTTTTTTTTGGTAAATGTAATTATAAATTGACAGGCGTAAAACTCTGAGGTAACAAAGTGCATGAACACACCTTGTTGTCCCTTTGCTTTTGAGTACTCCTCAGATCTGAAAGCAGCAACGTCGTCATCACAGATGTTCCATGTCGTACACGTTTGTCATGACAGTAAATGCTCTTTTGTTTCTGGTTTTACAGGCAAATCGTACCTGCCCAATTTGCAGAGCTGATGCTTCAGAAGTGCATCGTGATTAGAGTGACCAATCTAAGAGCACAAATCTGGTTTGGGTGTTCCTGGTCATGTGTATATATGAACTATCTATTGAACTTACCCATGTGGCTTCCAGCCTTTTCCTTTACACAAAAAGGTCAGTGGACCTTACTTTGCACTGTGTGACTTAATCAATTATAAAGCTTATAACTAGTCTTCACATCTACGGGATTGTTATACTAACAGTGTGATTGGAACTCCAAAGATTTTTTTCTTTAGCTTAATTTTGTGTGTGCACTAACATTCCCTGGTTTTTGTGTGATCATTCTGAGTGTTGCTGCGAGATTACTGTGGACGTGATCTTTTAGCATGTGCTTTTATATAAAAGAAAAAAGGAAAAAAAAAAAAAAAAAAGTGGTAGCTCCAAACAGTATAGCAATCTACCTTATATAGAGCCTTCAGATACTGTGAGTGGGAGTGAGTGGTGTGAATGTGTTCGCTTGTGAGAGGATGCATGAAGTGTGCTTGGGAATGAGTGTGCATGTGTGTTTGAGAACCTATATACCAGCATGTGCTGAGAACGTATGTGTGTAGTATTAATTATGCTGCAATGTATAATCTTGTGTGTTATTTAAACAGTACTAGTACTGTACACTGGTTCCTTTCCTTGTGTTTGCAGTTGCACACTAAATACAGTGGGTGCAGCAATTACAGACATTTAGTATTTCCTCCCCGATGTACTTACAGGTACTTACTTACCTGTCTACCTACTATTCAAACAAGCTGTTATGCTTCCCTTTACTCGGAGGCTTTAAGTGCGTACCACTAAAGGGGTCACTGATTGTTCATAGATGAGTAATGTTGGGTTTTAGCATACGTTACAGAGTTCAGATTTTTACTTTGCTGATTTACAAGTTATTTTATCAATGTAAAGTTGCAATATCACACAGATCGTTTAGCAATATTAACATTTTCAATTGGTAACTTCATTATCAACGTGTTCCTGTTCTCCTTTCCAATTTTTTCTAGTTGGGCTGTAATTGCATTCAGTTGATTTGAGATTAGAGCAGAGTTCTGAAGATGCTGCAGTTATGCACTTCTTTCATGAAAGGAAGCAGAAAGGAACAGCCCTTCATTTTTTTGCCACTGTGCTTGCTAAATAGATAATCCTCTAGCTTACAAGCATTGGCTTTAATCATACACATTCTTTGTCATTTACAAGGGAGTTTGTATACAATTAAAATAACTTGTAAGAGGTTACAATTTTATTCCTGCAACTTCACAAATAAAATAAAATTTCTAGCATTTTCTCAGAGAAGTAGAACTTCTGTTTTTTTTTTTTTTGTTGTATCACAAAAGAGGGTGGTTTTTGGTCACTCATTGCAGAATTCAGTTGCCCTGATGCTGCTTCTTGTCCCTCATTATTTTCATGATGAGTGTAATGTGAAGACAGAACTCCCTTGGTTTTTGCAATTGAGTTTCCAGAATACTCCACCGCATTACAGAACGGGAGCACCTTCTGAACAGAATGCTGTTAAACAGGAGGTAGCTTCTATCCAACTGCTTTCTGAATGGTGTTTTCTTTGTGCTTTTTTACAAAAGTAGCTCCATTTACAACATTTCAGACTGTTAGCATCTTCAGCACGTTCCACCAGAATTGTAACGTCCACCTACACCATAGTTATTCAAAGGATGCACTTCTCCCATCAGTTGCTTCTCCCGAACTGTCATTACTTCAGTTGCAGCAGCACAAGTGGCACAGTTAGCAATATTGCTGCAGCTTGCTGCCGGCCTCAGCTTTAAGTTGATTCTCTATCATTTCTGATGCTTTTGTATGCTGCTATGCTTTAGTATCGATTATAATTTCAGTGTTACATGTTCTCCATGCCGTTTGCCCTCTTTCAGTATTCTACAGACCAATCACAGCTGATGGTGCAGATGAAATAAAAGCACAATTTTGCCCTATGTCAGATGCTCTTGCCTCCGTTTGTGTAGTTACACAGGTAGCTCTCAGAAACGCTGAGTCTTTCCATTCCTACTCATACCTAAGAACACTAAACAAATGAAAACATGCTGTTACATCAGAGTACTAAAATACCTCCTCCCTTCCGGAGGAGTTACAGAGTAATCTTCCACGATAACACCTGGCAGGTTAAAGTGCATATAGTAAAATTTATTTTTTTAACAAATGAAATCATCTTGTTTAAAAAAAAAAAAAAAAACCATATACCGCATGTCTTACAAAACTTAGGCTCTTTTATATAGCTGCAGGAGAAAAAACTTCTATGCGTGCAAATTTAACCATAACTAACACTACGTTCGATATTCAGTTTGAAGCATGGGAAGAGGGCACTTCTCTAAGCATTCACATTCTTCTGAAGCCAAGGGAAAGGCAACCCTTTTTCTGGAGTTGAGAAATCTTGATGTGTAAAGCCCCTTTCCCCAGTGGAACTCTGTGAGGTGTTGGGAGACTGAGGAGTTGGAGGGTCTAACTCGGTAAAATCCTGGAATGATTTGTTGCACTCTTATGGCTTGTCTCTTCTGAAATGGTTCATTTGTTTGCATGGGTCTATTGCAGATGTGTGTGGACTTGCTTCCTGTGGTTAGTGTGTGTAAGCAGCACACGTGCACATGTTGTGGGTCAGCTCAGATGAGCCGCGGCCGCTCTTGGCTGTGGCTATTGATGGGGATTCGTGCTGAGCTGCTCGCTGCCATGTGCTCTGTACATTTGTGTGTGACTTCTCAGCCTGCCGTGGTGCCAGGCAGCACCAGCATCCAGCAAGACGTTTTTTATGTTCCTTCCCTTCCTGACTTCACCTGTCCCCTTCCCTTCCCGAACAGTCCATAAGACATTTGCTTTATCATATTGGCACTGCTGTGGCTTTGGCATAAAACTGCCAATTAAATTTGAAGTTTAAGGGGATATCAAGGCCTACAGATAATTCCAATGTCTCATTTTGTGACTTTCTTTACAAAAAAAAAAAAAAAAAAAGAAAGAAAAAAAAAGAAAAAAAAAGAAATTTAAGCCTTTTGTTGTATACTGTTTTCTACGGGCTCTTGAATGTGATTTCACAGCTGTTAACACATCATATAATACTTGGGATGGGATTTACCAACCTTTTTTTTTATTATTATTATTTTACTTACAGAAAACACATTTTTGACTGAGTTATCTTTGGGCCTTTTGAAAAGCTGTGTTTTTTTTTTTCTTCCTTTGGTACATGGTTACCTCATTTTGCTACTTGTGTTTCAGATCTGTTAATGATTCTGAAAGCTTGTGACTTTTGTTGGAATCATATTTTGTCAGTTGTTTTCTTTAGATCATACTCTATTGAATCACTTAATATGTAGTTTTAAATGTATTATAAATATCTGTAACCAAATCATTTGAAGGCTTGATAAATTTTTAACAAAATTTGTACATTTTTTATGAGAGTTACTAGTAATGCTTTACTACGTAGTGCAATGAAGTTTTATTTTTAATCCCTGTGCCCAATTTTGGAGTTGAGAGAGTTGTTCGGTAATAAATGTATGATGTACACTTACACAAGTTTGTCTTGTTCTTCTTTGTGCTTTGTTTCCTTTCACTGCTCCCTCTATTGCTATGCATCGTCGTAAAACTAACTTCAGATACTGGGCAACATTACTGTCGTGGCGCTGGGGAAGGTTTGCCTTCTGAGCTGTAGTGCATGCAGTCATAGAATCGCTTAGGTTGGAAAAGACTTGTAAGCTCGTCAGATCCATCCTCCGCCTAACATTACTGAGCCCACCACTAAACCATTTCCCTAAGCCCCACATGCACACATCTCTTAAATACCTCCAGGGACGGCATGATGTGGACTTTTGAAAAATACAAAATAAGTGGGCAGGCCCCTGACAGGAAGAGAAGCAGCCCTTGGGCAGAGTTTGGGGTGTGTGAAGCCTCCTGGGCATGTGGGAGGTAGGCACAGAAAGCACACAGAAAGGTGGTAGGGGATGTGACAGGTTTGCCTTGCCAGGCAATCTCTTCACTGTCAGACTTGCAGATTTCCTGCCTATGATTCCTGATAGTTGAGCGTCCTGCTACTTAGCTGTCCCAGTTACAACCAAATTCAAAATCTACACCCCTTGATCTTCAATACCAAGCCAAGTTCCGGCCATTCTGTAAATCCGTAAGCCCAAGTTGGTTGTAACCCAGCAGTTATCCTTAATTTTAGTCAGCAGTGACATGCTTTTCCCCCACATCTCTTCCCTTGCACCCTAGGAATAAATACAGCTCTTGACTCCTTCTAAAAAAAAATGTGTTTATGATCCTAAGTCTTGCTTCCCAAGAATATCTTTGTATAGTACTTTTCTGCAGGTGATCTGTTCACTTGTTCTGAGCTAACTGGTTCGTGGCCTCAGGAGTCCTTTGCAGGTAGAAGTAAGATAAGAGGAAAGCACTGATAAGAAGCTACTGTACCCTATCTCATCCATGCAGATACTGAGTAGGTAGGATAGCAGGCTGAGTAAGTATCTGTTTATTTGTTAAATCTTAGGTGTTCTGTGTTTTTGTGTGCTCTTTTGCCTCCTTGGTGCGCATTACCACTGTCAAAACAGTGTGACCCAGGGTATAACATCTTTGTTCTTCCTCTAATAAGGACAGGAAAAACAGGGCCCATTTAGCAGCCTGCCTCAGTTGTTACCAAAGCAGAATACTGGAGTACTCTGCAAGGCGTTATGAAGAACTTTATCAAACCAGAGGCACTGATTGCATAGTAACATTTGCAGATCTGAAGCGCTGGTATTGTCAGAGGTGCCTTGCTTCTAGCACCAGCCCGCTTGATGGCTTTCCATCACTTCGCCCTAACTTTTGGATGACAGGTAGGATTTGAGAGGTCTACAAACCTTCCAAAATGAGCTTAAGTTTAAGCTTCCCATCTCTAGTTAAGGGCAGCTTTCTGGCATCTGCCATCATCAAGTGATGCAGCAATGCCATCACAAAGAGCAAATCGCTGGAGGCGTTGTAAGAGAAAGGTGGAGAAAGAAGGAAAGATTGTCCTTCTGATCCAGTAGGATAGAGTTTATGGTCTGTTCTTGCACGAAGTCCCTGCTGAATGACATCAGTGTACCCCTTGTATAAAGAGCCTAGTTGTGCCTTTTTGTGCATCTGCTCTGTAGAACGTGGAGAAATTGCCATGCTACGAAAGTATGGTTCTTGGACAGAAGAATCAGCAAATATGTGAAGGTGTCCCCTTCCTCGTAATTTGGAATGTATGGACTATCTAAAACTCCTGGGGAAAAATAAAAAATATCACCACATTTGCAAAGAGAAATGTTATGTATTAGAGATGCAAGAGATCATCTCAATCGCAGCAAAATCTGCACCAGAAACCAGAAGAGCATCTGTGAGCTTGGATACCTGCAAAGCCATGTCTGCTGTGCCCAGGCAGTGGCTGTTCTGCCCCATGCAAAGGATGTTCCAAGAGTATCAGTGGTTTGGCCACAACCAGTCTTAGCCTGAAGAGCGGAGTTGCCCGTAGATTCTTTTTCTGACCCTACTTCTCCTCAGCACACCCCATGTGTCACAGCACCTCACTTTCTTCCTCAGTCTGTAAAGCAACTGTCCTAGCTCACACTGCTTTACCTCTCCACCTGAGTTTTCTGGCACTGTTGAAGTTTTGTTTGGAGTTGACATTGTTGCTGTCAACTTCTGTCAACGTTTGTCACTTTAGGTAAATCATACCACCATCTTCAGATTCTGCATCCTGTTTGTATTCTCGTGACCCTTTTCTTCCGTCTTTCTTCCACCTACTGGCCGCTGCTGGAACCTTCCTTCCCCAGCAGCTCTCACCATGGTGCGCACAACCTCATGACCTCCAGCTGTGCCATTCCTTTGCATCTGATTGGCCTTTTTTCCTTGTCCATAGGGCATATCAGCTGATTTAGGAATGATGGTATGCTTGAAAGGAGATAGAGTTCCCTATTCCTTATCTAGGCTTACATACTCTACAGATGGCCTTGTATTTCCAGGGACAGCGGTACTGCTGTAGACAGATTTTGACCAATTGCCTTTCCTAACCTTGGAGGGTTTTGATTTATTTAAGAATATGAGCAACTTCCCATCAGCTGCTGCGTCCACAAAGCACTCTGCTTTATCAGACATGCAAACAGACTTTGTAATCAGTTCTAAAAAGCTGTGTTCTGCCTAACAGCCTTCCTGTGCAGCATTTGCATGGATTGCACTATGCCATTTATACCCTACTGTGTCTCGCAGTGCAGTTTCCCTTTTCTCTGAACAAACTTGTGAACCATCATCCTTCGGGTACCCAGGACCAAATTTAGCATATTTTTTGTTTGGGAATGAACAGCTGATTAGCAGCTTGGAGAGAAAAAGCGCCTCCAGGGCACCACAAGGAAAGCCCAGCCGTTAAAGGTGTGTTAACAGCTATGCAGAGGCCCATCAGGGACAGCAAAGGCCAGTGGTATGTAGTAAGTGTGAGGTGAACAGCATCAAGTTATCTGGGTGCGTGTCATGTCGACTTCCAAGCTGTTAAACCTTTCCTCTAGGTTCCACTTAGCACACTGAAGCACTAAGGCCTCAACAACCTCCCCCAAACCAACGCTGACCTCCTGATGAACCTCACAACCAAGCATTACATAACACTGGTGTCTGGTCATTAGCAAGATACGTAGCTTAGATAGAACATTTTCAGAAAGTATTAACCTTTCCTTGTTTAGAAGCATGGCATCAAGGCCTACAAGTACACAAACACCCCTGGTTCCTTTTTGAGCCCTGGCCAGGCCTGAGGTGGAATCCAAAAGGAGAATGAAGCCAGATTTCACCTCCCTTTAGGTCATGTAAGTTTGTTTATTCAGCAATATAAAAGCTGGACCTGCTTGCAGCAACACTAGAGACCTCACCTCCGAGTGGACGCACTGTGTAGGTCCTCCCAGTTGCCAGGAAAGGTTCTCCAAATCCTCACTGCAACAGAGGCACCCCAGAAACTGCGGATCTGCACGATGGAGAAGTATGAGGGCAATTGGTGATGTTTCTTAATCACTGTAGTTAATTCTGTGCAGTAATGATTACGTGCATTACCTTGCTTTCTTTCATTTCTTTTATTGCCCTAAACACGAGTATAGATAAACTCACTTGTTTAATGAATTTATCTCCCTTTGCCCTGTCCGTTGGCAAAACACACGCACAGTTTCATGTGTGCCACCGGCTACCAGCAGCCTCACAGCAGCTCCTTTTGCTGCAGTAACAACAGTGAAAGAAGATGCAGTGTCTGATGGACACAGTGAGCGTTCTTCCCACCGCGAGGTTTACCAAAAATGCTGTCACTGCACTCACCAGCCCAGTCTGGCTGCCTCTGAGTGCTCTGAGAGACAGCAGGCACGCTACAAGATTTTTTTCCAGCGTTTCCAGCATTTCCCCATTCCTTGCACGCATTTCTCTCTCACAGCATCCTTTTTTTTTTCCCTCATACACTGACTTCATATGTGACCCATTGACATTTTGCATTCATACGTGCTAGCCATTTTCCTACTGGCCTATTCAGCTGCATTTGTACTCCTTTATCTTATTCATAAATCAGTAGAATATAGGCAACAATAACTGTGCTTCAGCCCGCAGGGATGTCCACCAACTAGATTTCCCAAACCACAGATTTCCTATTTTGCTTTGTTATGCAGCCTTGATACCACAAAGGATCTTTTTAAAGTGGTGATGACTCAGCACACAACTAATGAAAACCATGTGTAGTGCCAGTCATGGACATCAGCCTGTCCTGGAGTCACGGTGATGTCTGCTGGCACGGCCTTGGGAGAGCAGCACGGGGACAGCAGTGTTACCTGAGATGTCAAAGTGGCTTACCCGTGTGATTCAATAAACTCTTTTGTTGTTCTTAACATAGAATCGTTAAAGTTGGAAATGACTTCTGGAGTCACCAAATTCAGCCTTCAGCCCTTTCCCACCATGCCCATTAATCATGTCCCTCAGTGCCACAGACATCCACACGGTTCCTGAACACCTCCAGGGACAGTGGCTCCCCCAGCTCCCTGGGCAGCCTGTAACGTTGCTATTTGAATACCTCTGCCAGGAAGCCTCCAGACTGAAAATGCAGTGACTTGTAGTGTTGGCATTACTTTTGTTTTTGCCGCTGTTCCTCCTGTGTGCAAGAATGCAGTGGGTATTAGGGGAGCATGTTTCTGAGTGTATCTTAGCTTATAGTACCTTGCTTTGGTCTGGCCAGCAGCCCCACTGCCTGGAGAGCCCCCAGCTGGAAGCAGTGGGTAGCAGGGGTCACATTACTGGTGTGAAATGAGGTAAAAACCAAGATCACTTGATTCGAGTCAGGGCTACCTCACATGCTGTTCCCTCACACAGTATTAAGGGACAAAATCAAGCTCTTTTCAGGTACAGGAGCTGGGTAAAACCCTTTCCAAAAAACAGGCTGTGCAGCCTGGAGAAACATACTCACCAACCAGGTTTGCTGTGGTCTGGAGGATGTTTGTTTTATTGGAGAGGGAGATGTGGGGAGAGAAGTTAGGCAATTCAGAGCTTATTTGAGTAGCGGGAATCCAGGCCATCACGCAATCCTTTCAATAACCAAAGGTAAGTGCTCCATTTAAGAGCCAAGACCAACACGTGAAATGAGAAGGACCCGTGCTCAAAACAAGGAAACAGAAAATGTATTTCAAGCAGCAGACTACCTACAAAATTATATGCACGCCATAATGTTTGTATGGCTTACCATCGTAAAAACGACTAAACAAGTAAATGAATGAAGAGTAAGAGCTGCAATAGTTTTGCATAGTGATTTAGAAAGCATTTATTTAACAATTCACAGAACTATAATAATTAAGGTCATAATTAGGTACTGGTGCTTATAAAGCACATGGTTTTACAATAACCAAAGTATTAGCTCCCTTATATCTTGCATTTGCTCTTCACACGAAACAAAAGAGGCTTACAAACAAGATGTCCTTGCTAACAATGTTATTTACCCAGAGGTTTGCAAACAAGATGCCCTTGCTCACAAACTTGTGCAGAGGCTTGCAGATTCCTCTCCTGTTGGTGTCTGTACATTCTTACCAAACAAGATTTTAGTTATGAAGGTCTGTCAACAACTGAACTTACAAACTTTGGACATGCTGAGCAGATTTAGTAGCATAATTAACTTCTCCTCCCTGAGCTGCATGAAGTTGGAGTTAATTACACACATGATACATGATACAAAAGGGGATGACATACAAGGGGGAACGTGTATTGGGTGGACCAGGAAGTCTGTAACCTCAGTACTTCAGCCAGTGAGGAAACGAGGAGAAACAATACAGTTGAAGGATAGGGATAAAAGGGGGGTTTCAATCCCAGATACTGTGAGAAATCCTGGGGGGAGAGAAAGCTGGAGACTCCCCTCTGTCTCATTTTTGGGGTAAAGATGAGTGAGCAAGCTGTTAGAGAAAAATTTTCCCAACTTTGTGCAATTATGACCTGCCGTTGACTGTAGGCCTCACCTATTCTGTGTACAGATGGTTATTAGTACTCTTCGGCAACATATTCTTTCCACCTTATTCTATTCCAACATGGAGAGCCAGCAGTATTTGAAGGCTGTATGATTTCATCGCATGAATGAATTTGCCTGGGCCTGTATTCTTATGTAAGCCATGTTGCAATATTATTTTCCTTCCACAGACCAAGGCCAAATTAAAAAAATAGATTTTCTGCTGATGACCTTTCATCATCCTCTGTTGGGACAGCATCAACAGATTCAAGGAGATAGACAGGGACAGGCGTTTGCACAACCTCGAAGCAAATGTTTGCTCTTATTTTTTTTTTTTTTTTCAATAAGACTTCAAGGTAGAGGACCATCGGTCTGCAACAAAAGGTGCAAAGCAGTTAAGAACTGCAGAGGATGTAGCGTGGTCTTCATGAAATAGCAGCATCCAGATGCTAAGTCGTCAGCTTTGCTCATGGATGATTGCTCATTCATTCGCGTACTTAAACAATTCCTGTCGCTGGGCCATTTATCTCAACTCTTGATGGGGTGTCTGATTCAACAAGTGAGAGGTGTTAGCATGATATTTGATCTATGTCTGCAATGTACAAAGTCGTTAACTGTACACAAAAGGAAAGAAAATCGTAACTTCTGTAGGGCTTAACATTTACTGAGCACCACCAATAGTGTACCCAAGAAATGCACGGAGGACACCAAACAAACTTTTGTTACAGTAGTGTATGTGTAGGTCATGCAATTCTGCACTCTTTTTTGTGTTATTTGCTCAACAAGTTGAGTTTCATATTTTTTTTAACAGAAGAATAGCAAAACAAATGCAGAATTGCTGCATAACTTAAGTCATCACCCCAGGGGATGGGGGCAGGGTGAAGGACCAGGTACCCAAGCCTTCAGCAAACCAGAGATCGCTGTGAAGAAGGTTAACTACTGATATCAGACAGAGGAAGCAGGATGTTCTTTTGCAAGGACTCCATGTCTGAAGCGGATAGTATAACCTGTCTTAATCCTTAAAGAGCAGACGATCTGCTTTGGGATCCAAAGTTTGAAGTATAGACGAGATTTGCTCATGCTGATTGTGGACCACGTTCCTTGAAAACCCACGTGTAGACATCTGGGCTGCAGGCCTTCCCGAGTACTGCTCCAGAAGTGAGATCCTGCAGGTGACCTCTCCAAAATGAGCCCATAGCTTTGCATTTGATAGATTTTGCAGTAACTGATGCCATGGAGAATCTTGGCATCTAGTGCCTTATTACATTACAGTCCCTGAGCTCCAGAAGCACACTGTCTGTAATGGTCTGTGTTTGAATAAATTCAAGAGGATCTATATGAAGACCTGACTTGGGCAGGGGGGAACCATATGGCTGACCTAAGTATAAGCAGCTGTGATGAAAGGTGTGGGAAATGGTGGTGGTAGGTGGACAGCTGGACTGGGTGATCTTAGAGATCTCTTCCAACTTTGTTGATTCTATGATTCTAATTAAGCTACAAAAGAACTCTTACTTTAACTTGCTTCCTTAATGAATAGGTTAAAACACAAAGAGCATTCAGCGCCAGTGAAAACGAGAACTTCCAATTTTGATGGCCATTTCAGGAAAATGAAACTTGAGCATGAAAATGTAACTGCTGAAGCAATTTTAGGACACTTCCAAATCTGCTGTAAAATCAGGTTGCTTAAAATGGACAGATGTGTGAAAAAGATGTCAGACAGCTCACCTGGCCTGGAATGAAACAAGGGTGATTAAGACTTTGTGCTTCCCCCATCTCCCACATGGTTAACCCTGAGGAAGAAGAAAACAAAAGACATTCTGATTCTGCAAGAAGAATAGTTTCTCTTCTCACACCAGGGGAAGGGCAGCTTTTACTGAGCGCACACTGGTTTGACACAGGATTCTATCCTTTGCCTTGTTGAACACGAACACCCACTCTGTGCGGCAGGGACTCACCGCTGCTTGATGCCTACAGATGTTGCCTATCTGCCTCTTCAAACTGCAGTCCTCAGTGCCTCTGCCAAAGCAGTGTTCTGGTTCCTTTGCATATGGCTGCAAAAAGAATCATAGGATCGTTGAGGTTGGAAGGACCTCCAGGATCACCAAGTCCAACCACCAGCCACGTTCCTCAGTGCCACATCCACATGGCTCTCAAACACCTCCAGGGACAGTGACCCCACCACCTCCCTGGGCAGCCCATTCCAGTGCATCACCACTCATTCTGAGAAGTTTTTCCCAAACCTCTCCTGACACAACTTAAGGCCATTACCTGTCATTCTATCACTGGTTACCTGGGATCTTCACCAGCACCTGTGAATGGCGCACAACAACAGGCTTCACTGCGCCCCTGAACCCACACATCCAAGAATGAAAACACAGCGCTGCATGAGGAATTTTCTGCACAAAGACATGGGGAACACAATGGCCATACCAAAGCCAGGCTTCTGTGTGTTGCAGTTGCCAGCTTCACACACAAGCTTTGCAGATATGCACCCAGCAGGATTGTTGCTTGGCATGGGAAATGTAAGGCAGCATCCAGGTTCAGCTTTCTCCTCATCAGGCACCATGGGTTATGCTCACTCCAAGCTCACTCCGAAGTCAGAATGAAGAGGGGAAGACTGAGCCCTGCTCTGCCCACCACCCTTCTCCCCAATTCTTCTCCCCCATTCGGCTGTTAGCATGAGGTGGCTTTAGAGCGTGACTTCCTGCCCTTTGTCTCCTTGGTTTAACTCTAACACTCTCCTGCCATGGTGGAGGAGAATTCCTGCTGGCCACAAGCGGCCCCAGGCCCTGTGTGAAGCACATGAGCCCTGTTTCAAGCACTTAACAAGGCCCCTCCATGCAAAGGAACAAACTGGTATCTGCACACAAGGTGCTCCTGCTCCACCTCCTGCTCCTGCAGCCCCTCACAGCCATAGCACAGCGATCTCTGCCCATGGTGTTCAGCAGCAAAGCACTAGGGTGAAAGTACACCTGATGTGAGCACGTGGTGTCAGTGCCTGGCCAACCTCTGCTGTTTCTGCAAAAATGTCAGTTTTGTTGTAGCTTTCTCCTCAAAAACAATCAATGAAAGCCATCAAAAAGCTGAGAGACCCTAACTCAAAAGGTTCTTTTGTGAAAGTGATATGTGAAACAGAAATAGTGCTGCAGATAGTCCTCACCTGCAAGCTGAAATGCTGCTGGGCACCCTCTTGAGTCACATCCTCAGCCAAAGTGAGGACAGGCAAAGCAGAGGTTGGAATGTTGGGCACTAAGCACCACCATCAGGTGTGCAAAGTCCAGGCAGCAGCTGGGTGCCAGCACCCTTCCTCAGGGGTCAGTGCTGTGCCAATGCTGTTTGACGTCCTTATCAGCAGCTAGGGCAATAGGACAGAATATGCTCTCCACAAGCCTACTGTAATTTCAGCTGGGAGGCAGAGAGGTGGGGCTGCTCTGCAGAGGGCCTGTGATGGACTGGAGGAATACACAGGCATGGACTTCATGGAGATAAGACAGGAAAACACCACGTGGAGTTCCATGGAGTTCACTAGCATGGCTATTGGGCATGGTGGTGATGGTTTGACAGCTGGACTACATCATGTGTGTCCAACCTTTTGGGTTGCCCGGGCCACTGAGTCAAGAGGAACTGTCTTGGGCTGCATATGTGTAGGCCACTCTGAAGGTGATGCCTCCTCTTTATTTCCATGATATCTACAACCCATACAAAGCACACAATGACACTACTTCAAAGAGGAAGTTCTTGGCTACAAAACATGATTTTTCAACGTAGTCCTTACCATTAGCTATGCATTTTTTTTTTTTGCAAGTGGTGAGCACAGGCAATTGTAACATTTGCACCAGCGGAGGTGACCCGATGTTCCACAGCTGTTATGACAGCATTGCTGCTGAGACAAACCACCCACAGCCTCACTGTGCTCACACCTACTGTTTAGTCTCCATAACTGTTCAGTAAGCATTGATGAAGGTCAATGAGTGCCATTTTTTCCACGTGAAGGAATTCAGTTCCACCCCTTCACTTCACACGCACTTCTTCCATGTCAGACACCATTGTGTCAGAGTGCCCCTCTGCTGCCATCAGTCACACAACAACAACATGGGATGGGGTATTGGTGGGAAGGTTCATCTTCTACTGCTGTACCACCAACATCCACCTCTGGCAGCGTGGGTCAACATAATCACAGAATCACAGAATCACAGGATGGCCTGGGTTGGAAGGGACCTCAAGGATCATGAATCTGCACCTCCCCTGCCAGGCAGAGCCACCAGCCTTCCCACTTACTAGACCAGGTTGCCCAGGGCCCCATCCAACCTGGCCTTGAGCAAGGAGGCATTAAATTCAGAGCAGCCTTGTAAAAATGCAGTTAGTATATATAAGTAACAAAACCTATTTAAAATATTTTTAATTAAAACATAAAAAAAGAGAACAAAATACATAAAACTAGTAGGGTATTTGACTGCGTTTTTGTGAAACTAACGCATCAGGCTGTTTCAGTGGCAGCGGCTCTCAAGAGTGATCTCTCAAGATGTTCATCAGAGATTTCTGGTGAAATCTTTCTTACTCTTCCTGTGCTTCGTCCTTGAAAACAGCTGTTCACACACGTGCGTGCTGCCGGAGAGCAATGGTGTGGCTAAGGTCTGGTTGTGAAGCGAGAGATACGTTTCTCCGGTCAGATAGGACTCACAAAGTTCTGGTTGGTAGAGACATATGGCCATATGGCATTTCTTCGAGTTGAACGTCTGGCTGTGACTCTATGCGTCCATTTGAAAAGACGTATTTATGTCGACCGAATGCGGAGCTGCGCATACACAAAAAAACAAACAAACAAACAAATAAATAAAAATAAAACCCACTTTTCCAGCGCTCTTGAAGCACATTCTCAAATCCGTTTATCGGTAAGGAAATCACAGAGGCCCGGGCCCGCCCCCGGCAGCCGCACCCGCACTTCTCCCCATCCGCCCGGGCCGCCATGGCGCAGGGGCAGCCGTGGGTGGCGGCGGGGCCGCGGGGCTGCGCCGTGCACTCGGGGCGGCCGCTGGAGCTCTTCTGCGGGGACTGCGGCCGCTGCGTCTGCGCCCTCTGCCCGGCGCTGGGTCCGCACCGCGGCCACGACGCCCGCCTGCTCCTCCAGGCGGCCCGCGACAAGCAGGTGAGCCGCGCCGTGCTGCGGGAGGGCTCCGTGCCGCGGACTTCCCGATCGGAGCCTTTTGTTTTGCGCCTTCCTTGCGCGGCGTGGGCGCGCGTGGGTTTTCCGCCGTCGGCGGTGGGAGGCTCGGAGGGCTGCAGGGGTGCGGACGGTGCGCTGCTGCTGCGCGGGGGAACGGAGGACGGGGAGGGGGCAGAGGCGCGGGGTCCGTCTGCCGGTCGGCTCGGCCGCGCTGCCTTGCACGGCGCTTCCCCGCTCGGCGCGGGGAGAGGGAGAGAAGGGCGAGAGCGAGGGGACTCGCGGGTCACGGTAAACATAGTTCAGCGGGCAAAGGAGAAGGGGAGGGCGAGAGGAAGAAGACGAGGCAAAATAGGCGGGGAAGAGGCTCGCTGCCCCCTGCGGTCAGGTGTATGCCCAGCCCGCTCCTGAGCGCCAGCTCGGTCATCCGCCTAAACACCTGCCCTGCGCTGTACTGCTGGGCGTAGCGTTATGTGGCACGGTTAGTTTGGGCGATCAGCATGGGTGTGATGCTGCCGGCACCCAAACTTTTCACTGCGGAGGCAGAGGAAGAAACACATAAGGCCCTGATGCTGTGCCAGCCCTGCTCAGCAGCTGCTAGGACATCACCGAGCTGTCAGGCGTTGCTTTGGTCGCGGCAGGGAGCATTTGCTCTGTCCCGCCAAACCGACCACAGAGATGGGTCGTGCTGCGGTCTGTGGGCATGGACACTGCTGGCAGACAACAGCTGCTGGCTTCTGGACCAGAAGAAGTGAGCAAGATAGAAACTTGGGTCCAGGTATAACAGGATGTCCATAGGAAGTCTCTGCTGACATCTGCTGGCCTTGAGTTGCAGAGATTTCAGGCACAGATGTGTCTCCACAGTCATCGTAGCCTCAGGGATCGTATTTGGACCAGTAATTTTGTTTTGTTCTGTTGACATACCTACAAGTCTGACAGTTTTCCTCAGTGCTGCTAGGAACTGCAAACTGGGGGTGTCCAACAGCTGTGCAGGGTCCATCAGCTGGTTCTTCCCTGGATCCAAACGTGCAGTATCACTGGTCAGGATGCTCCGTGCCCTCTGATCACTGGGCATTGCAAAGCTCCTGCATCGTCAGGTGGAGCACAGCCCTTCGGTTTGACAGGGACATTGAGAGGGGAAAGTTGTGGCTGGAAGAGGTGGCATGGCCTGAGTTCCTGGTTCCACACGAGTAGAGCATTTGTCTGCTTGCATGTACGTATGTGTGCAGGGGACTGCCAGCTGTGAGCTCTCTGGTTTTGCCTGCAGCCTATTATCATCTGACTCTTGTCATAACCAAATGACAAACTGGTGCAGAGTTGTGGCAGGAGAGTCACGGACTCCGTTGCTGGTGCAGAAGGAAGACCTTTATTGAAGGTGCTTACAACCTTCCGTACCCGTGCAACAACCCCTTGGTCACATGTACCAACCAGGCATCTCATACTTGTTTACATCTGGTGCAAGTAGCTACCAAGCTTGTTTACTCATTTGCAAGGTCTTTTGTTCATAATGTCTTTCTCTGTCCCACACAGGGTGAGTGTGCTGACACGGCTATAGCTGCGGAGCTGCCGTACCCCCGTGCTGCTGGGAGGCTCTGTATGCAGCACTCATGCACTGCTGAGGGTTGGGGTACTATTAACAAAAAGGCATCACTGAGCGCACTTGTTCAGCCCACAGCGGGCTGTGGTTGAAGAACTGTGGGGGAGGTGCAGCAGAGCTGTGTTGCTTAGTACAGATACTGGAGATGCTGAGCTTTAAATATTAGTTGTTAACAGTCAGTGACCACAGCATCACTGTGGTGGCTGTTTCTGACCGCTCTTTTGCACAGATATCCTGAACATTCACTGTATTTTTGACGACAGACAGAGCTTTCCACAGATGGTCTGAATGAAGGCGCTTGCTTAGCTGCCCACTGGGCAGCAGGTGAAATGATAAAATATTTATGTTGTGTTGCCACTAGGCTTACTGGATAGCCTTATAAACTGTTTCAGTGACACACTTCCTTGTTAGGAAAGAAAGCTCTCTCTCTGTATATGTAAACAAAACGAATGTTATGAAACAGATTTTATTTTATACTTTGTAATTTTTGTGATTTATTTTATTTTTACTGCTTAGGAACTCCTCACAGTGTATTTGAGGAATCTAGAGGTGAGAAAAGAGCAACAAGCTGGTAACAGAAGGAGCGTAGAGCAAGCTGCTGATGATCTAAAGGTAAAGCGTGATTTGCTACTGCACTGGGTGATCATTTTCCAAGGATAGACATCTTTCTCTGTCTGTGGCTCTTCAAAGATGCAGACAGGTGCTGCTTCTCTAGGAGTGTTGAGTATGGAGGCACTCTTCTGCTTCATCTCTAGGCACACGCCGCTACAAGCAAACAGCAGCTGCTGGACAGAGTGACACAGCTCCAGTTACTGCTTCAGGAAGAGGAGAGACTGGCACGAAATGTCATTGATGAAAAGACTCAGCAGGCCCTTGAAGCACATGGTCAGCAGGTGCAGTCCTGTCAAGAAGAGCTTGCAGCCCTGGAGGCATTCTCACGTCGAATCAGAGAGATACAGCAGTGCAGTGATCCTATTCAGTTCCTGGAGGTGGTATTGCGTAGTCTCTCCCTGCCTCTTGCCCTCTTAGTCCCTGGTGAACTGCTCTGGTGGCTGGCTTCTGTAGATCCTTCTGCAAGCATAATCTTTCTCACTGCATTTTTTTGTTCTGTTGCCATTTTGGTGGACCAGTTTGGTTCCTAATGTTTGGACTGTTAGGTTCACGCATTGATTTCAGGTCTAAAGGAGATTATTTATCATACTTTTAAGCATGTATGAAACAAGAATTAGGCATGCTTGGTCGTCTTGAACATTAACACTGTATCAAGAAGGTCCACCGCTTTCCCAGTGAGCTGATAAGAAGGCACAGCCAGATGTACTTGTTATGGCCTGGTTCACCTCGCATCGGAGCTGTCTTTGCCCTTGTGTGTGGGAGCTGGGAGGGAAGAATCCATTTGTGCTGCTGACTGTACTCATTTGTTTTTCTGCCCTCAGAAATGCACAGAAATTGAGAAGGAAATGCAGGATTCAAGGAGACAGCCGGAACAGTGGCATCCGATACCACTCTCATTTGAGCACATACTCAACCACTATTCATGTCTCATGAAATTTCTTCAGTCCATTCTACAGAAGCCGCTAGAAGTTCGGCTTAAAGAAGGTATGCATGGGAGAATGCAATGAATTTTGCTTTCTCCTGCTCTCCTAAATAAAGAGTGGTCTCTAAGTAGGAGCAGGATCTTCTACTAGATGAACAGAGAGCTGGAAAAAACAACAGCTTCTTAGGCATGGGTGCTGTTCTCTGGCAGCATTGGCATAATGTTGCTATATGGCTCTGGTGATGAAGAAACTTAGGCAGTTTCTCTTTTAATTCTAGAAAAGGTCTTTTTCATGCCTCCAAGTTATTCTGATGTTTTTCCCAGCTTTATCAGTTATTTCATTATGGATATCTTCTTCCTGTTGAACTTACATTGTTTTTGTCTCTAGATCATCACACCTGCACAACACAGCTGATCTGTCCTTTCACATTTTTACTGTTGGGTGTAAATGCTCTGGTGGGGCTCGTGGCAGACCTGAGACATTGGGAACATGTAAAAAATGGACACTTTTTGTAGTTGATGTACCTAGTGACATTTCTGTCCCAGTCAATCTGAAAAAAAATAAATCTGTTTTTTGGTACTTTAAAGGTGGAAGCTAACAGCTTCTCCTTGGAGATTCTTTGAGCTGGTATTTCATCCTTAAGTGACCTTTGGCATGATTAAGGCAAGGAGTTCCCTAACACAGAGCCACAAAGCCACATAAGCATGGCGAAATCCTGACAGTAGCCAAGTTATGGGCTAGCAGGGTCACAGTGACCATTGGATTATACCCAGCTACCTGAAAGGTCACTGCATGATGAGTGGGAAGTTACTAGATAGTGCCATGGAGGTGCACTACGGCTACTATATGGAGTTGTCTTGTATTACCAATTGATAGTGATGTGCTTTTCAAGGTATGGTAGGTGCTTACTTGGGGTTGTGCTGGGTTGTGTCACTAGGATCCAGCATCTCCATACTATCCAAAGAGTATAAGGAGGAAAGCATGCACAGCAAGTAGCCCCTCTCCAGGAAAAGTACTGCAGATTGTCTCATGGAAGACAAGATGTGACTCTGCGACCTTCCTCGGGATGTGGGTGGAATTCACAACACAGAGGAGAGAAGCAAATAACCCATCTTATAAAATCCCCCGTGGTGTTTTTAAAACTTTGAGAGTAGAGCCAAAGTTCTTCTTCCATTTACACACTTACCTAAGCTGTCCCCTTTCATCTCTGCCCAGATGTATTCGGTAGCCTTAATGCCACCTCAAAGAGGGAGCCTGGAACAATGCTGAAAACCATGTCTCCTGTTGATCGGATGCTTTTCTTAAAACGTAAGTGTGGTTAAACAAAAGCTAGGAGGCTCCAAACGCTCGTGATCCATCCACTGAAACAGCCAATGAATGATAGCTGCCACTGTATTTTAGAAGGGCTCTGATGTTTAGGAGCATCAAGCCTCGCCTGAAAGTTAGTACGATTTTCTGTATCTCGCATTGGGAAAGAAATTTTAGTTTCTGTCTGTGGAATTTTGGTGCTGTTTGTCCTTTTTTTTGTTTTCTTTTTCTTATGCAACCAATTTATTTGCGGTTGCTTGAGATGCAGTAGCAATGCACTTCATGAAAATCTAAATTCTCAGGCAAATTTGATTTGCAGAGATCACTAATTTGCACAGCTTTTCATGCTCTTGAAAAGCATCTCCCATTCTGTTTTATTTTTAAAACCTTGAGAGTAGAGCCATCTTCTTCCAGTTACACGCTTAAGTGGTCCCCTTCGACCTCTGCTTCTAGAAAAGAAGCAGATGCTGTAGCCAGGATGTTTGTATTGTGCCTACTTGAAAGTGAGACTCGAGTTCAAGTATCTCTCACTCCCCGTGTCTCTTGTGCTCTGCACAAACTTGGCACCCCCAGTGCTGACCTCTCTGAGGGTGACTTGGAGCCAAGACCCGAAGACAGTCAGTCATTCACAAGAAAGAATCCTGCAGCATGCTCTTTCTACCTACATAAATGATTCCCATCTCCTGTCTTTTGTCACCAACTGTGCACACAGGTGTGCATTAGTACCTGTGGTATTCACCCACCTAAACACCTATTCAGACCATAGGGAAACCAGTACTAGCTTTTCTGACTTGCACTTCACCACTAAAATAGTGATCAGAACAATAAGATATTGCATGTATGAGCCCGAGCCCTGTGGTGGTGTCGTTTTGGAAGTTTTAGTTTGTTTACAGTATAATGCCAGAATTAAAATTGTCATGCCTTTCTTTTTGTTTAGAAAATTCTTCAGTTAGCACTGCACATACAGTGCCATTTGCTTCTCCCTTCATTTGCAGTATACAGGTACAGTGTGAAGGCTGCAGAATTACCAGCAGTGGGTCCTCTAGCATCTGCACACATGAATTACACATCAGTAACTCTTTCTGTATGTCTTTGCAAGTGTGTGCTGTGATCCTGCCCAGACCAAGACAATCTATTAGTATGCCATGTATCAAACAACACCTATTGGTGCACCACTGCTCTGTGTATTTTAAACACAGCCATTGTTAGGAGTCACAGTAAAGCAGGGAGGTGTGGGGTGCAGCTGTATTTTTTAGTCATTCATGTGTAGTACTTACTTTCCTGAGGTCTTTTTCCTGGCTTTCTGATTTCTGTCCTGCTTCATGGTAAAAAGAGTCTGCTGCTGCATTTGGTGATTTCTAGAGAGTAGTTCCAGAGTGAAATTTTTCTGTTGTAAATGACAAGTTAGGTGAGCTGCTGCAAACCTTCCAGGAGGTGGTAGGTTGTTTCTTTGCTCAGTACATGATGCTTCTGCTTTGAGATGTGGAGACTGTCTGAAACAGACTCCTAGCCTGTTTTTCAAAGGAGATCTCACTGGAATGAGGCCTCACAACTCAAGGGCCTGCTCCAGTGCTGTCCAAAACCCCTAGGCTGTCATCATGCTAGCAGTCTCCAACATTCTGCTTATAAGCAGAAGCTCTCAGTGTTAATAGCCTGCCCATTTGTATACTTCATCTCATTTATGAAACACACATATACTGACTTGAATATATCTTTTACTGACCTGCATTAAAGACTGTGCAACTTACTTCAAAGCACTGCTGCATATAGGCATTGCAGTGCTTCCTGGTAAAAAATGCCTCTTACTCCTTGCAAAATCACAGTTTCCAAGACACTGCCAGCTGTGGGCTCCTTTGCAGGCTTTTTGTATAGAAGTAAGTTGGGCCTTTTTCAAAGGGCATGATAAACATAGCAAGTACATTTATGGTTTTGATTGCAGATGCAAGATCACCAACCTGGGAATATGACAGCCTTCATCCAAGGCTGAAGTTGTCTGATGACCGTCTCGTAGTAAGCTGTAACTGGAGGAGGATATTTTACCCTTGTGGTCCGCAGAGATTTGATAAATTATGGCAAGTGCTAAGCAGAGATGCATTCCTCTCTGGGAGCCATTACTGGGAAGTTGACCTCCTTCATGCTGGAGCTGGGTGGTGGATTGGTGCAGCCTACCCTTCCATTGGCAGGAAAGGAGACTCTGAAAGCTGTCGCCTAGGCTGGAATAGAGCATCTTGGTGCATTAAAAAGTTTGATCTTGAATACTGGGCATTTCACAAGGGGGAGAGGATCCCTCTCCTGATAGAAGATGATCCTGATCGCATTGGTGTTTTTCTGGATTATGAAGCTGGAATCCTTTCATTCTATAATGTTACTGATGGCATGACGCATTTGCACACCTTCCGCTGCAAGTTCACAGAGCCAGTTTATCCAGCTTTGAGGCTCTGGGAAGGGTCCATTGGAATATGGAAACTAACGTAAGGAATGAAGTAAAATAAAGCCTACTATCTCATGTTTTTTGTATGACAGCCGCTTTAGTAGAGATTTACATGAACCACTTCCTGTTATATGAAGATTCAACTGTGGCACTTCTAGAGGAGAACGGGGAAGTTCAAGAAAATCAGCTGTTTTTAAGTATAGTATCTATCTGTATTTTCAGTGGAGGTATCACCTAAAGTGCCTTGCATTGTATTTTTGTACTTGATTCAAACTTGCAAAATGGAAAAAGTCTGGTTAGTGCTTGAAAAAATGCTTATTAAAGCTCAGATTTGATCCTGAAAACTACTGTCAGGTTTTCTTGTTTGTTGTTGTTTTTTTCCAGCTCCATCCTATTATGAAGTTGGAGGTGTTGCAGTTGTGCATGGTATTAATTTGTCTTAAACTCTGAGTTCACATATTGCATATTTTTATAGTTTATATCAGATTTAGATAATTAACACACTAAATTAAGTGGTTCACTCTGAAATATCATCAAATATAAATATCGAATAGTTGTATTGACTGTTGGAGAAGTACCTTAAGTAGAGTGGACACTTCTGTATCACACTTACTTAATAGCCACAAGCTAGTCCTATTTTGACACTCTGAAGTGGGGTTCTGGGTTGCCCTGTTCTTCCCACACCAAGAGCAGAAGCAAGAGAAACAGTTTTGTACGTCTTCAGTAGAAGCTGAAGCAACTGGAAAATCCACAGATGTACTGAAAATACTAGGTCAGTGAGGCACTTGTGCTTAAATTACCGTTTCCTATTACAAATAGTCTCTTTAACTGTTGTTCGGTGGAGATAAATGCACGTAAAACTAGCTGAGACAGTTCACAAGGATTACTTTTCATCTGCTGTTTCTCTCTAGGGATAATTGTTTATTCTTTTTCCCAGTCTAGTAAACATAGTTCAATCCAGTCAGTGGTCAGTCACCAGTGCTGGGGCTAGTTTTAATTATTATTTAAATATATTTTTAAATATTTCTGGATGGTGCCTTGGATGAAGGGATCAAGCACTCCCTCTGTACGTTTGCAGTCAATACCAAATTTAGCTGGAATGTTGATCTGCTTGAAAGTATTGAGTCTCCAGAGGGACCTGGATAGACTGGATCAATGGACAAAGTCCAACCTCATGACATCCAGTGAGGCCAAATGCTGGGTGTTGCACTTGGGTTGCCACTCTGAATAGCAGCACAGGCTTGGGAAAGAAAAGGACCTGGAGTTTTGGTCAACGCGGCTGAATATGAACCAGAAATCTGTCCAGGTAATCAAGGCCAATGGCATCCTGGCCAATGTAAGAAATAGTGTGGCTAGCAGGGCTAAGGAAGTGATTGTCCCCTTGTCCACTGGAGAGACCACACCTCCAATACTGCATTCAGCTTTAGTTTTCTCACTAGAAGGATACTGAGTTGTTCAAGTGTGTGCAGAGAAGAGCAACCAAATAAAGCAGGTGGAGGGACTAGAAAGCAAGACGTACAAGAACCAACAGAGGGAACTGGGGTTGTTTAGTACAGAAGAGGTTGAGGGGAGACCTCATAATTCTCTGCAACTACATGAAAGGAGGCCACAAAATGGATGTTAGTTGTCTCATTTCTCAGGTAACAACTGGCAGAATATGAGCCCTGAAGTTGTGCTAGGGAATGTTGAAATCTTACATTATGCATTTTTTCATGTAGAGGGTGGTTAAGCACTGGAAAAGGCTGTTCAGGGAACTGGTGGTGTCCCCATCCCTTGAGATAGTTAAGAGAGGTGTGGATGTGGCTATAGGAGAGATTGTTCAGTGCTAAGATTTGGTATGCCAGTTTGATGTTTGGATGCGATGTTCTTGAAGGTCATTTCCAACCTAGGTGATTCTATGATTTAAGTCCTAGAAATCTTTGGAGCCTATGTTTTTATCAGTTAACTGGACCAGGTGTATTGTTCACCTGAACAAGCACTGCCACTTGAAGCAAGCCAGGTAATCTTTGGTGATTGAAATACTAAAAGCTGTTGACTCCTGTCTGCTGCTGGCAAAGGCAAGATCTTACTACACACTGAAATGCAAAAACAGTAGCTTGTTTCAAAAGCTGGATTTATTTTTAAAATTTGCCATTAAAAAAAATTCAACAATTTATTTTTTTCTTCATGTAAGGCAAGCATAGTGCATCAGCACTCACAGACTGTCACAAGCACATGATTCAAAGAGCTCCTTCCCACTTCAAAGACAGAGCTACAGACTCTTCAGAACTGCAGAAGAGTACACATTTTGAAAGTAAACGACTCACAGGCACAGAAAAATCACCATCAAATGCAAGAGATTTTACCAATTCATGACCAGGAGGTAGCAATAACCATAACTGTAACTAGCAAATGATTCTGTCACAGACAAACGCAGGCTGATAACACCAATGTGATTTTGTGATAATCAAGCTAGTTGAGAGATGTGTTATACCTGCTGCCATTTGGTCCTGCCCAAACAAAGGTAAGAGGAGCAAGACAATGGGCAGGACTGCACTTCTTACTTGAAAAGAACCTCTACTGCAAGAGCGGATTGCACAGAGGAGTGCTGGCAACCATGCTGTGACCCAGTCAGTGAGGTGATCCAGTCAAGGAGCTAGCTTCAGCTGTTTCAAAGAGCAGCGTGTGGGGAGGGAAATCCCAACACAGCATCTCTGTGCAAAAAGGAGGCTGCAAAACCTTTACTAGCATTTGACTTCTTATCTGAGAAGCTGTCCCCACATACAAATAGAGAAACCCAACTGCACTGCAGAATTTATTAAGATGCCAGGATTCAGTAAGTTGACAGGTGCTTTTGCCAATTTCTGGAAGCACAAACTGAATTTACTTCCACTGACCCATCAGGGGTGAATTTTGCCCTGTCTAGCTTGCTGTCTTGCCTTTCAGCTTGTAAAATGTACAAAAAGGCTCCTTTTCTAGCTCCTTGTATGGGAGCAGTCTACATATCCAATTCACTGACTTTGTTGGTACTGCCTTTGAGAAGGTAAGTGCACACTGGAACCTAGTTCTCCTCAAGGAGCTAGCTTTCAAAAGAGTGGCATCCCACACACACTTCTCTGAGTTTGTCCACTTCCATTCCTCCAGCAGGTTCCTGCCACCCATTTCTTTAACTTGAGACTTTTTTTACATGCTAAGACATCTCTTAAGAAGAATCTATCACACTGCACGTGTAAAGTTGTCTGTTTAGCTTAGGTAATCTTTCTCTTCGCATTCGACTCAAACGTGCATCCTATGTTCCTGGCATTAAGGGAAATGGCAGAAGAGAGAGGCTTACAGCAACAGAAGTATTCAAGTATACACAAGTTATTAGGATTAGTGCATTCTTAACAGAAGAGGAAAGCTAGAAAACAGTAGACCTTGGTCTACTTGGATTTGGCAAAAATCCAAAATTAACCTAAGTGGAATGGAAGAGGAGGAACATGGCATTTTCTAGACACAGTACTATGCAGTTTCTAATAAAATTGCTTTTTATAATTTATATCCCCTGGTTGCAAAAACTTCCTGCAGAATAGACACAGAAAATGTTAGTCTTCTTAGATCGTTTCCAACCTACCATGTCGCTATACTTAAACATGCTGTGCAGCAGGAGAGACCTACGTCATAAAAAAATCAAAGGGAGGGCTTTGGTTTAGCACTTCACTTTCTTGACGTGATTTTCCACTGCTTGCTCAGTGATGGTTTCATCCTCTTCAATTGTTTTTTTTACCTTCTGGCCCACCAGATCAAAGATGGCTTCTGGAGCAAATCCCTTCGGCTCTCCCACCTTCACTGTCAGCATGTCAAGTGTCAGTATGGTTCCTTCAGGAATGGTCACTTTTGCCACAACAGACTTCCCCAGCTACGGAGGAGAAAATAAAAAGAACGTTTAGGTCCCATGCAACCCTGGGCACGGAATACCAGAAGAGGACAAAAAAATTATACAGCTGCTTGGGAGAGGGTTGCCCAAGCACTTGCTTATCTTCTTTCTCCACAAGAAGCTTGAGATAGCACAGAAGCGTTCACTGTAACAAGGTTGATGGGAAAAATCTAAATCCTTTCTGAATTCAGACACTGTCTCACTGGCATTTCCCCGTATCAGAATGGAGGGAATCTGAGTAGACTGACCAGCATCCTAGCTTTGTGTAAACACAGCTCGTGCATTCACACATATTTACCGCTCAAGGGAGTTAATCACTGGGGGACATCCATACAACTCCACTGAACTCAAAACTGACCGTCCTCTGCTTTGGTAAAAACATTTCCTGGCTGCCAGAAACAGCACACGATAAGAAATGGCAGGTCGGCATTACAGTTACAGCGCGATAGGCCCGATGTGTGCGCTGCTCCTTTGTGGTGGAAAATTTATTAGAGCACAGAGGCAAAACACTGTGGCAAAACTGAGACCTTGATACTACAAACCCAAGTACTGCCTGCTGCTGTTCTGCATAGGAATTACTGACTGTGAATCAAAAGTTACCTTTTCATTGCAAGCCATTTCGCAAGGCAAGAGCTGTTTGATTGGAGAGCCCATTGCTTTTTCCACAGCACGGATGGCTTTCACCAACTCGGCCAGTTCCTTTGGCTCCAGGGATGCCTGGTGGTCACTTCCTTTCCATGTTTTGTCCAGAGTCACGTGCCGCTCCACGACTTTCGCACCCAGAGCAACAGCTGCCACCGAAATGGCAATGCCGGTTTCATGCCCCGAATAGCCAATGGGGATGTCGGGAAAGGCTGACTGATACGCCTGGAATCACAATAGAGTCGGTCTCAATTGCCAAGGCAGCAATTTCAAAAGTCAGAGCAAATTGAACAGTCATAACTGCAGTGAAGACGCACGCAGTTACCGTGCCACAAAACAAGCGGTTGGTTACGCTCAGGGAGAATTTCCAATTGAACAGGTCACACTGCATTACCAACCACTCCACTTCAAGGACTCCACTCCGCTGTGTTCTGAGAAGTTCATTGTGATTATCAATACCAACAATGAGAAAGACTCGTTCTACTGTACGACTTCCCTCACGCTTTTCTTTTTAATTTATTTGTGCTCTTCAAGGTCTTAAAAGCCCACCCCGCCGTAAGCTGGGCAAAGGGAGTTCATTTTTAACCCAAGAACCCAACACCTTGTTAAGCTTAACCTGTTTCTAAGCAGATGGTGCACCTGCCCGTGTTTCAAATCTGAAGCAATCCTTTCAGCAGCACACAAAGCAGTTATTCAGTCCTACAGGCAATTAAATACGGTCACGTCCACTTCTACTCAAGCTAACAAATACTGTGTGCATAAAGCGGGGAAAATGTTTAGACGCTGGCCTGTCTGGGAACATTTTACTACATCAGTATCAGGCACATCCAAGCACTAATTTCAAAGGAAACTATAATCCACTTTCTCTCACAGCTCTCATAAACACACAAAACCTTTTTAATAAAATTATCTGGTCAAACTCCCAGCTGAGAACCACGTCCTCAGTTCCGCACACCCTCCTAGAGGTGAGGGAACTGTCCACATCCTTTTCTTTCCTTTGCAAAGCTCACGCTCACACTTCAGCCTCCCACCTCCTCCTGTGTAACTGCAAAGCCCCAGAGCAATCTCTCTTATCGTATTCCTTAAGGTGAGTTCTGCCACAAGAGCACCCAAGTAATAAGTTTACTTCAAGGCCACGATGAATGAGAGGACCATGATGCATTTTCTCACTTCTCAGAAGCAACCTCGAGCACGTGTAAGACCTGGAAACCAAACGCAATAGAATTGCACAGCCCTTCTGTGGTACTGTGCCCAGGGCACTCTTTCTTGCTCACTGACCGGTATAACACGGAGATTGACGTCCTCGGGCTGCAGCGGGTAGGCACTGGTGCATTGCAGGAAGCAGAAGTTTGGATTGAGGGGCTTCACAATCTGATAAACCTGGCGCATTGTGTTCATCGACTGCATCCCGCTGGAAATCACCATTGGGCGTCCTAGCCATTAAACAAAATGATTTGCCTGGATTTCAAGTTTAGGTCCCTAAGAAGTCTGCACAAGCTTAATCTAAGTTCTTGTAGTAAATGTATTTGGTTGAACTAGAAAGGGAAGATGGGTGATTTTTTTTTTTTCCCCCCCTGAAATCAAGTGGAGGGAGTACAAAATAACTGAAGTGGTGAGACACTGTGAAGCCAGTGAAGTTTACTGAGACTGCGTTCCCCAGTTCATGGAAGACCGTAAATTCTCTAGAGAGTCCAGTGGAGAGCCTCAGAGATGATGAAGGACCTGGAGCTTCTCTTCTATAAGTAAAGGCTGAGAGACCTGGGGCTGTTCAGCCTGGCGAAGGCTAAGAGGAGATCAACTAAGAGGGGAAAATGGGCACGAGTTAAGTGGATGGGGCCAAGCTCACTTCAGTGATGCCCAGTGACAGAACAAGGGGCAGTGGGCACAAACCAGAACATAAGAAGTTCCATCTGAGCACAAAGAAAATCTTTACTGTGAGTGTGACAGAGCAGTGGAACAGGCTGCCTGGAGACACTGTGCAGTCTCCTTCTCCGGAGATACTGAAAAGCTACCTGGTCATTTTCCTGTGCAACCTGCTGTGTAGTGAACATGCTTTAGCAGTCGGTTGGACTCAATGACCTTCAGAGGATCCCTCCAGCCCCTACAACTCTTGTGATTCTACAAACACTGCTCAATGATAATGCTTACCTTTCTTTGCAGTCTTTTCCAAATACGGAAAATTGTTTGTATCTCCTGATCCTACTTTGAAAAACGGAACATCCAGTTCATGAAGAAATTCCACAGCCATCTGCAAGAAAATAAATAAATAAAATTCACTGTTTTTCAACATACCACTTCAGCTGGGTTAATGACAGAGAAGAACCATCAACAAGCCAACCCTGTAAAATAGCAAAAGCAAAGTTTATTTAAATAGGGCATGTATAGATAACCCTCAAACTATACTAGTGCAGAATATATAAAGTACAAAAGAAATGGAAAGGTAGGTCAAATAAATGCAAAGCAGATGCACCATTCTGCTTCAAGAGGCTGGTCTGCAGGTTAACAGTTAAGAAACTCGGGGTCAGACAAATGACTAGATTTCAAGATTGACACTGACAACGTGGCTTGATTTTTCTGTCAGATGCCTTTACAACAAAGGCGTTGTAAAGATGCCTTCTACAAACACTAAAAGCCTGAATTTCTGAAACTGTTGCCAAAATACTCTTAGTACTATGGAGGCAAACAGTAAGAATATTACTGCTTCCTTCCAAAAAATAAGTAACGTACAGACATAAAGAAAATCACGTGTACAGTGAAATATACAGCGCTATCCCTCTACCTCCTACCTATCCTGTTAAAACATTGTAATCAAAAATAGAAAAATATTACAAGTTTGAAAGTTCACAGAATTTTATTCCTAGCCTCTTATTTCATAATTTGACACTAGGTAGGGCGTACATTCCCCATTTGAGGAAAAATGACTCTGAAACTATTACACAGGCATCTGAAAAACTATCAGTGTGCAAAAAGAAAACTACAAGGGGTTTTCTTCTATCAGCAATATCCAAAAATAAACATAAAATGTGCCAAAGACAAGACAGTAAAGCAGTTTACTCAAATCTTAATTTCTCTCTGCCTTCTTCTCAAAACATGCATGCTATATTTGAGACAATTCAGATGTTATTGAAGGTTCTATTAAAATCTGAATTCCATCAGTAAGTTAACCTTTTGTAAATAGGTACACTGAAGAAAAAGATCCCACGTAGCGAGTGATATTAAAATCTTCCACTCACACCTGAGGGAAACAATGAGACAGTTACCCAACTTTGTCCCCCTTTCAATCGCTCCCCAAACAATTCCAGTTTCATGGGCTCATTCTTTGTTGCTGCCAAACATATTCAGCACTAGAGAAAGAAAGAGGTAATGTTCAAAGGAGATTCACATCTTCTCTGGTTTAATTTTTCTATAATTGTTAAGATGGAGGTTCAATTGCTTGTATCTAGGATGTACTATGTTTCTTTAATACAGTTTATTCATTAAGATGTGTTGGGCATAAAGACATACTACAAAGGCATAGACTAAATCCAAGGAGATTGCACAAAATGAAGTACACCATTTGGACGCAGTACCTAATACTACTGCTCATAGGATGACTATCTCCTGAAAGCTGGCAGCATTTTCATAAGAGATTCCGTGAGCAGGCCCAGCCTGAGCAGCAGGGTTGGACCAGACAACCTCCAAAAGTCCCTTCTGACCTCAACCATTCTGTGTAATTTCAAGCAGTAGAGACAACGCTAGAGGGAGTGGTGCAATGAGATCCTGTTCCATCTCCGGTACATTCTGGAACAAAGCAGATGAAGAACTTACCTGTAGTCTTTGTATTTACTTCACGCATTACTTCACAGAACTTCCTCATACACTTAAACACACATTTTAACCTCCCTCATGTACCTGGAGTTCCAGAGATTATCTTCTGTAAACTGTACATAACAAACACTACATAAATCTATGCAAGGTCTACAGTAAGCTCAAAGATCTGTGGCTAGCAGAAACAGGGCTAAAGTGTCAGCACCTATGTGAAGAAACTGCTCTTCAAAGAATGATGTCAGTACTGCTAACCAACTGATGAGGCAACATTCCAGGTGGAAATTGAACTTTACTACCACATCTCACATGTTCTGCATTTCACTACAATGTCAGAAAAGAGCCTGATTTTTCACTCCAAAAGTATACAGGTGTTTAAGATCTCAGGTATGGAAATCCAAGATCACCAGATTAAAATGTTATTTTCTTAAACAAAAAAAAACAGAGAAAGTGTTGCTATTCCACAGGCCCTTAGACATGAAGATACCGATTAAATAAATACCACAACACCTTCTTTTCCCTGATCTATTTCTGAGCCCATGGCAACAGACTACTGCAATACATGCATATCTCCTTTTTGTCTGTCAGACAGCTGAAATAAGCTTTTTATGGGGTTCGAGAGCTGCATGCAGCTGGGACACAGCAATTCAAGTATTTCAGCCAACAAAACAGTGTGTTAACAGAAACAGTGAGAATGGCCAGAGGACTAGAAAGGACAAGGGTAAAAAACTCGAAGGAATTGTGATTCCTAAGTCCAGGAAATATATATATATAAAAAAAAAAAAAAAAGGAGATGATAATGTTATTCAAATAAAGAAAGAGGAGGTACAGTGAAAGTAGGAACTTTTATGTCACATGAAGAATTACAAGAAAGGAGATTAAACTGATGGGTCAGCAATTCTCTCTGATGGTAGGGAAAGCAAGACACAGAACAGATCACCTTAGGACATCAGATAAATCCCATCTCATCCCATCCTGGGCAAGGCTACTTGCAGAACTACGGAAATGCTGGTGTGCCTGCCTTAGGGAAAAAGTGGCTGGCTTACTTCTAGAGGGTTTCTTTCAGTTTGTTTTCTTCATTTTCTAGGCCGCAAATAAAAGTAAAATAATATATAAACTTCACTCTGTGAAGAGGCTTAACTGCTACCTGAACTTTACTGCCTACACATTTCAATCATAGACTGCATTTATTAATTTGAGGTAGGCAACTTGCAAAAGTTAAAGACTCCACATGTCTCAAGGGGGAACAGCAGCAGATGAGCTCCACGGAAGTGTACAGGCTGGTGGGTGACTACCCAAAAGTCTGCTGACAAAAATCAGTAAACGTTTCAAGAGCAGCAAGGCAACGTAAAGAGCCTCTCCATCTTGAAGGAAAAGGGAGTGTAACCATTTCTGATGTTGAGAAACATGAACTTACATCTACTAAACAGAAATAAAGGAAAAAAAAATAGGGAAACGATTGGTATTAAGTAGAGAAAAAGGTCTATAGAGGAAAGTCTGACATATAATCAACCACAGCGGATACACAAGTGAACAGGCAGAACTACATTAGTCTAGTTTCCTCATTTACAAACTCAATATCTACACGCGCTCTTGGTGGACTTTCTATGTAAGAACTGTAAGGTGCAAGCAACAGATACAGCAGCTGAATTGTGCATCATGCTGGTGTGGTGTACGTACCTCATCCATGCCAGAAGCCGTGAAGAAAATCCCAACCTCCTCTGCATACTTCTTCAGCTCTCTGTACTGGTCATGACTGAACTCCAAGTGGCGCTTGTGCTCCCCGTAGGTCTTCCCCCAGGAGTGTTTGGAGGTGTACGGCCTCTCTAAGGCTTTTTTGTTGAATTTGTATTCCAGCTCGCTCTTCTGAAACTTAGCACAGTCTGCCCCACACTCCTGCAAAAGAAGCTGCGTCACTCACAGGGGCAGCGCAACCGGTCCTCGTCTGAACACACGAAGGCTGTGCAGGTATCTGCATGGCAGCGCTCACACCGACCACGCTCAGAGTGACTGCACCGACCACGCTCAGAGTGACTGCACCTGTGGCTCTGAACGCGTTCTGCCCCGGTTTTTCCTGCGCAGTTTCCAAACGCAGGTCTAACCAATACACCTAACAGCAAATTTTAAGAAAGGCTCGTCTGTCTGACGGGGTGACTGAAGCATTACTCCAGGGGAAGCCAACACACAAACGCGCTAAGGCAGCCAGGCAGACCGAAGCGCAGCGCCTCGGAGCCCCGCCGTACCCACACCCGGGTGCGGCACACCGACCGCCGCCGCCCCCCGCAGCTGCGCGCAGTGCGTGAGGCGAACACCTCCCCAACGCGAGCACGGCGCAGTCGCGAGCCGTCACGCACCGACCATCGGCTGCGAAACGCTCTTTTTGTTGCCTCCCACCACGATCTTACTTTCCAGCCGCTCACCCACAACCCGCCCGCTCCCCCTGGGGTGAGCCTGGGGCCCACTCCCACCTCCCCGCCCGCAGCAGCTGCCCGCGGCCCTCCCCGAGCACCTTGGCCATGCGGATCATGCGCTTGGCGATGTCCAGGTCGCCCTGGTGGTTCTGCCCGATCTCCGCGATGATGAAGCAGGGATTGTCGCCGCCGATGCGGCGCCCGGGGCACAGCTCGAACTCCCGCGGCATGATGGCGCCGCCACTGCCGCCGGCCGCTCGCGACTGCGCCGACCGTCCCCGGCAGCCGTGCCGCTGCGCTGCGCTCCGCCCGGCCGCGGGGCGGGGCGGGGCGGGGCGGGACTGGGCTGTGGGCGGTTGGAGGCGGGCACGTCGGCCCCGGCAGCAGTGGGGCTGGGGGACCCGGTGAGGCTTATTCCGGTATTGTGGTGCGGCAGCCGCGCAGGCAGTTTGAGGGCGATTCCCACAACCTCCTTTTAGGGAGTTGCAGAGAGCGATGAGGTCTCCTTGAGCCTCCTTATCTCCGGACTGAATGCTCCGTGTTCCCTCAGCTGCTCCCCATAAGGCTCCTGTTCCCGATCCTTCACAGCTTCCTTGCCCTTTTCTGGACACACTCCAGCACCTCGATGCCTTATAGTGAGGGTCCCAAAACTGGACACAGTACTGGAGGTGTGGCTTCACCAGAGCTGAGTACAAAAGGACGATCACGTCCCTGCTCCTGCTGGCTGCGCTAGTGTACAAGCCAGATGTTGTTGGCCTGCTTTGGCCTCTGGGCACGCTGCTGCTGGCTGATGTTCAGCTACATGTCCAACCAAGACACCCAGATCGTTCTGCAGGGCCTTCTTACCCTCAGGCAAACAAACACTTTCTCCCAGTACGGTGTTATCTACAAACTCACTGAGGATACACTCAATTTCCTAGTTGACTTATCCATACCCTTTGTTTACCAAGCCTTGACAAAGGAACATGCAGCATGGCATGGGTATAAAAGTGTGAGCCAAAATACTGGTGTTCCATTTTGGGTTTAAACTGCTTGTCAGAAACAAGGGAAGCATCAGATTTAGGTATGAGGTTGCAAAAATTCCTGGAAACGATGCAGGGCACCCTCTTAGCCTCCTGCATACAACAAGGTGTTTGTTTCCCGGGTGACTTTCCTGACTGGAAGTGTGATGATTGTATTGACATGGTGTGGATTTGCATAGGTTGCTGTGTGGTGTTGGATGGGAGCGCCCCTGGAAAAGACTGCTTAATGTATTTAACCCCAGACCAATTACAGATTCTTCATCTAACTTACATGTTGTGCTTTTGGTGTTTGCTTTTCTCTGCATGTAGGAGTATATCTTGTATAAACAAGAATTTCTGCTCAGGGAAACATTTCAAAGATTTACATGTTTTCAAGAAGATGCCCAGCAAACTTTCTCCAACCAAGCTGTTGGGCTGGATCGCAGCGTTGTAGCTAACTGCATTCTTACTCTGCCTTAAAATTACATAAACAAGCAAAATGGGACTGTTACAAATAAATAAATATAACACAAACATATGATTCTGACCACATTGAAACGGTATCTGTAGGTAAAAAAATCCTAATTCCTTTTCTCTTGAAATGAAATGGACCCCAAATTGGATGTATTATGATGATTTCAGCTAAACAGTATTGTGAAATGGAAAGAGATAGTTACAGAAATGTTAAGTAATGCTACACACATAACCCTTCTTTGCACTCAGGTTTTTGCTCAAGGCTGCAGTTATGCTCTTCCAGAGCACTAAGACATTGTAAAGAACACTCACAAGAGGAAAGACAAATGGATTGTTAAGCTGGAGGAGCAAGTGTCTGTGTAAATGGAAGCAGGTTGTGCAGGTCTGTTACACTAACAGCACAGACCAAGGAGCAGTCTGCTTGCATTTGCTGCACTTAGTGGTTTATTAGCCATGCTGAACAATTGCATTTTAACTCCAAGAAAGTTGTGATGTGTTTGAGTCAGGAGCTAAACCAGATCAAGGTACGCTGTGTTGGCAGAGTCCATGCAGAGACTGGAGTCCCATTTCTGCTCTCCTCCAGTTTTCACTTGACTGCACCTGGTAAGACTGCAAAACACTGAATTGCTTGTTTACTTGTATTAACCACAGGTTGTTGGTTTTCTGTTTGTTTGTTCCTTTTTCCCCACGTATAGATATGTGTGTCTTTGGAGAAAAAGGATGAATTAACAGAAGAAAGAGTTCCTGTGTTTGGAGATGTCCACATGGTTAACTGCTCCACATTCCTGCCCCTCCAGGGCAAATGGCTTGCCTTTCCATCTTCCTCCGGTGTCTCTTTCACACTTTGAAAAATAAAAAAAAATCCATGTCCAAAACAAACCTGAAAAATCTTTTGGCCTTACAGTTTCCCTTGTCATTTTTAAATACTCAGGTGTGGCATAACTGGCACTTATAAAAGATAATGAAACACCAGCCACCTGTTGTGGAGCCAGCTGTGTAGCGCCATTTTTCTCTCCTTACAGTGAACATGCAGAGGGCTGTTTTGTATTACTCCTGTGATAACTGAAAGCCAGGATTCAGGTGGTGAGTAAATTACAAAGGAGGTAGTTAGTGGGTACCTAGTGCAAGATGCTGGAGAACTTCAAAGCTTACTAACAAGCACCATTCTTCCTTCTGTATATGACTATGGGCCTACTTGCAAATCCTTTGCTGGGTATTGCCAAGAGCCTGTCACAAGCAATTTCGCTTCCTCATGAGCAGAGCACCTCAGAAAGCCTGTGCTTTCTGGTTGAATGGGGAATTTTTCACTTTCCAGGTTGAACAGGTTCAACATGGTTGAACGGGGAATTTTTGCTGAGACATGGGGAATAAAGAAGGGTTTACCACCTTTGGATAAAGGGGCATGCGACTCGGGAAGAGTACAAGGATGTTGCTATGATATGCAGAGAGATAATCATAAGGGCAAAAGCCCAGCGAGAACTTAATCTGGACACTGCTCTAAAAGATACCGAAAAATGTTTTTACAAGTGCATTAGCAACAAAGGGAAGGCCAAGGAGAATAATCATCCTTTACTGGATGTGGCAGTGAATGTTATCACCAAGGATAAGGAAGAAGCTGAGGTACTCAATACCTTCTTTGCTTCTGTCTTCAGTAGTGAGAACAGTTACCTTCAGCCCCCTGAGCTGGAAGACAGGGATGGGGAGCAGAATAACCACCCCCCACAAACCATGGGAAAATAGTTAGTGACCTGTAATACCACCTGAAATGTCACAAGTCCATGGGATCAGCTGGGATCCATCCGAGAGTATTGAGGGAGCTGGTGGAAGTGACTGCTAAACCGCTTTCCGTCATTTATCAGCAGTCTTTGTCAACTGGGGAGGTCCCAGACGACTGGAGACTTGTCAGTGTGCTGCCCCTCTTCAGGAACGGTCAAAAGGAGGATGTGGAGAACTACAGGCCTGTCAGCCTGACCTTGGTATGGAGGGAAGGTCATGGAGCAGGTCATCTGGAATGAGATCACATGGCACATGCAGGGCAACCAGGGGATCGGGCCCAGTCAGCAAGTTCATGAAAGGCAGGTCCTGCTTGCCCAACCCGATCTCCTTCTATGACCGGGTGACCCACCTTGGCGGATGACAGAAGGGCTGTTTATGTGTCTAGATTTTAGTAAGGCCTTGGACACTCTCTTCCTTGCAGCATTCTCCTGGAGAAGCCGGCAGCTCATGGCCAAGAGTGGTGTACTGTTCCAGGGGCAAGAAACTGGCTGGATGGCCAGACTCAGAGCACGGTGGTGAATGGAGATAAATCCAGCCGGGCATCGGTCATGAGTGGTGTTTCCCAGGAGTCAGTACTGGGGCTAGTCCAGTTTAGTACCTATACTGATGATCTGGATGAGGGAATTCAGCGCAGCCTCAGTAAGTTTGCAGATAACACCAAGTTGGGAGGAAGCGTCCATCCTGAGGTAGGAAGGCCCTACAGAAGGATCTGAATGGGCTGGATTAATGGGGTGAGGCCAATTGCTACAGCAAGACCAAGTACTGGATCCTGCACTTTGGTCACAACAACCCCATTCAACACTACAGGCTTGGGGCAGAGTGGCTGGGAAGCTGCATGGCAGAAAAGGATCTGCAGGTGCTAGTCAATAGCCGTCTGAGCGTGAGCCAGCAGCATGCCAGGTGGCGAAGAAGACTGCAGAAGGGTGGCTCAAGTGCTATGTGCACACCCCAGGCTTTGAGACCTTGAAGCTGTCAAAGCAGGAAGAAAAACTGAGGCTTCAGTTAAGATAAGGGGGTAGCTAGCCTGGGAAGAGATCAAGACAGTGGAATGCAAAGACCAGTGAAAAAAAAGCTGTGTGATGATTAATGCTGTACCAATAGCTGGTGAGCAAGATGCGTGATTTCTGTGTGCTAACCAATTTTAAGTTGCCGTGTGTACCTGTATTTCTGTATAAGTATGAGCTGATTCGAGCAATAAAGTTTCTTTTAGAAGTTTCCACTATTACTTCTGTGAAGACGCGTGGATTCATTCAGGCCGCCTTCTTTGAGAAGACCAAGGGCATCCTGGCCTGTATTGGACATAGTGTGGCCATCAGGAGCAGGGAGGTGATCAGCCCCATTATTCAGCACTGGTGAAGCCACACCTCAAATACTGTTTGGCCTTGCACCCCTTACTACAAGAACGACATGGAGGTACTAGAGAGTGCCCAGAGAAGGGCAACAAAGCTGGTGAGGGGTCTGGAGTGCAAGTCCTACGGGGAGCAGCTGAGGGAGATGGGACTTTTCAGTCTGGAGAAGAGGAGGCTTGGGGGAGACCTTATCGCTCTTCGCAGGGACCTGAAAGGAGATTTCAGTGAGGTGGGGTTCAGCCTCTTCTCCCAGCTAACAGCAATAGGATGAGATGTAACGGCCTCACACTGTGCCAAGGGAGGTTCAGGTTGCATATTAGGAAAAATTTATTTTCAGAAAGAGTGGTCAGGCACTGGCACAGGCTGCACGGGGCAGTGATGGAATCACTGTTCCTGAAGGTGTTCAAGAAACACATGGATGTGGCACTTAGAGACATGGTTCAGTGGGCACGGCGAGGATGAGCTGACCGTTGGATTTGATTAGCTTTGAGTCCTTCTCCAACCTTAATTTTGCTATGATTCTGTGAAGCCGATTGAGAGCCCCTCACCTCAGCAGGTATGTAAGGCCAGGCCCCGTGGTTGTCAAGTCATGAAGGGAAAGAGGTCCTGCAAGACCGGAAGGCAAGGAGCCATGCTTGTCAAGTTCCCCCCTGAAAAAATGGGAGAAAGCTGCAGGTGCGACCTTACCTACGCTGCTCCATACTGCAGGAGGGCTCTGGGCCAGAGGCAGGAGTTCCTGCTGGGAAGGCAGCTGGGCCAGGGACAGCTGTAGGGCTGACTTCCTGCCCCGGGACAGCAATGTGTTAGAGCTAGTTATTGGCCATTTTTGCTTGCAGTTATTGTTCTGCTTATAACTTGCAGGCATATTGCTATATCTGCCTTTTTGCCAAATCAAGGTGCTCGCCCAAAGTTAATTCCAGATGTATTGCTTATCTCTGATAAATGTCCCTCCTGACCTCAAGACTTGTATCACAAGAGCAACATCCTCAAAATGCGGGTGCAGTTCCAGCACAGTAACCAACCAGTAGAAGCTAGGTGGATGCTAGGTGTCCTCTTGCAGGGGATCTGTCAGCTAATGGCTCAAACTGGTGATTGAGCTCCTGGTGAAGGGGTGAGGCTGGCCTAGGGAGTGCAGGCAAGTTGTTGGCACCTGTGCTCCCCGTGTGACCAGAAGGGATGGACCCACCCGGGGCTCATGGAGGGGCCGGCCACTGCAGGGAGAGCGTGTCTGGGACCCAGGCTGCTTCCTGTGAAGGAGTGCTGTGTGGCCAGAGAGCCCCTTCTCTTCTCCACTTGAGCAAGTACCATTCTTCTGTATCTGACTATGGGCCTACTTGCAAATCCTTTGCTGGGTATTGCCAAGAACCTGTCGCAAGCAAGTTCGCTTCTTCGTGAGCAGAGCACCTTAGAAAGCCTGTGCCCAAACACGGTCAAAGTGAGGAGGGGGACTGTTACCTCCCAAACAACCATCAGAGACCCTAAGACCTCTGCGCAGGTGCAGAAGACTCAGTTTTGCTTGTGTCACCTAGTAACCTTGTACATGTATCAGTGGGATCAATATGTAATAGGTAGGAGTGGAGTGAAACCTTTGGGACTGTAAGCAGAAGGCAGTGTAAAGACACGGGTGCGCTGGACTGGTGGAGGTGATCCACCTTGTGCCCTGCGTAGAAATAAAGCAGTGCCTCCTCTCTCAACATTTGCCCTTGCAGTGTGCTATGGGAGGTTCTAAAGCAACGATAACAGCAGCATGGGAGGCCTCCAGGTCCGGCAGAGGTCAGACCTCCGCCGTGCGCAGCGCTGACAGAGGCATTGGTAGCAACACGGAGACTTTTCTGTAATTTTATTGCAGAGTCAACTCTTGGAAAGGGTAGAGAACAGCAGGGCAAGGGGAAATGGTTTTCAGTTGAAGGAGGGAAGATTTAGGTTGGATGTCGGGGGGAAGTTCCTCACTGTGAGAAAGAATGGTGAGGTGCTGGCACAGGCTGCCCGGAGAGGTTGTGGACGCCCCGTCCCTGCAGGTTTTCAAGGCCAGGTTGGATGGGGCCCTGGGCAGCCTGGTCTATTGTGGAGGTTGGTGGCCCCGCCTGTGGCGGCGGGGGGGTTGGAGATTCTTGAGGTCCCTTCCAACAGATCCACAGAATGTGTCATTCTGTGGTCTGACACAGTCCGAGCCCCTGAGGGCTGGTTGTGCCCCAGCTGCAGGCCCGGCCCCATTCTCGCCAGCTGCTGGGGCGGTGTCCTAGTGCTGCCGGCAGGGTGGCCTCTTGGCAGGAGGTGCAGAGGCCTCAGAGGTGTGTGCCCTCCTCTTCGGGGCTCGCCAAGGCACCATGCTGGCACTCAAGGGACCCGGCACTGCCTCCTCCGGCTCCTCCTGGGCTGCTTCTTGGACCGTCCGAGGCGGAGCCAGGATGGACGGAGGCTGGCTGGGACCCTCGCTAAGGGCAGCGGTTGAGGGGACAGGAAGCTCCTCCTCCACGTTGGCTTCCCAGCTGCTGCCGGAGGGCTGCGGGCTGCGGTCGGCAGTTTCTGTTGAGGAGGCAGCTGCGCGGCGGGCAGCTGCAGGGCTGCCCTCCTGCCCTGTGGCAGCACGGGTGGCATCCAGGTGCAGCAGATGTCGCACCTCCTCGCTGCACAGCTGCACAGCTTGGACAGTGAGCCGTCGTACAAAGACGGCAGCGTGGCTTCGCAGGAAGCTGAACAGCCACAGGGTCAGCGCTCCCTCGTCCAGGCCAAAGCAGCACACACTACAGACAACGAGCAGGAACACTGAAAAGGCTGCCATGCTGTCAGCCCCAAAGAACTGCCTCATCTCCTGGTGCAGCCAGGGCAGCAGGGGCTGGAGCAAAGATGGACGGTGGCAGAACATGGACGCCCAGGTGGGCACCGCCCCTCTTTGGCATTGGGGTGCTCTTCTGGCCCTCCCAGGCCGTCTGACAACAAACTCCTCAAAGCTGTTGTCCACACGCACCGAGTGCAAGATGGACCTCAGCCGGCAATTGCAGAGGGGACACGTGGGCCTGCTCTGGGTCCAGCGACGGATGCAGCCAAAGCAAAAGCGGTGCAGGCACGGCATCGCGTAGCTGGCGTCATCCATTGTGTCCAGGCAAATGGGGCAGCGACGGCCCAGCTCAGTGACCATACTGTCCAGCTGCTATGGTGGGCAGGAGAGTGCAGGGGATGAGGGGCTGCTCCTCAGCCCGCTGCTGCAGCAGCAGGGGTCACGCTAGGAAAGGAAGAGAGGCCACGGTCACTCGCTGACCCCGGCAGGGGAGGAACAACTGCCCAGGTCCCTCGGGAAGGAGAGCCTCCAAGCTGCCCAGGGTGAGGCGTCCCCTTACCGGTTCCCTTTGCTGCTGCGGCCTCCTGGGTGCCCCGGCTGCCTGAGCCAGGCAGGGCGGGGAAGAAGTTCCAGTGGCTCTGGGGACGAGCACTGAGAGCGGCTGTCAGCAGCTCCCAGAGCACGAGACCAGCACCAAGGCTATCCTCGCTGCTCGCTCCAAACCTCGCAGACACGCTCGGCTGGAGTGCAGGCACAAGCCAGAGTGAGAGACTCTGTGCCCGGCTACAAGCAGTGATGGCCAAGGGGTCACAATCCACTGCTGCGTATGTCACTATCCCTCACACAGGGATAACAAGAACTGCCACTTGAAGCAAGCCAGGAAATCTTTGGTGATTGAAATACTAAAAGCTGTTGACTCCTGTCTGCTGCTGGCAAAGGCAAGATCTTACTACACACTGAAATGCAAAAACAGTAGCTTGTTTCAAAAGCTGGATTTATTTTTAAAATTTGCCATTAAAAAAAATTCAACAATTTAGTTTTATCTTCATGTAAGGCAAGCATACTGCATCAGCACTCACAGACTGTCACAAGCACATGATTCAAAGAGCTCCTTCCCACTTCAAAGACAGAGCTACAGACTCTTCAGAACTGCAGAAGAGTACACATTTTCAAAGTAAGCAACTCACAGGCACAGAAAAATCACCATCAAATGCAAGAGATTTTACCAATTCATGACCAGGAGGTAGCAATAACCATAACTGTAACTAGCAAATGATTCTGTCACAGACAAACGCAGGCTGATAACACCAATGTGATTTCGTGATAATCAAGCTAGTTGAGAGATGTGTTACACCTGCTGCCATTTGGTCCTGCCCAAACAAAGGTAAGAGGAGCAAGACAATGGGCAGGACTGCACTTCTTACTTGAAAAGAACCTCTACTGCAAGAGCGGATTGCACAGAGGAGTGCTGGCAACCATGCTGTGACCCAGTCAGTGAGGTGATCCAGTCAAGGAGCTAGCTTCAGCTGTTTCAAAGAGCAGTGTGTGAGGAGGGAAATCCCAACACAGCATCTCTGTGCAAAAAGGAGGCTGCAAAACCTTTACTAGCATTTGACTTCTTATCTGAGAAGCTGTCCCCACATACAAATAGAGAAACCCAACTGCACTGCAGAATTTATTAAGATGCCAGGATTCAGTAAGTTGACAGGTGCTTTTGCCAATTTCTGGAAGCACAAACTGAATTTACTTCCACTGACCCATCTGGGGTGAATTTTGCCCTGTCTAGCTTGCTGTCTTGCCTTTCAGCTTGTAAAATGTACAAAAAGGCTCCTTTTCTAGCTCCTTGTATGGGAGCAGTCTACATATCCAATTCACTGACTTTGTTGGTACTGCCTTTGAGAAGGTAAGTGCACACTGGAACCTAGTTCTCCTCAAGGAGCTAGCTTTCAAAAGAGTGGCATCCCACACACACTTCTCTGAGTTTGTCCACTTCCATTCCTCCAGCAGGTTCCTGCCACCCATTTCTTTAACTTGAGACTTTTTTTACATCCTAAGACATCTCTTAAGAAGAATCTATCACACTGCACGTGTAAAGTTGTCTGTTTAGTTTAGGTCATCTTTCTCTTTGCATTCAACTCAAACGTGCATCCTATGTTCCTGGCATTAAGGGAAATGGCAGAAGAGAGAGGCTTACAGCAACAGAAGTATTCAAGTATACACGAGTTATTCGGATTAGTGCATTCTTAACAGAAGAGGAAAGCTAGAAAACAGTAGACCTTGGTCTACTTGGATTTGGCAAAAATCCCAAATTAACCTAAGTGGAATGGAAGAGGAGGAACATGGTATTTTCTAGACACAGTACTATGCAGTTTCTAATAAAATTGCTTTTTATAATTTATATCCCCTGGTTGCAAAAACTTCCTGCAGAATAGACACAGAAAATGTTAGTCTTCTTAGATCGTTTCCAACCTACCATGTCGCTATGCTTAAACATGCTGTGCAGCAGGAGAGACCTACGTCATAAAAAATCAAAGGGAGGGCTTTGGTTTAGCACTTCACTTTCTTGACGTGATTTTCCACTGCTTGCTCAGTGATGGTTTCATCCTCTTCAATTGTTTTTTTAACCTTCTGGCCCACCAGATCAAAGATGGCTTCTGGAGCAAATCCCTTCGGCTCTCCCACCTTCACTGTCAGCATGTCAAGCAGCAATTTCAAAGTCAGAGCAAATTGAACAGTCATAACTGCAGTGAAGACGCACGCAGTTACCGTGCCACAAAACAAGCGGTTGGTTACGCTCAGGGAGAATTTCCAATTGAACAGGTCACACTTCATTACCAACCACTCCACTTTAAGGACTCCACTCCGCTGTGTTCTGAGAAGTTCATTGTGATTATCAATACCAACAATGAGAAAGACTCGTTCTACTGTACGACTTCCCTCACGCTTTTCTTTTTAATTTATTTGTGCTCTTCAAGGTCTTAAAAGCCCACCCCGCCGTAAGCTGGGCAAAGGGAGTTCATTTTCAACCCAAGAACCCAACACCTTGTTAAGCTTAACCTGTTTCTAAGCAGATGGTGCACCTGCCCGTGTTTCAAATCTGAAGCAATCCTTTCAGCAGCACACAAAGCAGTTATTCAGTCCTACAGGCAATTAAATACGGTCACGTCCACTTCTACTCAAGCTAACAAATACTGTGTGCATAAAGCGGGGAAAATGTTTAGACGCTGGCCTGTCTGGGAACATTTTACTACATCAGTATCAGGCACATCCAAGCACTAATTTCAAAGGAAACTATAATCCACTTTCTCTCACAGCTCTCATAAACACACAAAACCTTTTTAATAAAATTATCTGGTCAAGCTCCCAGCTGAGAATCACGTCCTCAGTTCCGCACACCCTCCTAGAGGTGAGGGAACTGTCCACATCCTTTTCTTTCCTTTGCAAAGCTCACACTCACACTTCAGCCTCCCACCTCCTCCTATGTAACTGCAAAGCCCCAGCAGCAATCTCTCTTATCGTATTCCTTAAGGTGAGTTCTGCCACAAGAGCACCCAAGTAATAAGTTTACTTCAAGGCCACGATGAATGAGAGGACCATGATGCATTTTCTCACTTCTCAGAAGCAACCTTGAGCATGCATAAGACCTGGAAACCAAACGCAATAGAATAGAATAGAACAGCCCTTCTGTGGTACTGTGCCCAGGGCACTCTTTCTTGCTCACTGACCGGTATAACACGGAGATTGACGTCCTCGGGCTGCAGCGGGTAGGCACTGGTGCATTGCAGGAAGCAGAAGTTTGGATTGAGGGGCTTCACAATCTGATAAACCTGGCGCATTGTGTTCATCGACTGCATCCCGCTGGAAATCACCATTGGGCGTCCTAGCCATTAAACAAAATGATTTGCCTGGATTTCAAGTTTAGGTCCCTAAGAAGTCTGCACAAGCTTAATCAAAGTTCTTGTAGTAAATGTATTTGGTTGAACTAGAAAGGGAAGATGGGTGATTTTTTCTTCTTTTTCTATTTTTTTTTTTTTCCTTAAATCAAGTGGAGGGAGTACAAAATAACTGAAGTGGTGACTGTGAAGCCAGTGAAGTTTACTGAGACTGTGTTCCGCAGTTCAGAATGACCGTAAATTCTCTAGAGAGTCCAGTGGGGAGCCTCAGAGATGATGAGGGGCCTGGGGCTTCTCCTCTATGAGTAAAGGCTGAGATACCTGGGACTGTTCAGCCTGGCGAAGGCTCAGAGGGGATCAACTAAGAGGGGAAAATGGGCATGAGTTAAGTGGATGGGACCAAGCTCACTTCAGTGATGCCCAGTGACATAACAGGGGGCAGTAGGCATGATTCCAGCACACTAACTACTCAGTAGAAGCTGGGTGGACACTAGGGGTCCTCATGCAGGGGAACTCTTAGGTCATGGCTGAACTGGCAATTGAGCACCTGGTAAAGGAGTGTGGCTGGGCTGGAGAGCTCAGGCAAGTCGTTGGCATCTGTACTCCCTGTGTGACCGGAAGGGATGGACCCAGGATGGTGCCATCCTGGGTTCTTATAAGGGCTGTCCATGGGGGGGGGGGGTGGGGGGGGGGGGTATCATCTCTGGGGCCTTGGCTCTTTGGCCAGAGATCCCGTTCACCTCTTGAACAATTTCTATTCCTACTTTTGTATATGATTATGGCCCTACCTGCAGATTCTCTGATGGATTTTGGCAAGAACCTTTCATAAACAATTTAGGGTTTTTCTGTGAGCAGAACAAGTTTGGATCAAATCTGTATCACCACAGTTGGACTCTTGTCCCAAAAACTTGATGGGAAACTATTTGGTCAATGTTGTTTTTGTTTTAGTGCTACTGAGGGGAAACTTTTAACTGAACGGTCGATCGGTTATGTACCTTAAAGCGCTGGAAGAATTTGCAGTTTTTGCTTCAAGCTAAATGCTTCTTTCATTTCTATCAGAGGAGATAAGGGTTAGGTCTTACAACAGAAAGATAGGGGGTTACTTCCTGTGCAGTTTTTGTATGTTTGATCAAACATACTAGGAAGTTAATCTCTGTGGTAAACTATTTTTTCTCCCAGGTCAGCCCTGCCAGGTCAGATTGGCTGGCATGTATTCTTTTGGATGAATGAATATGATTTGCAGGGAATTCTAAAAGGACAAGAAAAAATAAAGTCAGATGGATGGATCAATGCTTTGCTGAATCAGGACTTAATTGTCTTTCACTGGTGAAGAGTTCAAAATATTTTTCTGTGCAATGGCTCTTGAAGTAGAATGATGAAATGGATCTCAGAATGATTTAGGTTGGAAGGGTCTTTAAATATAATCTAGACCAAACATCTTGCCATCAGCAGGGACAAAAGATTATTTGCATATCCAGTTGCAGAAAAAGATGGAAAAGAAAACCCATAAATGTGGTTGTGCTGCTACCAAATACCTGCACCTTAGATGCAGTACAGGAGAGACGCTTGCTCTCCTCCAGTCTTAAGGAACTTTCCTGTGTCATTTCAAAGATGACTGAGAGTAGCCTCACGATGCCATCAGCTTCCTTGTTAGTGTGGATGCCAGAGGAGAGTTGCTTAAACAAATTTTATGCACCAGGGGTCTGAGGCTTCTTACAGTCTTCAGCTGTTCTACATTGGTCAGATTTTTTTTCATATGAAGGCTGAGAGAGCTAGAAGTACTTAGTCTGGACAAGTGATGGTTGAGGAGGATCTTACCAATGTGTATAAATGCTTGATGGGAGTAAATGAAGAAGCAGCCAGGCTCTTCTTTGTACAGCACACTGACAGGACAATAGGTATTAGAAACAAATTTTAAAAAATAAATTTAACTTGAGCACACAGAAAATCCTTTCTTTACTGTAAAGATAGCCAGACATTCAAACAGGTTGCCCAGAAAGTCTGTGCACACCTGCACAGTCCTGCCAACAACATATTCTTGTTGATACTGCTTAAGCAAGCACGTTGGAATAGACAATCTCAGGAGGTCTCCTCTTAACTAAGTAATTCTTAGAGTATGTGATTTGTTTGCCACTTCTTTTGATGGAGAAAAGAAAAAAAACAAATGTGCAGAATAGTTGCTGTGAAGGAGGCAGATGCTGTAAGCTTGTTGTGCTTCTCAAGCGAGTTCTTTTTGGCTCATGTAACTTGTGGGCAAGTAGCAAGCAAAATATTAGGCTCCTTAGAATGGAAAAGATTATTTTTTTCTAACTCTTATCTATAGCTTGATAGTTGAAGAACTTCTCATTGATTTTTGGGGACCAGATTCTAGCCAACACGTGCCCTTCCTTTCTTATTGCCAAAACTATCAGCTTCTGTGCAATAAGACCCTAGTTAGAGAAATTTTCAGAGAAGTGGTACATGTCCAGATGTCAGCTAGACTATGCCTGTCTCATTTGCATGCTGAATGAGTTAAGAGGGAGCTGAAAGCACTTGCATTTAAATTCTCTGCTCTGGAAACATCTGTTCCACTAAATCTCTAATTTCTTAAATCAAAACCATTCTCAGATTCCAGTACTCTGTTGAAATGATTTCCTTAATGTTGGAAGTACGTAACTGCTATCATATTTTGGTAAATGCTTGAAAACATCTTTTTAGAATTACTTTAAAAATAGAGCTCAGTATTTTTAGAAGGGAGAATTATAAGTCATTCTGTTTCAAAGAATGGAGAGAAATTGCACTATCCTTAAAGTAATTTGTAGTCTGACTGTCATTTAGTCTTTCCATAAAGTGTCATTCATTTAATATTCCTGTACTAATCTTCCTGGCACATCAGTCTCCATGGATGAATTACAAAGGGCACTATTGTTTTACTCTATAGTCTAAGACGCAATATCTGCCTTTAGAAAACAATGTATCTCGACTTCTTTTGCAGGGTAAGAAAGCAGGAACAAAATAATAGCTTTGAAAGTGCAAAAAATACTTCAAGATGCACCTGAATTATAGATAGTGTATAAATTTTGTAATTCATCATCAAAGCAGATCTAATAACCCACTGCAATTTTTTCTGCCTCTAAAGCCAGTAACATTAAGATACCTTTTCTGATTTACCTCAGATAATTTTATCGGGCCATTTGCAAGCTTATTATTTTGCTTATGTTTCATCTTTTTCCCTTTTGCAATTTTGAGACAAGCAAGTATGCAGATTTACTTTTCATTTGAAGTCACAATATACTCTTTGTAGTAGTGGCATTAAGTAATCAGGAATCCCCCACAGGGTTAAAAAAGACCGAAAAAGCAGCAGAAGAAGTTAGAATCATAGAATGGATAGGAAAGGACTTCTCTGGGTTGGAAAGGACCACAATAATCATCTAGTTTCAATCTCCCTGCTATGTGCAGGGTCGCTAACCACTAGACCAGGCTGCCCAGAGCCACATCCAGCCTGGCCTTGAATGCACCCAGGGATGGGGCATCCACAACCTCCTTGGGCAACCTGTTCCAGTGTGTCACCACCCTCTGTGTGGAAAAATTCCTCCTAATATCTGACCTAAATCTTTCCTGTCTTAGTTTAAAACCATTCCTGCCTGTCCTATCATTATCCACCCTTGTAAACAGCCATTCCCCCTTCTCTTTTTCACCCCCCCTCAAGTACTAGAAGGCCACAGTGAGGTCTCCCCAGAGCCTTCTCTTCTCCAAACTAAACAAGCTCAGTTCCCTCAACCTTTCCTCACAGGAGAGGTGCTCCAGCCCTCTGATCATCTTAGTGGCCCTACTCTGGACCCACTCCAAGAGCTCCACGCCCTTCCTGTACTGGGTACCCAGGCCTGGACGCAGTACTCCAAATGGGGCCTCACAAGAGCTGAGTAGAGGGGCACAATCATCTCCCTCTCCCTGCTGGCCACCCCCTTTTTTAATACACCCCGGAAGACAGTTGGCCTTCTGGGCTGCAAGTGCACACTGCCGGCTCACATCCAGCTTCTCGTCCACCAGGACCCCCAAGTCCTTCTCTGCAGGGCTGCTCTTGAGGAGATCTTCCCCCAGTCTGTAAAAACACCTGGGACTGCCCTGGCCCAAGTGCAACACCTTGTACTTGGCCTTTTTAGACTCATGAGATTTTCGTGGGCCAACTTCTCCGGCCTGTCCAGGTCCCTCTGGATGGCTTCCCTTCCTTCCAACGTATCGACTGCGCTGCTCAGCTTGGTGTCATCCGCAAACTTGCTGAGGGTGTACTCAATGCCATCGTCTGTGTCATTGATGAAGATGTTGAAGAGCACCGGTCCCAAGAGCGACCCCTGAGGGACACCGCTTGTGTCCAGTCTCCATCCTGACACAGAACCACTGATCACAACACTTCGGCTGCGTCCAGTCAACCAATTCTTAATCCATGGAACAGCCCATCCTTCAGATGCACACCTGTCCAATTTAGAGAGAAGGATGTGGTGAGGGACCATGCCAAAGGCCTTACACAAGTCCAGGAAGATGACATTCACCGCCCTTCCTCCATCCACCGATGCCATCACCCCATCATAGAAGGCCCCCAGATTGGTCAGGCAAGACCTGCCCTTGGTGAAGCCATGCTGGCTGTCTCAAATCACCTCTTTATCTTGTATGTGCCTTAACAAAGCTTCCAGGGGGGTTTCCTCCATGATCTTTACAGGCCCAGAGGTGATGCTCACCAGCCTGTAGTTCCCCAGATCCTCCTTCCTCCCTTTCTTAAAAGTGGGAGTAACATTTCCCTTTTTCCAGTCCCTAGGGACTTCACCACACAGCCATGATTATTCAAATATGATGGAGAGCGGCTCGACAGCTACATCAGCCATCTCTCTCAGAACCGTAGGGTGGATATCACCTGGCCCCATGGACCTATACGCATTCAGTTTCATGAGGGGGCCTCAGACTTGTTCCGCTGTTACAGTGGGACAGAAATCACCCCCCACACCCTCACCTAGAGGCCTGTGGTCCTGGCAGACATGGGAAGTCTGACCACCCATGAAGACTGAGCCAAAGCACTCATGAGTACCTCAGCTTTTTCTATGTCAGAGGAAGCCAGCTCTCCATCCTCATTTATCAGAGGGGGAACACTCTCCTTGATCTGTCTCCTCCTGCCTATGTATCTGTAGAACCCTTTCCTGTTATCTTTCACATCCCTTGCCAAGTTCAGCTCCTGAACTGCACCTTGGCTTTCCTAATCCTATCTGTACACACACGGACAACAGCCCTGTATTCCTCCCAAGGCTACACAACCCTGCTTCCACTTCCTGTACATTTCCCTCTTTTCCCTCAGTTTAAGCTGCAGGTCTTTGCACAGCCACAGCGGTTGCCTACCTTCTCTGCTTGACTTTTTCTGCTGGGGGATGGAGAGCTGTTGCACTCTCAGAAGGGTGTCCTTAAATAGCTGCCAGCTCTGTTCTGTACCCATGCCCTTAAGGACAGTTTCCCAGGGGATCCCACTCAGCAGTTCCTTGAGCAGCTGGAATTAAGTTGCAAAGTTTGTATCTGAAATTCACTCAAACACTTGAAGGGGAACAATAACACTATTCTACCTTTTTCTGTTCTTGTGTAAAAGGGAAGCAGAGTGATTAAAAAGTACATGGGAGTGTGCTTTGGGGAGAAATTAAGTGACCAGTCCAGTAAATTTCAGTGTGAGCATGACATGCGCTTCATAGGGGAGTTTCATTTTCATTTTTACAGTCTTCTGTTATGAATGAAGGACGTACTTACTGCTGTTATTCTTTACTCCTTCACTTTCTGTGGCTGCTGGAGATTCATTAAAATAAATGACATAGTTCTGTTCTTCCTAGGAGAGAAAACTGAGAGAAGTTCAGCTTACTGCCATGCTAGATTCTGAGTTTTCACTGGAGAAACCAGGCATGTTTTAACTGACTCAGCAAGGTGCAGGGAGTCACGTGGGATCAGTTTCTACCACCTTCCTAGCAAAATGTAAATGACAGCAGGACAAAACATACCTCAGCATGCAGTTTGCCTCACCTTATCTAATTTATGTAGGTAAAAACTGACTTTCAGGGATGCTTTTCTCTGTATTTGGCCATCTCCAGAACCATGTTGGAATTGGACTACAGGGTAGGCCTGGGTGGCTTATCTCTAATGTACTGTGACACACACTGACCTACAGGCAGCACCTAAGTGGAGGTAGAGGCCTTGCCACAGAACGTGGTAGAAAATCTGTGCGATTTAGACAGGATTACTGTCCAAAAGTAGACCTTTCCAACCAAGACACCTAACACATGGTATGCATAGGTTAAGCTTTCAGCTATCAGAGAGAAAACACACAACTCCACAGCACCACACATGGATGGTTCCACTGGCTCCTTCTGCAGCACCTGGCCCATGCGCAGGCAGGGGACTGACACCAAGACACTTCCCCTGGGCACTGTCATGGCACCCGCTGGCTTTTGAGAAGTGCTTGGACAACACTCTCAGACATAGGGTTTGGATTTCAGGTGGCCCTGTGAGCTGGATTGCGAACCAGGAGCTGGTCTGGATGACCCTGGAGGAGGCTCGTGGGAGTCTTTATTGCTCTCTCCAACTCCATGAAAGGAGGTTGTGGAGAAGTGGGAGCTGGCCTCTTCTCCCAGGTCACAGTGATAGCATATGAGGGAATGGCCTCAAGTTGCATGAAGAGAGGTTCAGGTTGGATATGGGAAAAACGTCTTCTCAGAAAGAGCGGTGAAGCAGTGGCACAGGCTGCTCATGGAGGTGGTGGCATCACTGCCTTTGGAGGTGTTCAAGGACTAGATGGATGTGGCACTGAGGGATGCGGTCAGTGGATGTGGTGGGGATGGGCTGACGGTTGGACTCTGTGATCTTAGAGGTCTTTTCCAGCCTTAAAAGTTCTGTGGTCTAGTGGCAGGCTTGGCTGTGCTTGGTTAACACTTGGACTCCTCAGAGCTCTTTTCCAACATAAAAGATTCTGTGATTCTATGACCCCTGCGGCTCCCGTCGATCCCGAAGTATAGTACTGTTCAGCGACACTAGGACACGGAAGCGACCACAGTGATGCAACCCCGTACTGACGAAGTCACGCGACCGTTATCGGCCAGGCGGGAGCCTCCCGCGCTCCCACAGCCGAGCCTGCGCGTTCCCGACCCCACGTCCCCTTTCCGCTCCCCTCTCTCTCGGCTCCTCACCACGCTCTTGGGGCTGATTGGCCCGAGCCCACTGAGGCGCGCGGAGGATTCCGTTAGCCCCGCCTTCGCCGCTCTCTGATTGGCTTTGCCTCCCAGCGCTGCTCGTCTCCCATTGGCCTGGGCGGAGGGTCCCCCACTTCCGCGCCGATTTCTGTGTGGAGGCGCAGGTCCGGAACCTGCTGTCGCCCGTGCCCGCCTAGCGCCGCTGCCGCTCGTCCCCATGGCTAACCTGGAGTTCTTTGGCGCGCAGCAGCCGCCGGCCACCGCCGGTAACGGGGCGACGGACGGCGCCGAGGAAGACCCTGCCGCTGCCTTCCTGGCGCAGCAGGAGAACGAGATCGCGGGCATCGAGAATGACGAGGGATACGGCATCCTGGAGAGCGGCGACGTGCCGGAGGCACTGCAGGCAGCGGACGGCTTCGACTCTGGTACGGCGCGCGGCCTCCCTCTCCCCTGTCCTCGGCGGCCCCTGGTTCGCGCCGTTCCGGGCCCGGGCGGGCCGGCTGGCTGCCTGCTGCTTTCCGGCGGAGCCGCCCGGCTCGCAGCCCGCTCCGCTGCTCCAGTGCTCCCGGAGCGGGGTACCGCGGGTAGGGCGGTAGGTCTGCTCGGAAGCGGCGGTCCGCATTCGCGTCTGTGAGCTGCTGGGCTAATGTTTAATTTTTACTCAGCCTCTGACTGTTGTGCCTCTGTAACCTTTGTACCGAAGGTGAGAAAATTGACGCTGCAGAACGGGATGTTGTGCTCAGAGAGCGCGGTTATGTATTCTGGGCGTCAGGGTGAGGGGGCTCTCCGTTAGTGTAACTGCAGCTGAAGCGGTCCTGAGCCTCTTAAGCCTTAAAGACTTAATCTGAATTGTAAGTGAGAAGGAGCTGTGACCGTACTGAACCCTGTGGTGAAACGCTATTTCTTTGTTGCTGCAAGACGTGCTTCGTGTTCATCTCTGTGCACAGGGGAGTGTGTTCTGATCTCGAGAGCGATTCCTTTATTGCTTCCCGAACTGGCAGCCAGCCTCTCCAGTCTGAGCTGAGTTACTTTGCTCACCGGTTCACTATTGAAGCATCTTCAGAATTAAGTTTTCAACGTGAAACACTGTTACTGAAATAACTGGTGTTTATGAGGCTGATGTTTCATAGTATCCCTTGGAACAAAGCACAGTTAAGTGAGCTGAGTAATAGAGACCTGCTGTATCCAGTGCTAACCTAGGGGTACTGCAGCCCTTAAAAACTCATGAAGGCTCATTCATAAAGGGTTGGCTATACAGACTGCATATTTCCATGCAGATGTCTTTGTCAAATGAAGTGACGTCCTCCAGCACTAAATATGAAGGTAATCATTAGAACACCGTCTTGTTCCAATAGCAGGTGTAATATGACTTGCATATTTTATAAGACAGAAACAGACTGTATGAGTCCCCTCTGTCAGAAGCCTCAGACGTTGCTCTTTGAAACATTATGCTTTATATGGCAGAGAAGAAAGTTGTTGGATGTTCGTGTCTCACAGGGTGCTGGAACCAACTGGACTCGTGTTTTCTGTGCGTGCAGTCTGGCTCTTGCAGTGTGATTCCTTGCCAGCTTGTTAAATGCTTCCAGGTTGGGTAGAAATGGAAAAGTAGTTCAGCTGTAATTGAAGAAATTTTTTAGTTCCTTTGCAAAACTGTTACTCGAGGACTTCCTGTAGAAAGAGAGCCATAAAGTAGCGGATATAATAACTTGATCTAAGGATCTGTGAAGTCTAGGTGTGGTCTATATGTCATTTTGCTTTTTGGTATGAATTTGGATTTCATTGATGCTCTGGCCTGTTGTACAGGTGTAGCTGATCATCTTTTTGGAGTGCTGGTGGTCACCTTGTTAATACCACGTCCATTTGTTGACTATTTTTGTTTGTAGCTTATATTCCCTATTAGGAAAAATAAAAGATGCAATTTGCAGTAATGCAATAATGCAAAATGTGCTAGTTCAGGTGACAGGTGTATTTGTAACTTCTGTTGCCATTTCTCTATAAGACTTCTTATGGTTCAGTTAACACCCTAGCAAACATCTGACAGCACTAGCCCTTAGTTTATTGAACTGTTTTGGTGAATACAAATTTTTCTTGAATTTATTTATATAAATCCTTAAAAAAATATATTTAAGTAAACCTTTAAAGCTCTGTGGTCATGGATTTGTGTATTTACTTTTTTTATTTACTTTTTTGAAACATAACTTTCTTGAACTCCTGGTTTATGGATCTGCTGGATGAGTTTTTTTTCTTTTCTTTCTCAGTGCTGGACAAGAGTTGTAACTGAGGCAATTCTCTACTAGAGTGTGAAGATTTTAACTTAAAATGTTATGAGAGTCTCCAGCTTCCTTAAATATGCTTCTAAGAAACATGATGTCTCACACAAGAGTGTGAAGATTTTAACTTAAAATGTTATGAGAGTCTCCAGCTTCCTTAAATATGCTTCTAAGAAACATGATGTCTCACACAACAAACTGTTTAAACTAAGTCTATTTAAAAAGTTGTTAAACTCAAGGTCAGTGTTGAACTTCATGTACTTAGGCTAATGGAAACATAGTTATAGTAATCAAAACTGTATTCCTGTTATTGTAGCAATGATGGGTACTCCCTGTGTTTGGAGGAAACAGCATAATGTTGCCAAGCTCACATGGTCTCACTGAGCATCACTTCATATTGCCACTGTCAGGGCTGGAATAGTGGCCTTGCCCATTAGACGATTTATATGTACATAGCCATTACTGGGCTTATGAAAACTAGTCTTGTTTTCACTTGAAACATGAAGCATAATCTCAGAAGACAAGAAATGCTGTGTAAAAAAAAAGCGATATAGAGCAGTTGTCTGGCTATTAGTTTCCTGATCTCTTGTGGGATCCCCTTCTCAGTAAGAGAATGGTTGTAGCAATTCATTTGCTGTATCCACTGAACAGGAGTGAATGTGTTTGGGTTGAAGTATCTAGCTTCCAGAATCTGTGTGTCAATGTAAAAGTCCCGTAACAGCTTGTTGGTGGCTTACTGAGAACAGTATTCAGTGGCAAGCAGTTTTGTGTTAACAATCATGAAAATACTACTCAAGTTTAATGTAGGATGTCTAGGCTCAAACACTGACTTCAGTTTCACATTCTTTACGTCAGTTTTACAGTCTTTTCATGAACTTCAGTGAATGATGCATCTCCATCTTTTAAAAAGAGGCACGTGAGCCTCTCTAGTAGGTAAAGAACTTAAATCTCTCAAGGATTGAATATCAATTTTTTTTGAAAATACCTTTGAGAAAGAATTGTTTCCTTCTGACTCTAGTTAGCATCACAGGCAGAATAAGTTACTTGTCAGTGGCTGTTGTTTTTCCTAAACTGTTGAAGGTTTCAAAGTGCTCTGTAAGGTAGCACTGAAAAAGGTTTGATTAAAAAAATAAATTGTGATAGTGTATTAGTATGAGGCTCGTGGTAAAAACAAGTACACACGTATTTTGCCATTTACAAGGGAATGCTGTGCCTGTTGGAAAGTTGCAGAAGATGTTGTGGTACAGCATTATTGCAGATACTAGACCACACTTTCCTCTGCTGGTTGTATTGAAAATGAGAATTGTGTTTTATGACAACAGACTGAGATTAATGAGGAGAGAAGCCTTTCTCCTGGCCTGTTTTTATTTATTTTTTTTACCCACATTCATAGGAATGAGGCTTAGGCTGGAAAACCTGTTTCTTCCTCAGTGATGCAAGAAGTTATCTTAAAAGAATTAGGAAACAAAACCCTCAAACTACTGCTTTTTGTAAGATAAGCAGTGAAGAGAATACTCAATATCTAAAAGGGATGCTAAAAGTAGCTCATAAAAGCACAATTTTATATGTAGTCGTACTGAAGTTAATTTCTCTTGCATGGAGGATATTGTCTAAAGCCTACGTGATAGGAAGACATCAGAAGGAATTAATCCATGAAGTACAAAATGTCTGGGCTTGAGTTAGAAGTGTTACTCTTCATGGTCCTCTGTCTGGTTCTTCTGATAGCCGTCATCTGTTGTGTTGAGAGTAAATCTTCATAGAGGCTAGTGAACAAGGCTGAAACTGTTTTGTGCTGCATAGCTGTGTGGTCTTAAAGCAAGGCATTGCATTTGATTTGAAGAAGTAATTACAGGAAATATTCTGTTAATGCTTACAACACCACAGTAGTCTTTAGATGTTGTGGATAAGTGGGATGTAGCATTGTAGATGGGAAGATGTTGTAAGACTGTTCTGCTTTAACAAGGCAGAAGAAACAACAGTAGAACGCCTAAAATGTGACAACATCGAGATGTTCCCCTTTTTCTTCCTTATCTCTGTGTACAGACACTTCTCCAACTGTCCTTGCATTCCACTGCAATCTTCCCGACAAAAGGGGTGTTGGAAGTAAACAACTCCCAGGGACAGATACCAGACCATCAGGATGCCAGAAGGACTCTAGATGATGTCAAAGGTCGACAAATAAGGCTGTGCCTGTTAGTCAGTCATTGGGAGTGGATAGGGTAATGAATTTGGGAACGTAATGAGTATGTAATACGTGTGAAAATATAACCTATTCACGAATGATGAACTGGTGGAGCATTCTTGGAGAGGTACCCGATGCTACCCCAGCATTGCCAATAAAGAATACTTTCCTTAACTGTAACAAAACTTCACTTCATCAATTTCTTTGGATCACTTTTAAAAGTGGTTGATCTTCACTTCAGAAAGCCTCTGACAGCCCAGTTGTTGAAATTCAGTACAAAGCTAGCTTTAAATGAGGATTGTGTAAACTCTGAAGTAAGCCCTTGGCCAAAGCCTTGCTTTGGTCTTGGAACCAGTCTGCAGTTTTTTGCATGTGCAGTACTACCAGGAGAACAACTGCTTATGGATGAATATTATTCCAAGTCCAGTGCTGTCTGCTTGATCTTCCCTGTTCCTGAAGTTGCGTAAGCTTCATAAGCTTCCTTTTTTTTTCCTCCCTTTTTTCCTGACTTGAAAAAAACTGTGCTTATCTTCAAGATACTCGTCCATTTCTCTCGTTAGCTATTGTACATTTGGAGGACACTGATTCCAGCTGTCTGTTTCTGGCAAGCTCAACTGTTGTTTCCCTCCTGTGTATGCAGACAGCTGATACAGCTTCTGCTTTCCTCACAGGCTCAGACTTTAAAAGTTGTCTGGGTGGAACTCTAGCAGTTTGTTATTCGATCGCCAGCATGTTCTGGAACTGTGGATACTTGGATATTTTCTGGGCTTTATCTGAAGTTCAGAAGGAAGCACCAAGGAGTATGGGATGTTCCTAACTTTTTTCAAAAAGCATGGTGTTAACTTCAGGAGCTTTAAGGTGTGTGTTAGGCATGGATGGACTCAGAAGCCAGTAGAGGACTGTCATTGTTCATAACTGCTGAAAATATTTTTCTGGGGAAAGTTGTGTACTAAATGACATCCTTCTGTGAACAAGGAAATCTGATACACAGATTGCTTTGCTTACTGAGACAAAGGCTGGCAAACGGGTTTTTTTTCTAGATTTCATACTGAGTTACACAAACACTGAGACTGGGGAGCTGAAGAGAGGATATTTGACTGTTGATTCTGTTCCAGTTAGTGTACTTGTGTTGGCACATGATAGCACAACAATACTGTTCTATTTTATTTTCAGCGGGCAGTGTGCATTGTCAGCATGCTGACCCAGCATTGTAATCACAAGTTCTAGGAAGCTTAAAACAGATAGAAAGCTGTAGTGTTTTTAATGCCTGTGACTTGTGTACCCTCTAACCATACTTTCTGCTGTACCAATTAATGTCTGAGCAGAAGGAAAGTAGTCCTAAGACAAACACATCTGTTTTTCATCTCTGCAGGAATGTTGTTCCTTTCACCTCTGCAGACTACCAGCCTGAATGCTGAAGACTTTAATGAAAGTTTTCTCTTTGTATTATGACAAGAAAAATATTAAAGATGTGATCCCCCTTGCCTAGCTGGTCAGTCAGTGCTTCCAAGTATGTCCCATGGAACAACTGCCTTCCCTCTGGAGATGAGAACTACATTTATTTCAAGACTAACCTTTTTTTGGATTCTCTCTCCAACTAGGTTCTGTCTGATGGTGCAGGTTGCTCTTAGCTCTTCCCAGGTAGGCATTATAGGCAGCTGACTTGTTCAGGTGGTTTTTTGTCAATACAAGTTACAGACCCTGGCTTAGCTGTAATTCCAGCAGAGTCTAAAAATGTGAACAGCTGCAGCATCCTTTTGTAGCATGAAGTGTAGGCAGGTTTCCTTTGTGGGCTTTAGTTTTCCTAAATCTAATGAGAATTGTTAGTTGTGGCTGTAACTACTTGAATCGGTATGTGCTCAGTGATCTCTGTGCATTTGCTTTGAGGAAACGTGCAGCTTGATGTTAAATAATGTGCAGGATAGCTGCTGTGGAGGAGACAGATGTCTCTCAAGCCAATTCTTTTTGGCTCCTGCAACTTGTAGCAAGTAGCAAACAAAGTAGCTATTGCTCTTGAGATATAGGAGTCTAGTTCTAAAATATTAGGGTCCTTTAACTGGTAAAACTAATGTTTATTAACTTCAATTGTCTTTCTCCTTCTGAAGCTAATAACTTAAACAACTGTGCTCTTGGAGGCTAGTATCCATTCAATGTTACCATGTTTTGACTATGGACTTTACATACTTTTGCAAGTGCTGTAAATTATTGCTGTTCAGGAGTCAGAGACAGGGGCTTAGTAATACTTCGTTTACTGGTAAAGGTGCAAGAAGAGCTTGTAACAGATAGAGCATGCAGCAGCATGGTAGTCTGCTCCAGGTGAGTTAATGACCTTATTTAGAAAGCTAATGTGAAATGCTTGAGTTTCTGTCTACTGTTTGACTTTGGTACAATCTCGATTTTCAATGTAGAGTGTATTAATGTGACAGAAACACTTGTGATGGGCTTATCCAAGGTAACATTATGGATGAGGCAAAGTTGTTAGTAACTTAATATATTGCACAGGGAGATGGTACACACTACTGTTCCAGAAATTGGTTCCTGAAAATCTTACTGCCTTCTGCATATTCTGGAGACTTAAATTGTTTCACAAACTCAAATTCTTGTTTCACAGTTGATGGATGTTCCCAGGTCTGTCTTCTGATAATAGATTCTAAGCTTCTGTGGCAAGTATTCCAGCTGATCTTGTTCCAGAGGCTCTATTGCCAGTGTTGTTTCAGAAGGAATAATGCAGCTACAGAAGTAGACAGCTATCAAAGATGTCATTGCAGGAGAAACATGAAAGAAGATTTTTGGTGGGAATGTTAATATAATTTTTGGAATTGCTACGAGTTAGGAAGTAACAAATAAGATTTAGAAAGTGTTGCCCTACCCGATTGTTAGTCTTGCAGGTAGTGTGAAAGGAGTAAGTCACGTTTAACTTCTGAACAGTTGTCTAGTATTCATTTTCTAAGACAGGGATGAGAAAATGGGAGAAACTCCAGGACATTCCCCATAGCAGCTTCTCAGCAATATCAGCTCTGCTTTTTGAGTAGCCCATAGCAAGACCTCATAGTGAAGAACCGGCTTTAGTTCTGAAGAATAGTGACTCACTCACTCTCTTGTGTCCTGGAAAAGGAAGAAAAGTGCAGAGATAAGGAATTGACTCTATGGGGTATTGAGTAACAATCGCTTATGTAACCCCCATACTGGATGCTGTACTAAAGGTTTCCAGGCAAGTAACTATTCAGTAAATACAATTGTATTGTTTTTCTCAAATGGTTAAACTACAGTTATTTCTTTACAGGTGCTGTTGATGGAGTGATGAATGGAGTTGTCTATCAGGTAAGATAGAAGTAATCTGTGCTTAGAATGTGCTGTTCTACTGTGAGAACTTACTTCAATCTAGACTTGCACTTGCCATTGCTTCGCTAATGTGCTTGTCTCCTGTCTCATGACCTCATAAAGCTGCTAATGCTCGTGGTATGCTCCTCATCTGAGCTTGAGGGCATCTTAAGGCAGCAATCTATTTTGAATTATGGTTGAATGGGATGTGACCACTGTGAGCAGGTTGACAGGCTCTGTAATATGACTTAACATTTACTTGATACTGGCTAATAAACCGAATGGAGCATGTTCTGACTACCTACTTCAGAGTCAAGTTGCTCACTCCTTAAGGATAACTCATGTTGTCTTGTCAAAATTGGTCTTGCAAGGAACAAATTGACTGAAAATATATATTTCTTAGTGATGTAAAGCTGCATGATATTATATTGCTGGCAAATGGCTCCTTCACATTATGAAAGCATGTTTTTTATATTACAGACAATGTTTTGTCTGTGTCAGGGAGAAAGAGAGCATGCTGGCACAATTGTTGTGGTATTGCTGAATTTAATACCAGTTTGGCTAAAGCACTGGTGATTATTGAGAGAATTCTTTGGATAGTCCTGTTTAGATAAATACTTAAAAGGGAACAGCATATAAGCTACTTTTCCATAGACATAAGTGAACACTGAGATGGATGGAGACAAACTGCTTTCACTGCTACCACTTTTATATTCTCACCGTTGCTGTGAGGTTCTTGGGAAAACTGCTTGTTATTGGTTCTGTGTCTCATTGTACAATGAAAGGCAGATGAAATACCTTGATTGTTTATGATTCTAATCAACTGCTTTGTTTGGTAGAGCTTCCACTTGATGAGATATTTAAGCTATTAAGGGCATAGTGAACCAGTGGAAAGAGTTGGACTTGGAGTATGCTCTGTGTCAATGCACTTATTTTTGAAAGTCTAATGTATTGATAATCCTATGCACTGCAAGTCTTTGAACTGTTGTATGATAAACTGCAAGTGCTAGCCTACCTTTTAAAATTTAAGCAAAAAAAACAATAGCAACAACAACAATGCATCTTGTGTTCTAAGCAGCTTATAGCAGTCCCAATTCTATAATGCCTCCAACTGATATTAGAGGCCAACTTCCTTTGAGGCTTGCGAATTTCTCTGAAGCAGACAAATGCAAATTACAGAGAACACTTCAATCTCCTGCGCACAAAAAAAAAACCCTCCAAAAATATACTTTTGTTGCAGATATTTAATGTGAAATGAGCTGGGGGGGTTGTAGGCCTACAGCTGAGATTTTAGGAACAGTCTTCTACTGTCTTTGGTCATAGACCTCTGGCACAGTTTGAATTCCCAGTCAGCTTGAATTTGTTCGATTCCCCAGTTGCTAGAGGCAAATCCATATTAGTTTACATCAATTGTGCTGCCCTTTATAGCAAGAGATTTTTAATCATGTGGTAGGAATGTGGTATAGCATCAAAAGAATATCATACGTTCAGTTCAAATGTCTACTTATATGTAGCTTGCAGGTAGTTATCTGAAATGTACAGTTTTAATGTATAAATGACATTACTATTACTTCTCCCCAAGGAAAGCAATGGTCCAACAGACTGCTATGCTGCGATATCACAAGTAGATCGACTGCAATCAGAACCAGAGAGTATTCGTAAGTGGAGAGAGGAGCAAAAGGAGCGCCTTGAGCAGCTTGGTGAGGAGAGTTTGTAGTAGTATTCTTGGTTGAAACTCAGAAGTGGCAGTTTCTTAAGCAGCAGAGCTTTTCAAGCAGGGGTTTCTAGCTCTTTGGAGTTTAACTTGCTGCTTAGCAGCAAGCTCAGAGGATAAGACTTCCAGTAAGCAAACTTTTAATGTTGGTGTAGGAGTTAGCTAGCAAGTGGTTCTCTGAACTGTTTTCCAAGACTACCGAAGTGGCCTGTGCTTAACTTACCAGTCAGTTCCTCTGTTCTGTAACAGAAAATGAACAGCTTTTATCAGCAGAAAAGGATGAGTAGATACAACTGTCAGCACTTTTCTCCAAGGGAGGAGATAGCTCATTTTAAAATTGTTGTGGCCACTTGTCATGTAGATACTGATCTAATAGTGAAATCAAATAACCAAGTAGTAATTAAATTCAGCTACCAAAAGTAGCTGCATCTACCTGTGGACAGCTTCTAAAATCCTCTAAGGTGGTGTGCTTTCCAGTTTCACTAAGGAGGAGGCGTTTCTTTTGAGACTGTCAGGACAGCCTTCTGAACGTATGATTCCAGGCAGAGCTGAGCCTGTTGTTCCTCTTTTTTGCTAGTTATAACAGATGGGCTCATCCTGAACTGCGAATTGGGTGTAAAGGCAAACTGAGTATCGCATTCCCTTAATTTGTCTAATGTAGAGAGTTTACTGAGCTTTATTCTAGAGCAGCCATAGCAAGGTGACAGTTTTTTTTTTTTGAATGGTTTGCAGGCTAGCAGACTTATTGAATTATGATTAGTCTACACATGCTTAGACTAAACTGAACTAGACTGTCTCAGTGCTGTACAGGGACATTCTGTTTAGCTAATCTTCTGAATGTTGAGGGCATTAGAGTTCTCATGGCCTAAATCAGGGAACCTTGTGAACCATATTTGAGTGGACTAAGTAATAATTTGCACTAGAGTACACCCTGAACTATCAGTTGAAATGGTAATGAAATACAACTGGAAGAAACATGACTGACAAATCAATTCTTGAATCCTTAGATGCAAACTCAAGAAAACAGGAAGCAGAATGGAAGGAGAAAGCAATAAAGGAGTTGGAGGAGTGGTATGCCAGACAAGATGAAAAGCTCCAGAAAACAAAAGCTAGCAACAGGTAAGATTTCTCCAGCCATCTGAAGAGCTATATTGCTGGCTGTGAATAGACGAAGGAGAGAAGGGTAGAATGTCTACTGTTTCCGAAGGCACTAGTCCTTCAGCCCACTTAAATAACCTATCCAATTAAGAAGATGAGTCTCCTGTTGTAGACCACTCTGAGTTTCTTTAGAGGTTAGCTTAAATGTCCAAGTGAGAACACTTAAAATAATGAACCACTCCAGAAGCTTCCTTAAGACAAAGTTTGTATTTGGACAGAGCTGATCAGTCTGCTCACTTCTCTGTATGTACCTAGCTGCGCAGCTCTTCAGTGACTAATTACCTTGCAGCTAGTGGCCTTACTTACCACCTCTCAGAAACTTGGAAGTGGTCTCCTAGCTATTCTGATACAGATTATTTTGTTAGGTATGTTAAAACCTTTGGCTGCTTCTTGTGGAAGCTTATGAGGAATAAGCAGAGTTCTGTGAGTGAAGAATGAAACACTGACTATTTAACTCATTCAATGTCATGCTTGAATTGGCTCAATGGGCTGTGGAGCAGAAACAAGTGACCTAGGCACAATCTAGTAAATTCTTACATTTCCTTAGAAGCTCCCTGCAGAACTTTGACTTCTGGCTATGTATAGGTAAATATGATAGTGGTGACTTAATGCTTAGGTCTTCACTTCTGACCTAAGGCTGCCAGTGTCATTTTCTTCAGGTAATCACTGGGGCTGCTTTAAACTTTGGGAATCCATTGACTTCAAGTTGAAATGATTTTTGAAATGCCATTTTTCCTATCTAAGGGAATAGCAGGTTTATCGTAAGTAGCCTTAGGTAGACTTTACTTACTGAATGACAAAAGGAGACTTTATACTTCCTGCAGAACTGTAGATTTCCCTCAGATGCGTTCTTTCTGTTGGGCTGAAAACAGCATAGCTGCTGTTAGAGGCAGTGGCAAGAGCTCATTACCCCTTTAGCTTTATCTTGGCCAGTCATTTGAGATCAGGGTGTGCATTTGGGAGAAAGGTCAATTGAAAAAGAGCTGCTGTCAGAAAAGTCAAGTGTTCATCTGAAGGAGTGTTCATCATTCTCACCAACCTGGTGAGATCTCTCTACTTTAAGTAGTCTCTGCTATCTGGAGGTGATCTCCTGCTCACACTGGAACTAGCCCGAGACTAGGTGGTCCTAATTTTCTATGATATAGGGATAGTATTTAAGTCGCCCCTCTGAGTCAGCAGCTTAATTGGTACTTCTGTGTGGTAGTTGCTTCCCTGTTTCAGTGAGTGTAGGTGATGCTAGTTAAATTTGCTTTTTAAAACTGCCTTCAGTTGTGTTCTGTACTTCTCATCCTTATCTCTTTTCTCCTGCCTGCTTGCCTGCCTGTTGGACTATTTGCTACCTAGGGTGGCAGATGAAGCTTTCTACAAACAACCCTTCGCTGACGTGATTGGTTATGTGTATGTTGCTTAACTACTAATTCTGTTTGCTAGTCAGCTAGGTAATGAGGAGGGTCAGAAGTAGCGCTGAATGTCCAAAGGTATCTTCTGCAAAATATTTCAGCCAGTATAAGTAGAATAATAGTCTTTTTTTTTTGTTCTGACTCTGATCTGCAGTGATAAGTGCTATTTTCCTGTGAAGATCATATCCAACACATTTAAATTATGTAGAATACATACCACTGGAATGGTATGGCTCAGTCAGTGGCTCAGTAGCCTGTAATACATTGGGCTTCACAGTTTACTGACCTTCCAGGCCAATACAGCAAGATGCTTTGATGCATGTATGGGTTATTGTCAGATGGAGCCTCATGTGGGTGCTGCATTTAGTCCCGATCACTTCCATAGTGATGTATAAAGTATAACTATTTTTTGTAGTAGGCATTGTGTTTCAGGTCTGTGCCATTTGCCTAATTAATCAGAAAATATTAAAATGAGGTGTGCATATAGTGCAAGAGAAAGAAATCACATCAATCAAGGTAGACGAGGTTCCTATAGATTTTTGGATGCTATTAGAGAACATGGAAAAAACAAGATGGTGGTACTAGAAAGCTAGCATTAGCTGCTTGCGAAAGAGCACTTATGTGTAGATGTATTGCCAGCCTCACAGATCAGTGAGAAGACAGCCATGATTTTTCAAGCCCCAGTAATTATGCTAGTTTCTGTGGGGTAAAAGGGTGGCAATGATCATTGGCTTGTTTGTGTATTTTAATTTCTTCCCTTAATTTGTAGACTTGAATTGAAAGATGGCCATGTCACAGATTCTAAGGTGACACCTTTAGAAGGTGTACTGGTGAACCATGGTGTGTCTGAGTGCATTTTTACAGAAGGTCAAGTGTGGAATCCATTACCTAATTGTAGATGGATGTTAAACAAGACTTGTGAAATGATGGATTTACAGGTGGTGTTTGACTTTGACTTTGTTCTGAAGTCTCCTGGAGTTAACTTAGATTTTTTTTTCCAATAAAATCCTTATTTTCCTGTAGCAAATGTGCAGTGCAAGTGCTGCAGAATAAAATTGGCGGCATGCTTCCTGAATGTAGGCTGAACTGCTAGTGCATGTTGAGCCAGCTGACCATCTGCATTAAACTCATTCTCATTTTCTATATCTGACTTAAACTTTCTCTCGTTTCTTTTCTTCTCTTCACCTTTAAGCACAAACATAAATCATCCTTGCTACAGCCTAGAACAGTTAAGTAAAAAATCTTCACTGCCCCTTAAAAGTGTCATGTCACATAAAGTAGCAGTGTTGTAGTGATCCTTGTCTTCAGTGGTGTCTGTAACCTTATCATCCCTGTGAACAGTGCTGAACCCTCATGGGGGAGTCATCCTCACTGCTTTTTCTGTACTGCTTGTTGGAGTAGATGGATTTGGTTTGATCTCTCAATGCTTGCTGCTCTTTTACTCAGGCAGCTACCAGGGCCCTAGAGTTCCAGTAAATGATACTGGAGTGTTAGACATGCATTGAAGCAATGCTGTTGGCAGCACAGAAACACCAAAAGGATACTGGGAAGCCATTGGTACTAACCTGTACATATTGTATAAAGCCTCCTTAGAGTATCCTAAGGGTGATAAGAGGGGAAACCTGTTTATCCTGCTAGCTGACTTCAGATGAGTCATCCTATCTGCCAAGATGTGCTTTAGACTACAGCAGCCACAGGCATGGAATTCATTACTTGCATTCCTTCTGATTTATGCTGCTTCTGTACAGCATTGGGAAACATCACCAGATAGTTTTATGATGGCCTGAAGGCCTTAGGACTTATTTAAATCCTCAAATGGAATTTGTTTTAAGACATGCTTGCGGGGAACTGCAAATTTCTAGTTGGCAAGTGTCCAAAGCAAGCCATCAAGTGGCAGAAGCTTAAATGTTTAAGACTTGGGCATTTTTCTGTAAATAAAATGTCTACATAGGGGTACCTTACCTTCTGGCAGTTTGGGTGGTAACTCCTGTAGGCAAAGACTCGATGACTACTCTTAAAACCAAACACCTGTATTCCAACATTTTACACAGCAATCTTTTGCACTGCTTGTGCACAGCATACTACTGCAACCTACTTCCATCTCCAGGGCTGGGGCAGTGGGAGCTTAAGTAGCCATAATGTTCACAAGCAGCTGTCAGGTCACATTTCTTATGAAACATGCTGAAAGGAACTGCATCCTGTAAGTGGGAAGGAGTGCCTTATGTTGGGCATTAACACAAGGTCCGTTGCATTGCTTTCAGGGCAGCTGAAGAAGCCTTTGTGAGTGATGCAGAAGACGTTTTTCCGGGCACTGAGTGGGAACGTGTGGCTCAGCTCTGTGACTTTAATCCCAAGTCTAGTAAGCAGGCTAAAGATGTGTCCCGCATGCGTTCAGTCCTCATCTCACTCAAGCAGGCTCCGCTGGTTCGCTGAAGGAAAGCACAATGGAAACACTACAAATGCAATATCTTAACCCTACTCAGAGAAGCTATGTTTGCTGTAATTGGATTAATTGTTTCTATGTTTTTGTTGGACCAAACATGATGTATCTAGAGCTGATCATTGTTTCATTGCATGTTCTTCCTCATGTTGTCTTTGTTTTAAATGAGAGAACCTCCTGAACTGTAGTCTGTGCTATTTGCACTGAGAAATCACTTCCAGCGTTACTGATATTAAAGATGTGTTAAACTGCAAAATGTGTTGACTCTGGATGAATTGAGAAGCTCTCCTGCACCCTTTTCACAGGGAGTGTTTAAATCAAATGTTCCTCTTAATTAGAGATTTCACTGTGCTAGTGAATGACTAGCCAGCAGTATCTCTGGTTTCTCAGAGGCTGTCCTGCTTGTCTCTCTGTAATCTTTCTTAGAGCTCTTGAGAGCTTTAGTTAGAACTGCTTCCTTATCCAATTTGTTACACAAGACAGAAGCTTCGGGAAACTGGAGCACCAGGCTTGTTAAGGAGCTTATCTTAATTCTGATGGAACCAAGGACATTACCTTCTGCAGGTAAGCAAGTCTGGGTAGTTTTCTGCTGTGTGACAGACTCACTCCAGCTATAGGTTTTATGTTAGAAAAATAATACAAGGGCATTGAGTAGTTAAGACTCTGACGTTCATCTGCTTGTTGTCTGTTCTGCCATATAGATATTCAACACTGGTTTCACATGCAGAGCCCTTTTTTTGTGGAGGCTGCCTGCAGCTGAGCTGCCAAGCAAAGGGAAGGAAAATTTTACTGCTGCTTGTGTAGCAACTGAATTACAGCTTTTTCCCAAAGTGGCTTGAAACAAACTTGTTTGGAGATGTTTCTTCCTTGGCTCTTCAATCTCACCCAGCATTCAGATCAGATTCAAGCTTTGCTCTGGTTGGTACACACTAGCTAAGCTACTACAGAATTTCTTAATCTTTTGTGCATGAGCTGAAAGCCTAGCTCAGTTTGAGGAGGATTCCAGCTGCAGACTAAAGCTCACTGGAGTTCAGAAGGAGCTTTCTGTGTGCCAGTTTATGCCCACTGTGTCTTGTCCTGGCACTGGGCATTTCTGAGGAGAGCCCAACTCCATCTTCCTTATGCTGTCCCTCCAGCTACTCATACACATTGATAAGATCCCCCAGAACCTCCACTTCTCCAGGCTTAACAGTCTCAGCTTTGTAGGAAAGGTGCTCCAAACCGTCACCTCAGTGGTCCTTTGTTGCACCAAGGTGGCCAAGTTTCTCTTGCACTGGGATGCCTGTCACTGAACAGTGTTATAGGTGGAGCCTCGGCAGTACTCAGGCTGCCTGAAAATTGTTTTTGTTGCTTATGCCTTATGCAACAGAGCAAAAAGATAGTTAACTTCCTCTGTGTGAATCTAGCTTCTTGTCTGTGCTTCAGAACACTGACTCATTTCTTTTTGAAGTGAGCATCTGTCACTGTTCTGCGACTTGGCGTGACACTCTTGTGCTGTGTCTAGCCTAGCTGAGCAGACTCAGTCCATTTCCCACCGTTGCTGTTTATCTCCATAGCAGTAATGTGGCTGGTAAAGAAAACAGAATCAATGGAATCTCAAAAAATGCAGACACTTCCCATCTTTCAAACAAAATTCCAGGTGTACGCACACCAAGCCTTAAGCAGCATTCAGAAAAGCTACAGACTCTACCAAATACATCCTGGGATATGACTGGCTTCATTCAGCCTGTAGTCAGGTGGCAGGCAGCACCATACTGGCCTGAAATGGTAATGAGCATATGTAGAGCTGAAGGGGGACAGCATCAAGGCCATGAGCTCATTAGAGATGGGAGCCTGAATACTGTCCTGCATCTTTCTGCCTGTGAGAGGAAGCTCTTAGCCAGAGGAACATAGGTGAAAGTTGTCATTGGCCATGAACCACTTTTTTTTTCTGTGCAGCTGGTCAAGAGGACAATGCGTAGTTTACTGGCAAGTATTTGAGAAGGGACAAGAGATTGCCTGTTGGGGTTGACAAAAGAGGATTCATCTGGTGGTACCTGTCACATGGGCAAGCTTGTTCCTCTGCAGAGCAGTGATGCTGCAGCAGCATGCTGGCACTGGGTGTAGTCTGCGCAGAGCCGTGCAGTCAGCTGATCTTCACTGTGAAAGGTTGTCAATGAGGGCCTTTGTGCTGTGACTGGGTATGGGATGATCCATTTAAATTAGGAGTTGTAGCAATGGTGGCCTAATTGTAAAAGCAAAACGAGAGCGGTGTGGGGAGGTGCTGTCTCTTTTTAAACAAAAAAAATGTGAGCTCTCAAACAAGACCCTCTTCAGCTAAAAGTTAAAGCTTCGTAATGATCTGTGGTTTGCTTACAGTACCGCTGATACCTCTATGGGACCAGGAGGACACAAAAGCTTCCCTGGGTTATGAAAGTAGCAGAAAATTGGCTCCATTACCCATGTCCTTGTTGCCTTGCTCATTCTGAAAAAGGAGTAAACTTTTAGTTTGATTTTACACCAAACTGGAGTGTACCATACAGTCAGCGTTTTGGGCATCATTCTGTTTCCACGGAGCAGAGTACGCAGTTTGTGTTTTGTGTGAATTAGCTGACAGACCAACCCAAAAATGCTGCAGTCACACATGCAAGCTTAATCCATGGACTTTGGCTTTCTGTGTCTTCTTCAGAACCTCATGAGCATCTTTAGCTGTTTTTAAAACACTTACTTACATACCCGGAGTGCAAAGCATCTGCTTTCAGAGTACAAAGCAAACATAGCTGAGTGCCAGACTAAAACACAGCTGTACTAAATGCATGACATTAGCAAGGGCATTTCAGCTGCCAAAGCAAGGGTTTTAGTGTGCCTTTGATGAGCAGTTTTCCAAAGTTACTTGGACTTCCCCGAGGGCTGTACCAGCATTTCCCCCTCGCTAATGCCTGTGAACTCTCCACTGCATTTGAGATCAGATTTCACTGAGGCAGGTGACTGAATATGAACTCTGTCACTGCGCAGTATGATTTTTTTTCTGCAGTACACCATTGACATTATTTCTACTGGTTGTGCATCTCAATTTCTGACAATTTAAATGGAAGGACCACCAGAAGGCTGAGGCATTTGTTGATTTTGACTCTCTGGATAGCAGATCAGAGGCAGAAAATGCTGAATAACTACATTTGCTGCTCAGGAGACTAAAAAGACATTCCAGACATTGTTGCAGTGCTGAGTAGCTATGCCACTTGCAAAGCATTGGCAGAGATTAGCAGGCAGGCAGCTGGCAGAACCCAGCAGGCCTCCTCACTGCTCCAGCTCCTGGCTGCCTGCATCTGTGCATAGCCAGTGCTGGGGTAGAGCAGTTTTTCCTACTAGATGGAGCAATGCAGCACGTGGACTCACAGAAGTCTTGCAATGATGACATTAATTGTAAGGTACAGCACTAAGCCTGCATCGGTTTAAATTACTTTTCAGCCTCTTGGCACTATGCAGTTTCAGGTACTGCTGGTGCATGTTCATACTGATGATAAAAATGCATGTCCCAAGGGATCTCCTACCCGTGCTCCTCAGTGCTGTATGCCATTCTGCTTGGAGGGCTGCCTGTGGCATGCTTGGCAACCTTCTTAAGGCTTCAGCATAGTTGTGATACCACGTGCGCTTACAAGGCACATAGTAAAACCAGACTTCCATCTCCTACAAGAGGTGGCTTTAGCAGATGGTGCCAGTGCAGTAATGAGAAGGCACTGCAGTATAAGTCTCACATTTATTTACAGCCTGAAATGCTGATGATAGCTTGGAAAAAGGAAGTCCAGCTATTGCCCTTCTGCCCTCCCAGTAATGGATATAAAGGCTGATTTGCTGTCAGTAGGGCCCATGACTTTCAAGGAGTGGGGTGCTTTAGAGTGCACAGGGTCAACATCAACTAACCAGACAGCATGGCACTGCAGATGTTCTCCCCTGGCACTGCAGAACGGGGAGTCAGTGTCCATGGAACTTCTGGTTCACAAAAATGTCTGAAGTGTGACAGGATTCTGAACATGGGAGGAAGAAATAACAAGAAAAGCAAACAAAAGTCACGACTACGCTTTTAAATGTGAACATCTTTTTAATTTTATAAACTGACAAATGTCTCAGGAAAACCAAGGACCTCTGCACCACTTGCCCCTTTGCAGCAGGTTTTTGTCCAGTTGCCAGAAAAAAAAAACCAACAACAACTTCAAAAACATTTTAATAACCATTTTCTTAAAGAGAATAGACTTTTTAGATTTATTTTATCAAATGTTTTGAAATGTTTAAATATCTTTCATATTTTGTCACTGCCTGCCATCTCCCTCCAGCTGCTAAGGAAAAATTTTATCTGAGATGTCAGAAGGTAAACAGCATTGGAAGGTCTGGAAAGCAAAACCTGGTCCCACTTTTAATCAAACATTCCTCATGATGCTGGGAGGATGGAAAGGTCGAACGATAGGTATTCTCTTTGTTAGAGCCTCAAAAATGTTACCCCTGCCCTGAGCTGCCGTCACTATAGATCAGAACAGATTTCTTGACCTGCTGATGGAGCTACTGCTCTGGATTGAAGTTACAGGGACTCACCAACTAAATCCAGACACTAAAGGAACACATAAAGCCTGATGCAACTTAGCAAAGGGTTAAGAGCCAGTATATCCTTACTATGGGGCAGATGGTTTAGGTTGTTAAATGCCAGGATACAAGATTGTTTCTCTGGCAGCTGTCTTCTTTCTGGGATAGCTGACCACTTATATTGTCCTGCTTTTCAGTTTCTTCTTGTGTCAAGTAATTGTCAGTACTACAGTATCTTGAAAGTGTGCTAAAAAGCAGACCAATAATGACAGAACTGTGTATCAAATAGGTCCAGTTAAAGAAACCTGCCTTCCTTAAAAGTACAAGAGGACTACACTCTCTGATCTTTGGCCTCTACCCAGGTCCCAGAAAAGCCCTCTCTCTCTCTCTGAATGCTTCCTGGAGAAACTTCCACAGTGTCATATAAACTATGTCTTAACAAGGCAAGCCTTTAAGGTTAGTTGCTCCAAGGCTAATGAATACCTTGAATGTGAGGATGAGGCTCGGATTTGATTTTCCATCCTGTGAGCTGATGGTGAATGCAGGACATCACTGGCACTTCACCTGCAGCCCCAGCACTGCTGAAGAGATGCACTACATCACTCTGCAGTGAATGAGATTTCTCAAAAGGCAGTCTTTATACTCATATGTACCACATTACTGGCTGTCAGATAACTGGCCACTGAAGAATAAAGTCCCCTCTCTGCTAATTTGGGAGACAAAGTGGTAGACTAAGTCCCTTGAGAATACCCAATAGAATGAAATTCAACCTCAACAATAAAGTTATTTACTGTGGGCTGTAGCCAGAACACAAGGGTGCTCACTGCTACACTTGTCAGTTTGTTTGGACTGCTCTTGCAGTCTGCGAGCTCAGAAGACGACTGAGCTCTTTTTCCTTCATATGCAAAGCTTCTAAAATTTTTAGACTCTGCCCTCTAAAGGCGATGAGATAAAATAACCGTATCCTCCAAGTCCTTCACAAACCACTTCTAAATAGAGCTTCTTTGTGGAAGCATCTTCCCTTGTTTCCACCTACAGAAACTAACACCTGCTGTTGGTGAATGTATCATATTTACTCTGTGAGTGGAAACCTGTAAATAGAAAAGCTGGTCACATTGTAGACTTCTCATTTCACAAAGGTGAAAAATGAGAACTGGATCCCCAAGTAATTGCTATAATTTGACACAATACACTTATTCCCTACCATATATCAAGATATGCTCATAAATAATTCAGCTACACTTAAAGCAACATCTGGGCTTGCCAACAGAGGTGATTAAAATCAATAGAATTGCACAACAGTTCCTGTGAATTTTGATGAATTTTAGAAAAAATACAAAAAGGTAATACCTCAATTAGGAAATGCTGAAGTAGTCACTAACTATTCAGAACATCATTACTCTGATTCTGTAGCTGCTCTGCTCAAAGAAAGATTGTGGGCAAAGTATTCCCTCCACCCATAAGGAATTTGAATAGTTCATTTCTGTAATTCTTCCAGGCACCTAGTATATTCTACGGGTAGTATAATCCAGTACCAGGCTAGCAGCTCCGAGAAGAGCAGGGTCTGCTAGATTTGAGACCACCACATCCACAGTTTTAACTGATGACAGAGCCTGTCGATGTATCACATCTTTGACAGCATTAACATAGTGGCTGGCTAGGACTCCAGAAAGGATCACAAGAGAGGGGTTCATGGTGTGCAGAATGTTCACAACTCCAAGTCCTAATGCTGTACCAGCTGAAAAAAATAAAGCGAAAAGAAATTACATGGAATTCTCAAAGCAGCGCAAACACAATTTTTTGAAATAGATCTGATAGCAGCAAATAACTCAGTATTCAGAAGAGTGTTTTCTTCCAGGTGGCAACAAGTTTTGAGTTTATGTTATCAGACTTTATTAATTTGTCATTAATCTCTCCTTTAAAAGGAAGAAAAAAAAAAAGTGCAGTAGTGCATTACTCAATGATACAGATGTGAAAGACCAAGCTGCGTATTACCACACTTGTACTCCAGAAGAAAATAGCAAAGCATTATTCTAAATTCTCAGTGCTACCAGATATGTAGGGCCAACGGCATCCTGGCTTCTATCAGGAATAGTGCAGCCAGCAGGAGCATGAAAGTGATCAGCCATCTCTACTCTGCCCTGGTGAGGCCACACCTCAAATACTGTTTTCAGTTTTGGGCCCCTCACATCAAGAAAGACACTGAGGCCCTGGAGCATGTCCAGAGAAGGGCAACAAAGCTATGAGCACAAGTCTTACAGACAGTGGCTGAGGGAGCTGGGATTGTTCAGTCTGGAGAAGAGGAGGCTCAGGGGTGACCTTATTGCTCTCTACAACTGCTTGAAGGGAGGTTGTGGTGATGTAGGGGTTGGTCTCTTCTCCCATGTAACTAGCAATAGGATGAGAGGGAATGGCCTCAAGTTCTGCCAGGCAAGATTCAGGTTGGATGTTAGGAAATACTTCTCCAAGAGGGCGGTCAGGTGCTGGAATGGGATGCCCAGGGAGGTGGTGGAGTCACCACCTTCTTGGCTACCTTCTTACCTGTTCTGAGAATGCTTTCTGCCTTTGCGTTTCCAAGTTTAGCTGCTTGAATGAGATGTGCAGCACTAACAACCTCTTCATTCTTCATTGACATTCCTTCTACTAAAAGCAGATCCTCTGTTTGAAGGGGAAGAGAGAAAGCCAAGAAATAAAAATGGTGATGTGTTAACTTAAGAAATGGAGTAAAAAGGCAGTTAAGGTTTCTGCATCTCTACTTACATTCTGAAGTCTGAAACCTGAGCTATTGGCTCTGCCCTGAATTTAGTGGTCACAGTTCAGGGAACTCCTTGTAGAAGGAGAGCATCAAATTTAAATGAAGAAATTCACTAGTATGATCACCTGCACCAAACCTCCATAAAATCAAATATAAATGTTATCAACCTCAGTCAATAGACTGAGAAACTGTTGCTGAAAGATGATGCCTGTGAAACAAAACTGCTCACAAAATGCTTGTCAAGTTGCAGACCTTACCACGTAATTAAAAAGGAGAAACTGAACTCTGCTACATGTTTATTGCAAGTTTGAACCCAGAGGTTCTAAATATGGCTTGCCTGCATACTATCATATCTGAAAAAGAACTGTATGGTACTAATACAGGCTGCTGCAGCTCCTCCACTGCCTATACACAAGACCTCCTAGCTAGTTGCCTGTATATCTGTTGTTGTCTCCTCCTGGTGGCAGGTCTGCTCTTTTTTTTTAATGTGCCCTTTGACTTTTTTTTTTTAACTACACTGCAGTTTAGGAATCATTTAAATGTCTTCAAATATAAAACACATAGATACCGTCATGCAGTTTCTTAGCTTCTCTCTGTAATGCTATTCCAGAGGCATATGCTTCTATACATCCTTGGCTACCACACAGGCACTCTGGTCCATCTAAAGATACCACAATATGCCCAAGCTCAGCAGCACAGAAAGAACTGCCATGGATCAATTCATGTTGGTGAATGATTCCACCTCCAATTCCTGCAAAGATACAAAACCAGCCAATAGTAAAAAAGGCAAAATGCAGTCTTCAAAGGCCCCCATTCAGTAGGACACTGAAACTGGCTTATTCTAATACGGATTGGAAAAAATATGTGCATCCATGGTCTTCTGTACTGGAGCCCATAAATGACTGTTAGTTGACAAATTTCTCCATATTCAGCATACATACTAAGCAACCTTGTAGCTACCTCCTGCTCTTATGTAACAAAGCCAGCATATATTGTTGGCCATTTTTTTCCAAGCTTGTTCTAAAAGCTATGAATGATATGGGACTACTATGACAGATCTTTTAAGTTTGTGGGTCATGCTCTTTTTCTCAAAGCTGACCATAGAAGCGGCCTTAAATTTCTTTTATTTTCAGAGGTTTTAATACTGCATTTCAGCAGCTGTTCAGAATAACTCCAGTCATTCAGAATACTCTAAATGCTGTGGTAAATGGTCAGAAGGACTATATGCTTAGAAAGAAAAGTCTACATTTGCATTTGAGATATCATCTGTCTTACTCAGTTCTTATCTAGCTATTCTACATATATTACCTGATCTTGTATTTCTGCAGACAGAAGAGAATTAATTAAGATACAGAGCAGAATAAACTAAGACTACTCCAGCTAAAGTTGATCAAATTTTGCTTATTTTGAGAAAATGTCTTGCCAGCAACAGCAGAACTTACATTTATCAAGAAAGATACACCATGCAAAAGGTTTCATTTGCCTCAATAAAAGTACAAGTAGATGAAGTGGCACAAGGATTTGTGGTTTAAGAAGTTTTACAGGTGTTTATCAGGTGTTTATGCTTTTAAAACCAGATGAGCCTCTGAGTGACAGTTCTGGTGTTTTGACTTCAGTTTTCGCTGAACTATATAATAACACACTCACCTGTACCAGTGATGAGTGTTACAAAATTTTCTATTCCTTTTCCATGACCAAATTTCCTTTCTGCTAGAGCAGCACAGTTTCCATCGTTGTCCACCCAGACTGGTAAGTGCAGAGCATCAGATATTGGGGTTCGGAGATCTACAGAGCTCCACTCCTGAATGAGTTTTGTGGAGTGAAGTACAATTCCTTCTCGAGGGTTTACTCGCCCACCTGTGGAAATACCTAAGTCCCAGAAGTACAGGACAAAAAAAGTGGAACAAAGTCTATTTAAAAACATAAATAAAAATCAGTTTTTCTCTGTGCACTGAGAAGTATTATTTCTCCTATTAGTGTTGAAGCACAGTGGTAAAGTAAAAAATTGTGCGTATTATTGGCAGAATTATTGCTACTACTGACATGTAAGGAGAATTCACAGAACTTGATTGCTCTAATCACAACACTCCCAGTATCTTAGGACTAGAGAGATGGGGAATGGTTCATGTTAGTCAACAGAGTTAGTCTTCCTACTTCAAGCAAGACTACAGCAAATCTTAATAACTGCATTTCCTTTTAGTAACGTATGAAAGACAGTACCACAGCAAACCGTGCAAAATAAATTATTAAAACTCTGAACAGTTCAGTCTACTGAATGGAATCATGGCTAATAATTGTTACCATTAACCAGCTTTCTCTAGCTGGAGAGGATTCCAAAGCTGATGGACTCTTTCAGGACCTCTGAGGGGTAGGCCACCCTATTCTACAATATTATTTAGTTCTAGACTTTTAGTTCTAGACACCACAGTTTGGATATTTTAGCCATCATTCTTTTGCAGACGTTATATAATTCTGTAGTTTATCTAAAGATACTCAGAAAATCCTTACCAAAAAAAAAGCTATTCATGCCAACTCAGCAAGAACTTATTAAAACATGCCTTTACTTTTACCATTACCTCAGATAACTAATCAGTACTACTGATAGTCTAGTCCTTCTAAATGTTTGCAAGACAGAGAACACCTGAGTTTATGATTTTTAGCCTTAAGGAAATAATGATAATTTAGCAAATTAATTATTCCCATAGAAATTACATGTCTTTCTCTAAAAGAAATCTTAATTTCAAATAACATTCTGATTCAAACTATGAGACTGAATGAGACAAGTATCAGTTAACAAAAATAAAATAACCAGGTAAGAAACGTATCTTATTCTGTAGCAAAACTTTTCCCTTCCTTCAGGAGCAACCAAACAGTAACAGTCAGTCACAAAAGAAAGTGGGCTGACAAGTAAATAGGAATGCAATTCTGGAATAATTAAACAAACAAAAGGAAAGTTTTTCCCCCATGTAAGAACTCTGTATGTTGGTTCCTGTAACACCATTATCCTGATTCACCTAGGTGATGATAAGAATTTCTTAGACATTTGGAATACCAATTAATGCAGAGTTTGTGACCACTTCTACAAGAAGTGTGAGGCTTTCAAGAGGCATCTGGGCACAGTAAACTAGTCTGGGTGCTTCAGTCGTGGGTATTATGCAACAGAGAGTCTGAAAGATCTGAAGTGCAAAACCGACATATCTTCTTACTGACTCTGTACGCTTAACACTGTTTCAAAAATAATTAGCTTTCAAAGTTCAAAATAGGTTTGATATGCTAGATTGAAGGGATGTTATCTGCCTTGGGGAGTGGGTCTGTTAAACAAGGCCAAGTGTAAAGTTCTGCATCTGAGCTGGGGTAATCCCAAGGTCAGTACAGACTGGGGAATGAATAGATCAAAAGCAGCCCTGTAGAGAAGGACTTGGGGGTGCTGATGGATCGAAAACACAACTGTATCCCGTCTGCATAAAAAGAAGTGTGGCCAGCACAGCGACAGAGATGACTATCCCCCTCTGCTTTGCTCTCATGAGACCTCACACAGAGTAATGTGTCCAGTTCTCAGTCCCCAGCACAAGAAAAATGTGGACCTGTTATATAGCATCCACAGGAGGGCCACAAAATGATCAGAGAAGACTGAAGAACCTCTCCCACGAAGACAGGCTGAGAGAGTTGTGGTTGGAGAAAAGAAATGTTTGGAGAAAACACTTGGAGAAGAGAAGGCTCTTTCAATATACGAAGGGATCTTACAATAGAGACTGAAAGACTTTCTACCAGGTCATGTAATGACAGGAAAAAGGACAATGGCTTTAAACTGAACAAGAGTTGATTTAAATTGAATATAAGGAAGAAAATTTCCTTGATGAGGGTGGGAGACAGTGGAATAAGTTGCCAGAAGAAGCTGTGGATGCCCATCCCTCTGGAATATTCAAGGCCAGGTTGGGTAGGGTACTTTGGGCAACCTGAATGCGTGTAAAGCATCCCCGCCTAAGGCAGGCGCATTGGAATTGGATGGTCTTTAAGGGTCCCTTACAAATTAAACCATTCTATGATTCTACTACAGTGTAAGCAAAATGGAAATGAATGAAAAGGTTGCCTTTGTCTCTGTTAGCTGCAAAACTGATCTAAGATTGTAGCCTGCCCTAGTGCAACTGAGAATTCTACAGCACAACCAATCCTGGCCATAAAGAAAGGCTTAGAGGTAACAAAGGAAACTGAACTCAACTGAAGTTGTTTCAAGAGCTGATTCAATACAAAGATTCTGCAGGGAATTTCACAGTCCACTTCTATATGCCACAGACTTCATATATGTTTAATTTAGAGAACCTTTAGAATATGTCATTCAAATTCAGAAGTGTAGAGGCCATATAATACAGTACAAACAGCAATTTTTTTGCGGTAACGTGGGAGCCTCTACTGTAAGGTCAATTGTGCTAGAGGTTAGGACTTGGGCACTGTTAAAACTCAGCAGATCACCTTCCTGGCTGTGACAGACTAGGGCAACTTCAGTATTTATAGTCAGCTTCCAGTTTCCATAAAAACTTTATTTTTTTCCAGATGTGGTAGAAACGTAACGTAAGAGTTCAAAATACACACAATCAGTTTGAAAGAAGTGCTTTACATTAGTCAGTAGTGATTTTGTTAAATGCTGAAATTCTCAGATGAAAAGACAAGAAAATATCCATTAACTTACCTACTCCCAAAATTCTGCAGTTCAGATTTACTGCCTCCGATGCAGCTTCTACACACATCTTTAGAATTAAACCTAGTCTGTCTTCGTAAGTTTTAGGGTTGAGCTGGGTATACTTCTTAACTATTTCACCCTAGAAAATAAAAACCATAAATGTTCTCCACAAAAATTTACCTTCTAATGAAATTTCTCTTTAATTTCAACACAGGTCAACTTAAAAAAACTGAGAGCAATTTTATTTACTTATTTATTTAAATACAATATATAACTTAGACCTTGGTCCTACAGAACAGATTGTCCTCTGACTACTGAGGACTCCAGGGGACCAACTTGCAAGAGGAAGGCTTTAAATTCTATCTCTTAGGCCTTCCATTCTGCTTCGACTTCCCCTAGCTGAAATAAAATACAGGTGGAACACATGAATTGCATAAGGAAATATTCTATGGACTGCTAGAACTGTTGTTAGGAATAAACAGTGATAAAGCAGTACACTTCAGCTCAATTCTTAAGCGTTAAGAAAATTATTAATAATTGCTAAAAAGAAGACAGAATCCACAGCACTTAAGAATGAGATGTTTCTGATCTGACCATGTGGAAATTTGAATGGCGTTGCTGACATTGCTATTTCATGCAGTAGCTAGCATTCTGTTGCTACACCAGCCAGAGAGAAGTGCTTGAAATTCTAATGTACAACTTACTATCCTTTCAGAAATAACCTTTCTTCTAAGTGGTTATGACTCTGAGTCACTGGAAATATTTCTGGAGTACCATCAACTGTGACATCTGAAGCATGTGGGAGGGAGGATGCAGGAGGAAGGGATTATTTTTAAAGCCTGCGAGTCATGCAGTGGTAGTAAAAAAATTAATTATGCACATCTGAATCCGTGGTACAAAGGAACTAACCTTAATATAATGATAATATTGTGGGACAAGGCTATGAATATGCAGAAGATGCTATTTTGTTTAGCAACGCTGTGCTTTGTATTATACAAGGAGTACTCTACAAAACACGCCTAAGTGAACAGGAGTGTATTCGCACAACTAAGGACAAAGGAATAACAAAGTCAGTCAGTGTATATGCAACGCATCTCACATGTTCTTGCCAGAATGACTAAGAAAATGCCAGAACTTTGATCTTTTTGAGCATTACATTTCACTCTATCAGCACCAGCAATGGTGTTCACTGTTGTTATTTTAAATGATGTTTAGTTTCCTCTTCTGGTTTGGAGGGGAAGGAGAAATAGAAGAAGTTATTTGTAAGAAAAGGCTACAGCAAACCTCCGAAAACAGCAGCTGTCAAAAGGAGCACTTCCTGAGTCCTTGAAAACTATTATTTTCTTCATGAAAATACTCACTTTCATCTCTGCCAGTTGCTGTTAAATGCTTAAAACAGTGCTGTAAATTTTATTATGAAGCTTTGATTACTTTGCTCTAATTTGCTAGCATTTTAACTTTCACAAAGGCCACCTCAAATTACATACTGCAAAATACACAGCGTTTTTTCCAATTCAGTTACCTTCATGCTTGTGTTGGCAGAGACCATGGCATTAGTTTGACTGCTAAAAAAAAAAATAATTGAAAGTTTTCTTCCAGACTTTAGCTGCCACACACGTACTTTCAAGTGAATACAAACATTCTGAACCACAACAGGTCAATTTACACAGTTCTTCCCATTTCTGCAGGAAGGATATTTTGTCGTCCCTTCTAACTATGTCTAACTGATCCAGTTATCTGGAAGTACACAGCGCAACAGAAGGAGTAGTTCTACAACACTACTGGGAATAAAAGCAAAAAACTTCACCACAAACTTTAACCAAATCCTTAAAGTGATGCAGTATTCAGAATTTTTATTTATTATTATTATTTTGTTTCCCAAAGCAGAAAAACTGATGTTTAAATGAGTTAAAATTCTTCCGTTTTTACTGTCTTCTTATTATCACCTGGGTAATAATTATTTAAGGTATTTTAACACCATACCTAAATAATACTTAGATTATTATTGCCTGGGAAGATCATGGTGCACATCCTCCTAGAAGCTTTGTTAAGGCACGCACAAGATAAAGAGGTGATTTGAGACAGCCAGCATGGCTTCACCAAGGGCAGATCTTGCCTGACCAACCTGGTGGCCTTCTATGATGGGGTGATGGCATCGGTGGATGGGGGAAGGGCGGTGGATGTCATCTGCCTGGACTTGTGTAAGGCCTTTGACATGGTCCCTCACCACATCCTTCTCTCTAAATTGGACAGGTGTGCATCTGAAGGATGGGCTGTTCCATGGATTAAGAATTGGTTGGCTGGACGCAGCCAAAGGGTTGTGATCAGTGGTTCTGTGTCAGGATGGAGACTGGACACAAGCGGTGTCCCTCAGGGGTCGGTCCTGGGACCGGCGCTCTTCAACATCTTCATCAATGACACAGACGATGGCATTGAGTGCCCCCTCAGCACGTTTGCGGATGACACTCAAGCTGAGTGGTGCAGTCGATACACAGGAGGGAAGGGAAGCCATCCAAAGGAACCTGGACAGGTTGGAGAAGTTGGCCCATGAAAATCTAATGAGTCTAAAAAGGCCAAGTGCAGGGTGCTGCACTTAGATCAGGGCAATCCCAGGTATTTATACAAACTGGGAGAAGATCTCCTTGAGAGCAGCCCTGCAGAGAAGGGTTGGGGGTCCTGGTGGACGAGAAGCTGGACATGAGCCGGCAGTGTGCACTTGCAGCCTGGAAGGCCAACTGTGGTTTGGGCTGCATTAAAAAGGGGTGGCCAGCAGGGAGAGGGAGGTGATTGTGCCCCTCTGCTCAGCTCTTGTGAGGCCCCATCTGGAGTACTGCGTCCAGGCCTGGGTCCCCAGTACAGGAAGGATCTGGAGCTCTTGGAGCAGGTCCAGAGGAGGGCCACTAAGAATACCAGAGGGCTGGAGCACCTCTCCTGTGAGGAAAGGTTGAGGGAACTGCGCTTGTTTAGTTTGGAGAAGAGCATATAAACAGGAGGGGGAACAGCTGTTTATGAGGGTGGATAATGACAGGACAAGGGGGAATGATTTTAAACTGAGACAGGGGAGGTTTAGGTTGGATATTAGGAGGCAGTTTTTCACACAGAGGGTGGTGATGCACAGGAACGGGTTGCCCAAGGAGGTTGTGGATGCCCCATCCCTGGAGGCATTCAAGGCCAGGCTGGATGTGGCTCTGGGCAGCCTGGTCTAGTGGTTGGCAACCCTGCACATAGCAGAGGGGTTGAAACTCGATGATCATTGTGATCCTTTTCAACCTAGGCCATTTTATTATTCTATGGTTCTATTGCCCCTACCTTGAAGCTCACAAGTTCAAGTAGATATTCTGTAATTCTGAAATTCTGATTCTGGGAAATCAGCTGATGATCAGGGGTGTGTTTATTGTTTCGCTACAGGACACCTTCACAAGTGATCAGTCCAGATCTGATACTGATGCCATTTTTGTAGCCTTACTTGCTGTTTTTTAGGACTTCAGTTTTCATTACCTTTCACTAACTACATATCTTCACCTTGCTAAGTTAGTTGGCAAGCACTCATGATATGTTGTCTATAAGAAGCAAAACTATGCACACAATGCATGCTTATCTGTTCTATGGCACAGGCAAAGAAAAGGTTCTTACTGTGCCACGTTAACAAACAAATGGGTAAGTGAAGTTCTAAGCATGGGTACCATTGACTCTCAATACACACTCTCACAGCTTTAACTTCAAGCCTATTTCAAAAGGAGATCCTGCTATTTCTGCAATGAAGACATTATACTATCCTAAACTTTTGAATTTACAGCTAAATTGGATAGTAAAAAATCCTTTAGAATAGTTTTCCACTCTGTAGTTTTAATCCATTGCTACTTCTTCATACACATGTTGAACTGATTTTTCTCCTTGCAAAAGAGGCTTCTGTATATCTGAAGGCTTTTTTTACAGTCAGTTTTATCTTCTCTGTACTAAACAATTCTAGCGTGGTCAACTTTTCCCCACTTTCCAGGCCTGTAATTAGTATTTTATTTTTCGCCTGATTCTCTACAAGTGGTCTACATCTCTGTGGTGTTATGTCTTACACCAAATGCTTTTCCATTTAAGGTTTGGTGCCGTTACTGGTCATGCTGCTGTGTAGGAAGATACTAAGATTTTTGATTGCTACCTTCTCCAGGTAGAAGAGATGCAAAACTTTGTATCTTATGACCACCCACCACCTCCTCTGAGTAAACAGCTTTTATAAATACTGGCTGTTACTAAAAATGGTTCTCTGCATCTGTCACATAGCTGTGTAAGTCAACAGGAAACGAACAAGACAGGGTATGGGACTTTCCCCTCTTTGTTGGCAAATGAAAAGCTGCATGGTGAACTCAGGCAGCTTTTACAGGGAACCAACAGATGAGAAACTTGCCCTGTACTTCTAAGATCATATGACTTTGCTCAGATGGTATACAACTATGACCATGCTGTTTCTTTCTGCAAGTCTTCTGCATCCTAAGTATATATCCATTGTAGGAAAAGAACCATAAAGCCACCAGAAGTTTGCAGAATAGCTAGAAGGATCATATTTACCTTCATACTGACAATTGCTACTCGGAGATTTGTTCCACCTAGGTCCACAGCCAAAGCACTCTGTGTCTCTAGAATGTGGTCTATATCTTGAGAGATATTATCTTTGACAGGAGGAAAACAGAATTTCTTTTGCAATGGCTCTTTGAGGTCAATAGATTTAAGGAACTTCAAAATTCTTGGAACAGCATTACCATCACCGTATATTTTGGAGCTATAATATGAAAAAAAAAAAATCAATTTAAATGGAAGTAACACTGCAATTTCCAAACCTTTTTAAATGACAGAAGGCTGTAATATTGTATCATTACAAAATCATGATATCACTATTATGACACTGCTGCACTTTGGACTAGTATATCGTAGAATATGGTAGATAGAGTACAGTAGCTTGAAGATCACACACAACAGCAGATTGTGCAAACCTGACATTAGTTTCATTTAGGAATATGGAGCATGGGATGGAAAAAAAATGAGAAGTTTTTTAACAAAAAAAAAAAACAAAAAAAAACAAATAAGAGTTCAATGAAAGGCCCCACAGACTAACAATCTAAAATTACAGATATTAAGAACTAAGTTTCTGAGCATGCTACACACTCAGACAAGATATCACAAATATGACAAGTAGTAACAGTAATAAATGGTAGTAATAGTAATAAATGGCATGTTCACAGAATCACAGAATCGTAGGGGTTGGAACAGACTTCAGAGGATTATTTAGTCCAACCCCCTGCTAGAACAGGTTCCCCACAGTAGGTCCCACAGGAAAATGTCCAGATAGGTTTTGAATACCTCTGGAGAAGGAGACTCCACAACCTCTCTGAGCACCCTGTTCCAGTCCTCTGTCACTCCCACAGTAAATAAGTTCTTCCTTGTGATTGTACAGAACTTCCTGTGTTGCAGTTTTGTCCACTGCCTCTTGTCCTGTCACTGGGTACTACAAAAAGAGTCTGGCATCATCCATTTGACTCTCACACTCCAGATATTTATAAACAACAATGAGATCCCCTCTCAGTCTTCTTTTCTTCAGGCTGAAGAGTCCGAGATCTCAGAGTTTCCTTGTATGGGAGACGCTCCAGGCCCCTAGTCATCTTTGTGGTCCTCTGCTGGACTCTCTTCAGAATTTTTGTCTTTTTTTTTAACTGAGGAGCCCAGGACTGGACAGTACTCCAGATGTAGCCTGACAGTGGCGGAGTGGAGGATGATCACCTCCCTCAACCTGCTGGCCATGCTCTCTGCAATGCACCTGGGAGGGGATACATTGTTCTTCTTGGCCACATGGGCATACTGCTGGCTCAACCTGTTGTCCACTAGAGCCACTAAGACCTTCTCAGAGCTCCTTTCCAGCAGGTCAACTCCTAACCTGTACTGATGGATGCAGTTACTTCTCCCCACGTGTAAGACCCTGCATTTGCTCTTTTTGAATCTTACCAGATTCCTCTCTGCTCAGCTTTCCAGGTCTTGTTGAATGGTAGTACAGCCATCTGGTGGTGTGTCAGCTACTCCTCTCAGCTTTGTATCATGAGCAAACTTGCTGAGGGTGAACTCCATCCCTTCATCCAGGTCCCTGATGATGTTCAGGAAGACTGGACCCAGAACTGACCTCTGGGGAACACCACTAGTTACAGGCCTCCAAGTGGACTCTGTGCCACTGATCAAAGCTATCTGGTCTCTTTCTGCCAGCGAGCTCTAAATCCACCTCACTGTCCACTCACCTATCTCACATTTGCTTAACTTCATTACAAGGACGTTGTAGGAAAAAGTGTCTAAAGCCTTGCTGAAGTCAAGGTACACAACATCCACTGCTTTCCCCTCATCTACCCAGATGGTCATGACAGCACAGAAGGCTATTAGATTGATCACGCATGATTGGCCCTTGGTGAATCCATGCTGACTATGCCTGATAACCTCCCTTTCTTCCACTTGCTTGGAGATGACATCCAGAATAAACAGCTCTACCACCTTCCCAGGGACATACGTGAGGCTGACGGGCCTGTAGTTTTCTACGTCCTCCTTCTTGCCCTTCTGAAGATGAGTGACATTGGCTTTCCTCCAGTCCTCAGGCACCTTTCCCATCCCCCATGACCTTTCAAAGATGACAGAGAGTGATGTAGCAGTCACTTCTGCCAGCTCCCTCAGCACTTGCTGGTGGATCCCATCAGGGCCTGTGGATTTGTGTGTATCAAGTTTGCATAGACAATCTCTGACCAGATCCTCATCGGCCAAAGTGAAGTCTTCCACTTCCCAGACTTTCTTATCTCCAGTGTCTGAGATTCCCAAGGGGCAGTCTTAGCAGTAAAGACTGAAACAAAAAAGGCATTCAGTAACTTCACCTTCTCAGTGCCCCCCATTACCAGGGCACCCACTTCTGTCAAAAGCAACCTACATTTTCCCTAGTCTTCCTTTTGCTATTCGAATACTTAAAACAAGTCCTTCTTGTAGTCCTTGACCTCCTTTGCCAGATTTAATTTCAGGTGAGCCTTAGCCTCCCTGTTCGTTCACGTAGGTCTCCTGCCACCTTTGCAGAACTTCTTACTCTTGGGGATGCACTGATCTTGAGCTTGGAAGAAGTGGTGCTTGAATGTTAACCAACTCTCTCAGGCCTCCTTACCTCACAACGCTCTTATCGATGGGATACCTCCAAGTAGGCCCTTGAAGTGGTCAAAGCTGGCTCTCCTGAAGTTCAGAGTGGCAATCTTATTTAGTGCCTTTCTTCTTCCACACAAGGTCCTGAACTTCACTGTCTCATGATCACTGCATTCCAGACTGCTCTCAACCTTCACATAACCACAACCAGCCCTTCCCTGTTAGTAAGAACAAGGTCCAGCAGCACACTGCTCCTCATTGGCTCCTCTACGACCTGCCACTAAAAGTGATCTTAATCTCATTTCAGAAACCTCCTGGACTGCATGTTCCTGGCAGTGTTGCTTTTCCTGCAACTATCAGGGTGCTTGAAGTTCCCCAAAAGAATCAGCACCTGTGACTGTGAGACTACTCTCAGCTGTCTACAGAAGGCCTTGTCAACTTCCTCCTCCTGATCAGGCAGCTGGTAGTAAACATCCACAATGGTGTCACCCATATTAGCCTATGCCTTAATTCTCACCCACAAGCTCTCCACTCATTCATCATTCATCCCTAGGTGAAGCTTGATACATTCCATTTTTTTTTTTCCATACAAACAGCTACTCCATCAACTCACCTTGCTGGCCTGTCCTTTTCTAAAAAGGACATATTCATCCATGACAGCATTCCAGTTACATGAGCTGTCCCACTGTGTCTCTGTGATGGCAATGAAATCGTGCCCTGTGACTGCACATAATTCTGTCTCCTCCTGTTTATTCCCCATGCTGCATGTGTTGGTATACAGACACTTCAGAGCAGAAAAGGGAGCAGAGGGTGCAGGTATCCCTAGAGGGAAGCAAGAGGATCCCCTGGGGCTATACACACCCATGAGGCAGTTGGCTTTGTTGCTCCTGTCACGAGACACAGCTAAAAAACATATGCCACTATTCTGGTTGGCCTGGCTCATTCCCCAGTTGATTGCAATGGGGTTTTATAGTCTTTGATTCTGCCCATATTCTGCTTTACTGCATCCTTCATGCCCACGTGAAAGAGCAACAGGGGATAGCAGTCTGTACTCTCAACAATCTGTGATATCCTCTCAGCAACGTCCCAGATCTTCGCTCCTGGGCAGACCTCTCAAGACTCCCATTCATGTCAGTTTGCTACAGATAAGTCTCATTTTTAAATATCTCTATACATAATAATATCAGACATCTAGTACTCCAGTGTTTAGTTTTACTATTATACTGAGGTATTTACAAATATACTCTTGAGTCTTGTCCTTAATTAAATGTAAGTAATACCCTGAAGTTTTTAAGTGCTCAGATGTTTTAGAACTGAGAGTCAGTACTGTAAGTATGAAGAGCGGTGAATACAACCAGCAGCCTCTCTGAGAGCTTGCACTCATGGCCATCCATTTATCATGCCTGAAGCCAACCCAGCTACAAAGTAGTGTGTCTTTCAAGTAGGTGTTAAAGGTAGACAGGCGGGATGTTCTCCCCCATACTCTGCGTTCTGCTATGGAACAAGCTGTCTTCACAATTCTAGTCTGAACTAATACCTGAATTTTCTCCTCTTCGCTTTCTGTTGGATGTTAAACTACCAGTTATACCAAAACATCATCAGTAACCTCAGGTTAGCACACTAAAAAGTCTGAGATCAAATACGACAAACCACCTCTAAATGTTTTTTCTATACTACTTCAACACCCTTCCAGAGTGAAAAGTACTTACCATGGATACTGCTTACCAAACTGGAGCTGTAGCGCATGCAGAATTTTATCCTGTGTGTCAGCATCACGAACATGAAGAACATTTTCACCTAGATGGTAAAAGTTAACAGAAGAGGACAAGTCACCTTCTTAAATGATGTTAGATAAGAACTGCTTTAGAAATGAATAAGGAAGTAATTATTTTTATTTCTTCTGAGCAGGAGACTCCAGCCAAATCAACATTACTCCTCACCTTTTCTCTACCTGCCCTTGCTCCAAATACATCAGTGGTGACTCCTAGAGTACATTACCTTGCCTTACAGAACATGTAGGGTAAACGTGTACTTTTCAACAGAATTCTGTAAGTAGAATGAAAACCATGGGCAAGTGGTTATTTACGTCAAATCCTCATGATTGAAATATCACAAGACATTTAATGCCTAATGCGGTGATGAGTTCCTCTTTTTAAAGTTTAAGTTGCATACTAGTGAACGTGGAAGTAGCTATAAAGGACAACAGCTAGCTGCTGCTTCTGCTAAATGGGATGCACTGCAAATGGAGACATATATTTAACTTGTCTATAGATTAATGCCTCATTATCTCATCACTAACATGATACAGAAATACAGGAATAACCAGCAAAGGTTTAAGAGGTCAAAAATTAAGTTTTTACTTAATTTGTTGTACTGACACTGCAGGATGGTCTCTGCAAAGCGTTTGTTTTACTTTACTAAGTGAAACAAAAAACTGCCAGAACTACAAAGAAATTAAAGTAGTTATGCAAACATTTACCTGTTTCTCTTCCTGTCTGACGTGTCCCCAAGTTGATGACAGGTGTGCCAAATGCTCCCACTTCTCTGACCCCACAACTGCTGTTACCAATCATACAACCAGCATGGGCAACTAGCTGAATGAACTGGTCAAATGGGACATGCTTCACTGCCCGAAAATTGGGATGATGTTCAATGCCCTTCTTCCTCATCACCCGAACCATCTCTTTGCTTCCTACAGAAAAACAAAAGACATGAATAAATGAATCAAGTTCACTGAAAGTCTCAGCATACAAAGAAGCTAATAGCAATCTACTGAATTGTCACCTCTGAGCTGTTTCTGTTCCCTTTCAGGGACATAAACTTAAATTTAATCCCTAAAATCATTTCAACAAATCTAACATAATTTTTCAGTGAGTGCAGGAGGCATTGCATGTGGCTTCCACATGGAATACAGTTTCCCCTCATCTTCCTTCCCACACTGAAAAGCTAAAATGTCCTCCAGCAATTTGGACATGGAGTTGCAGTGGATGATGGTCTGATGCCCAGATCATCCAGCTATTTCCATCTGCCTGGAGATTTTGGGAAAAAGTACTCTGCATGAACCAATGTATGCTTTAGAACCAGTTATCCATCCTTCAGTCATGCAGACATTTTACTCACCTGCATCTACATTGGGGAATAGAACAAGTGTTCTCTTGTTAAAGGAAATGAGTGCATCTAGTGTCAGTTCAAACATCTTTATGGAATGTTTAATATCTGTGGTTACAGGATGTTGCAGAGCAACTATATAGTCTCTGGGTTTAACATCTTCACCTTTTCAAATGGAAAAAAAGAAGAAAAGTGTTTGTTGTTTTTCAGTAGTAGAGAATAGTAACAGGATGAAGTGATGTGACAGCTTATTATTTGCCTCTCTAGGCATGACTCATAACTTTTACCTCTCCGAAGCTCAACACACTTAACTTTCAGGCCTAGATCCGAATCTTTGCAGGTCTAAACCAGAGCTGAAAGCTGTTCTCGCATCTCTGTAAGTCTGTAATAACATGAAAGCTCTGAAGCAGCTCTTAACTTTCACTGACGGCAGCAAGAGAAGAATCTACCTGAAGGGCTGCTTCACAACAGGAGATGAGTAGGTTTGATCATTCTTACTGTGATTTGTGATTCTCATTATCACACAGTACTCGGGTTTTCTGTCAGTTCTCCATCATCATGCAAAGACTTTATTCCTAAAACCATACTTGTTTTTTTTTCGTATTTATTAAACAGCTGATCTGCCTCACAGTCACCAACTCATCAAGTACGATTCTGCTTTCCAAGTACACAGGTTACTGCGCCATATAGGAGACTGCTTTGTCAAATATAACTAGAAGGCACAAAAAAACCACAACATTTATGGGAAATACTTTTAAGTAGATCAATACAAAACACCAAAAGTGCTCAGCACATATGGCCCTGTTACAGTAAGTTCTGCAGAGGAATGTTCAGAATATAAATTTTCTCTATTCTTTTTAGATTAGTCCTAAATAGCTCTGATTCTTTTTTTTTTGACACATTCTTTACACCATAATAAATGTTTGTACAGGAAAAAGTCTATTTTTAAATTGTTCAGATCAGAGAAATTACCAATCTGCGGATGTTTTGGGTTTTTAGTTTTTTGGTGTTTTTTATTTATTATTATTTTTTTTAATGTGAAAAAGGACCAGATTTTCTGTTAAGACAGATTTGTAGCTTTTCTTATATACAGAATAAGGCCAAATGTAGAGAGAAAGCTATGGTAGACACTGGTTGCAAATACACTCTTTTTTACTTTGTTTGTTCTTTCTTTAGAAGAAATAGTTTCATAATAATCTCCAATTAAACCAAAACCCACTACCAATAAGTCTGCCTTTCTTTGTTTCCTGTACATTTCCTAGAATCACTGGGCAACATATCCCCAAGGCACCACAGACCATGGATTAAGAACTCAGTGAGTTTGTCTAAAGTCATTTGAAAACCATAATGAAGTGGATTACTCACCCAGCCACATGCGTATAACACTCATGTAGTCCTTATTTTTGGCAGAGAGAAGTTTGTCATATGAAGGACAACCTGCTAAAAGGATGCGGTCGTGGTCTTCACACATGGCTATCAAATGCTGCTCTGCACTCCTTGTGCAGCACACGTGGTAATGGGCCAGTTTGGTTATAGCATGTCTAATAGAGTCGTCAATGGTCCCACTGACTTCTCCACCTTCAATGTGAAGAATGCGAATATTCATCAGGGCTGCAGATGTGGCTAGTGCCAAAGCATCAAATCTGTCACCATGAACTATCATTATGTCAGGTTTCAGGCGGTTCAGGACGTCTGGTAACTTCACTAATGCAAGGCCTACTGATTCCACCATGGCTGCCTCATCCTCCCCTCTCACAATAGTGTGCAATCTTGTATGAATATCGAAGTCATCTTGTTCAATCATGCGATAAGTGTTACTGAAGATAAGAGAGAAAGGGTTAGAGGAAATAGAACTCGGATTTACAGCAACACAGCTTGACAAAATAATTGCCAATGTTCATACCAGAACTATAGAATAGTTGTATTATGTTTGAACAAAGGCCTGCGTATCAAGTCTCCTTCACTAAGGAAACTAATCTTGGAACACTCCAGTCTATACAAAGATCATCCCTCCTACTCCAATTCCATCAAGTTTTCTGGACACCTTTAATAAAAAGTTTTGCTGAGCAAGTTCCAGAACCCCCAGAAACTGAACTCTTTATTCATGTCTTTGCAGAGTCCATTGGAAAACAGGTATGGCACATTTTCTTTTCTGAAAAGATATGCCAGTTCTTCACCAGTATATAGACCTTGCTGGATAAGTGTATAAATACAACAGAAAAAAATGCAAGGCTGAAGGCTGCTTCTTGCTTAAACCTGAGAGGGGAAAAAAAAAAAATGTTTTCCCATTTTGTCTTCAACCTGTCTGATACATTCACTGTCCTTATCTATAGATTACACTTACAAATTAATTCAAATCAGACTGGGACAATACAAAATCCTCTTCAGCCAGTGAAGCAGGACTGGCTTATTTTTCCAGCGTGACAATATGTTAACCTGACAAGAGGGGTTTTTGTTTGTTTGTTTTTTAAGTCAGGTTAGTTTTAAGGTATTGAATTCACATCACCATATTATTGGATGAAAACAATGGCCAGTGCAAAGCAAGAAACAGACCCAATACTGAGAATGGGCAGCAGTCTCATTTCCTCTCTTAGCAGTCTGATATAATAAAACTTCCCACTTCTTCACAAAAAAAATCACACTTTAACTTATGAAGTGCCAAAATTGCTAGTTGGGAAGCCCAGAAAGTGCTTTTACTTGAAGATATGCATGATGTTTCTGAAAGTTTAACAATGCTGAGACCATTATGCTAACACCTTACTTTGACTTGCAAAGTGTTTTCCTATCAGTTTAACTTTCTTAGCCCAGTCCAATAAAGGGACCTGGAGCAAAACCAGACAGAAAGGACCCCAGCAAAAGTATGCATGTTCTTCCTTCTGCCTTTCTCCTTTCCCTCAGCAGATAGGAGAACACTTACCTGGGATATAGGAAGTTCTTACAAAGGAAAGGATCAGGAACAAGACATTCCATCTTCCCAGGCAGGTAATGTGACTGCTCACTTACACAGTATTATGAAGGGGACCTCAATCTCTCCCGCCAAATGATATCTAATTCCTCTCCCACATCTACTTCTAGTTATTCATTCTGTAAGAGAGAGATTACCCTATGCTACTTCCTTCCCCCACAATCCTGGAGGTGAGAACTAACAGATCACCCTGCAATACCAATTATATTAAGCTTCATCCAGTAAGTATGCACATTACAAGAGCTTCAACTCAGAATGACTGCAAGTTATCTTCTTGCCATGAAAATTCAAAATTGTAACACATTTTCATTTGACAATCACCAGATTCTAAGGTAAGTCTGGATGAACTGAATTTCTCACTTTGTTAGAAACTTTGTTGAAAGCCTCAGTTCCAGCACTTACACAAAACTTTCTAAAATTCCAAGACTGATTTGTTAAAAAAAAAAAAAAGCAATCTTAGAAGAAGCTGAAAAATGAAATAGAATACATCTATAATGTCTGAAAAGTGATGCTTAAAATTTTGTTATGTGCTTTCATGATGTCAAGGATTTTGTGACCTAGTATCGTAGCATTCCTGATTGTACTGCCAACACTTCAGAAACAGAATGGGAGAGATACAAAAATCCACCTTACCCATAATCATCAATCAAGTGGGAACCAAGCACTACAACATCAAGCTCAAAGAACTGTGGCTCTGCCTTAATACCAAACATAATAGGAGCTAATTTTGAATAATCAGCACGGTTGCAAGTAGCAACACAAACACGAAGTTTGCGGTTGTTTCCATTCTTCTCCATGTCTTCTTTTTGTTTCTGTTTTGAAAGATTCTTGAAATACAGTTCCTGGAAAATAAATGAATAAATAAATAGAAACCACTAGTAACAATCTCATAGCAAATAAATGGCACACGTTATGAATAGCATATGTAAGTGCAGCCCATAAGTATAGACACATACTGCCTCACCCACTAATGGCAGACAACTGATACGTTGCAGTACTTATCATTAAAAGATTTCAGAAAAAATAAGTAGGGTTGTTTCTTCGTTTATCTAGAACTCACTATTTTAACACCTTTTCTTCTATAAGTAATTCATGTATTCTATATGAACAATATTTAAATATTACAAAGTTCAATTGTAGCTCTTAAACTTTGGAACACTGGAAAAGGGAGCAGGCAATGTAGAAAAACTACAAAGCTGTTGTCAACTTGTATAAGTAGAAAACTAGAACAGCCAAAGCTCAGCTGGAAATCAATTTAGCTACTACAGTCAAGGACAATACATAATACTTTTATAAATACATCACTGCAAAAGGAGGATTAAGGAGAACCTCCATCCTTTATCGGATGTGAGGGAAAATGCAGTGAGGGAAGATAGTGATAAGGTTAAGATACTTAATGACTTTTTGCCTGCTTTTATTAGGAAGGCCAATTGTTCCAGTACACACAATTCCCCTGAGTTGAAAGATGGTGACAGGGAACAAGATGAAGCACCTATAGTCCAATGGGAAATAATAGGTAACTTATTACATCTTTTTAATATTCATAAATTCAAAGGGCTGGATGAAATTCATCCATGGGTACTGAAGGAGGTGGTGGAAGCACTTACCAAGTCACTCTCAACAATTTACTGGCAGTCCTAGCTCACTGGGGAGGTCCCAGTTGACTGAAAGTCAGTGAATGGGACTGCAGTCTATAAGAAAGGCAGGAAAGACAATCAAGGGAACTACTGGTCTGCCTGTACTCATCTTGGTATTGGGAAGGGTTATGGAGTAGATCCTCTTGAAAGCTGTTGAACAGTAGACATGGAACAACTGAGAGATCAGATGCAGCCAGCATAGCTTTACGAAAAGCAGGTCCTGCCTGATTAACCTGATCTTCTATGACAAGATGACACTCTCAGTTAATGATGGAAAGGCTGTGGACATTGTCTACCTGAATTTTAATAAAGTGTTTGACACCATCTCCCACACTATTCTCCTGGTGAAACTGGCTACTCATACCTTGGACACATGTGCAGTTAGCTGGGTGAAATGACTGGATGGATGGGCTCAAAGGGCAAACAGAAATCAGTCTGTTAGTGGCTAGTCAGCAGTGACATTCTCCCAGCATTGGTCTTGGAACTAGTTATATTTAACATTTTTATTAATGATCTGCATGGGGGGGATCAAGTACACCTTCACTAAGTTTGCTGACAATACCAAGTTAGGCAGGAATAAAGATCTGCTTGAGAGTCGGGAAGGGTTTCCAGAGGAATCTGTTTAGGCTAAGTCCGTGGGACAAGTCCAATTCTATGACATACAACAATACTCAGGGAGTTAAAGTAAATCTATCTGGAAACCAATCACTAGTGGGGTTTCTCAGAGCTCTATTTTAGGGGCAGTTCTCTTTAAAGTTTCCGTACTTTACTTGGTTGCGGGACTGAAAAGAATGCTAATTGAGTTTGCTGATGACACTAAATTGGGAAGAACTGTTGATTTCCTCGAGGGTAGAGATGTCTTGCTGAGAAACCTTGACAAACTAAGGTTCTGAGCAATCACCAGCCACAAGTAGTTTAAGAAGAGCAAGCACTAGATTCTGCACATGGGATAGGGCAATCCTGGATATATGTAGACTGGGGCACGAGAGGTTGAAGAGCAGCTCCACAGAAAGGGATCTGGAGGTTCTGACTGACAGCAAGTTGAATGTGAGCCAGCAGTGTCTTCTGGAAGCCCAAAGGGCCAACTGTACCCTGGGGTGCAGCAGGCCCAGCACTGCCACCAGGCCAGTGAAGGGGCTTCCCCCTCTGCTCTGTGCTGTGTGGCCTCACTTCCAGCACTGCATGGAGTTTTATGTCTTTCTTCCATTGTGCCCACATCTATAAGAGTGCATCCAGAGGAGAGCTAAAAAGATAGCAAAAGGGCTAGAGAGGAAAATGTGTGAGAAGGAGCTCAGGTCTCTCGGCATGCTCAGTGCAGAGCAGAGGAGCTGAGGTGACCCCTCATGGCAGTTGCAGCTCCTCACAGGGAGCGGAGGGCAGCGCTGAGCTCTGCTCTGTGTGACAGCGACAGGGCCCGAGGGAACGGCATGGAGCTGTGTCAGGGGAGGGGCAGCTGGGGGTCGGTCTGGGAAAGGGTCTGCGCCAGAGGGCGGTGGGCGTGGAACGGGATGCACAGAGCAGTGGGCACGGCCCCGAGCTGCCAGAGATAGAGGACTATCTGGACAACTCCTGCGTGCTGGACAAGGAGTTGAACTTGATTACCCTTATGGGTCCCTTCCAATTTATGAATGTTAAGTACCAGGTCCTGGTTGTGGGTAAAAACAACCCCACGTAGGCTTGCAGAACAGTGACTGAAAAGCTCCCTGGCAGAAAAGGACCTCAGGGTTCTGGTCAACAGTCTGTGGAACATGAGCCAGCAGTGTGCCCAGGTGTCCAAGAAGGCCAATGGCATCTGGGCCTGTATCAGAAACAGAGACCAGAAGGAGAAGGGAAGTTATGGTCCCCTTGCACTGGTGAGACCACACTTCCAATGCTGCATTCCATTTTGGGCCCCTTGCTACAAGAAGGATATTAACTTACAGAGAGGTGTTCAGAGAACGGCAATGAAACTGGTGATGGGACTAGAAGAGTTAAGAGAAGTGACTGAAAGAACTGGGCTACTTAATCTGGAGGAGGCTCAATGTGAGACCTCATCATTCTCTGGAAGTACCTGAAAGGAGGATGCAGCAAAGAGGGTGTTGATCTCTCTTGTCAGGTGACAAACACAAGGACTCAAGTTATGCCAGGGAGTTTTTAAACTAGACATGAGGAAGAATTTCTTCCTCGAGAGAGTGACCAAGCATTGAAACCAGCCCAGAGAAGTATGGAGTCCCCATCCCTGGAGGCATTTAAGAGGTGTGTAGAGGCATAACTAAAGGAGGTGGTTTAGCAACCAGATTTGGTAGGTCAGGTTGCTGGTTGAACTGAATGATCTTGAAGGTCATTTCCAATTTAAATGATTCTATAATTCTAAACAGTAGAGTGGCTTTTCCCAATTCAAATGGAAATTTCCAGCTAAGAAAATTATTGGCACATAAGTAAATAAAGAAAAAAAAAAACTATTATAAAACTATAGAATGGAACAAAATGCTAAGAGATACATTCACTGATAGGCTCTGTGAACAAAAAGAAAGTTCTTGCTCAAGTCAGTTTATGCATCTGTCAAACACATTTTGATGAAATACACTGGGTTAAATATTGACTCCTAATCCCTTTCATACTATGCTGCAGGCCAAAGTACATCCAGATATTAAATAATACAACATTGGGATAGCTTACAGTAAAACCCCAATTTTTGGAGATAATAATGACAATAACCATTAGTTGATCTGGTGGCTACGTTTGGTTGCTGTTGTTGTTTATTTGTAAAAAAGGGGTTCTTGACAATTAAAATCCCCCAGAAGTTGAATACTTTTTCTTTTCTCTTTTTTTTTTTTTTTCTTTTTTTTTTTTTTTCCAAACACACAACATCAGCAGTTAATGTAACAAGACATTTCCTCTAATGGACTCTCCCAACCTGTTAAATAGCCGATTAAACTTTGTAATCGTGTTTAATGTTTACCTATGCCATGTTTACCACTTTACCTTGCTCTTTCCAGTTATTTCAGCAAATGGGGAAAAAAAAAAAAAAAAAAAAAAGCTTCAGAGAGAAAGAAAAATCCATTAAGAATATATAGGAACCCAATTTACACCACTGCCTCCCTTTCTCCCCTCAGCAGAAACCACCGTTTTGGTAGGAGAACATCAGACCAGGTATGTTTTCGCAGTTATCCTTCTGGGAATAACTGGATTTTAAATAAGGACAATCCTCAGGGTATGAAATCCAATGCTACGTCAGATTTGTACTGCGTTTTAGTAGCAAGTAAACTGGAGGTGACTTTTTCCAGCTTAACGCACAAGAATTGCTCATCTCTGACAGATATAGCAGTATCAATCTCTCTACCCGTTTTGATAGCTAGGGAAGCTCTTCCTAAGCAGCTGCTGTGTAAGCACAACAATAACACTGACCGTCCTATTTCATGCTTCTTTAATTTTTGGCTTTCACAGTGCAATAGAAGTTTGCTGTGGGGGAAAACAGAGAATTACTTCCGCAAGGTCTTAGCCATGATGGAAGGATCAAATTTTGTACTTTCACAGCAGACTCAAGGTCAGACGACGGCCTGGAGTTGCATGCTGTGCACTGTACACAAACAACGCAAGAGAAAGAGGTTTTCAGCTTTCTCACATTCTGACATCAAAATAATTTTCCTTTAGTTGCTTCTCCATTGCTGACACTATTGCACTGGTATTCCTCCTTGTCCACCTTATAAACAGGAAAAGAAAAAACCTCACATTTTTCAGTACATTTTTAAAACAAAGTCCATTAGGCTATTTTGGCATCCTACCCTCGTGACGCTTAAAAAATTCATCAGTTTCTCCACGTTCTCCCTATTTTTCATGCACATTAGATTTTGTCACGTGTAACAACAACAACAAAAATATTTAGCGTAATAGTCGTGTTAGGACTATCAGAAATCCATCCCAAGTTGTCAGCGGTAAAAGATATTTCTAGTTTCCACTTGCAATCCATTAGGGCTCTGTGAAACTATAACTGGCACGGTGATTTTTTTTTCCCCTAGTATAACCCCATCCGTCACGATTTACCTTTGAGGATGAAGGAAGAGTGGCAAAAAGCAATGACAGCTGCCATGACTGAGCTCATCAGAAATGGCATTTCTCATTCACCCTGGCAAATCAACAACGCCAACCACCTTAAGCAGAAGAGATACAACCTGGAACTTCAGCAATTTATTCTCGTGACAAATTAAGCTGAATTCTATAAATTCAGCCACAAATTAACGGTATTTGTTCCGCAGTGAGCTGCTACGTTTGTATTTGCATCAGACCCTTGCTTTAAAAGCACCGTGTTAATTAAATTTACACTTTCAGATGGTAACACCTCACACAAATTAATTACTTCCTCCTGCAAGAACTTCCACAGTTGTGTGTTTAGATGACGGCTGCTTTCATTTGATCTCATCTTGCTTTTTGTCCAATGGGCTATAAGTATTTTAAGCGTACGCACGGTGTTCAGCCCCTCGAACTGAAAACGGGAGGAAGAGCGCTCGCAGAGCCACGTACAGCCAGGTCAGGGTGCGCGTTACCCTTTAATACCACACGCAACCTTGAACCACATCACCAGCAGTCAGACCCAGCAGCGCCACTGCTCCCCCAGCTCTAAACCGGCCTCTTCTGCAGATGCTCCTGCGCAGGACATCCCAGCTCTGCACGCGTAAAAGCAGCGACGAACTCAAAGGAAATCAGGTCGAAGATGTGAAAGCGACACCCCTACCGCGTGTCTTTGAAGCCGCATGAATGGCGTTCCCAGACCAGACATAAACCTCTCACCAGACTCCCGCATGCGCTGCCGCGCACACATTCCACATTTCAGCTTCAGTCAACGTTAAGTTTTGGGCAGCCTCGGAGCAGAATTATTTTTCTACAGCAGTACCCTGCTGACCCTCCGCAGCACAACTCTTAACAAACCCGCGTGAGCCACGCGCCTAGGCCTTGGTGGTCCCGAACCCCACACACGCTTCCCTAAGAGACACGACCCCCAGCAACCGAACCATCCGCTGACCGACGGCTAGCAGAAGGGAGGCGCTCCTACCTCCCCCCCCGGGCCCGCCGCCTCACCGAGTCCCGCTTCCGTGCCCACCGCCGCGGCGCCCAGCCCCGCCCAGAGCCGCCCCCACGCGCGTGGCGCGGCCGCTCCCCTGCGTCAGACCCTCGCCCGCCCCCTCCACCGGCCAGCCCACGCGACGCCACAGGCACCGTTCCTCCGCCGGCTACCCGCAGCCCTCCCAGCCTCACGGCGCGGCGCGGCCCAGCCGCCCCGGTAGGGCTCACCCGGCGGCCGCCTCACCCTGCAGCGGCAATGCGCATAGTAGCCCCGCCCACGGTGGGGGCGGGGGCCGAGAGCGCGCCTGTCAGCGGCGGCCCGACTTTCAGCCAAGAGCGCCTGTATTGACTTCCATGCCGTCGGCTTCACTGGCAGTGAATGGCCGTGATGGAGCTGGCTGAAAACCTGCCTCCAGGCGTTACTCATCACCTGTGTGTTTCAGATGACTGTAAGAGACACCTCGTTTTCTCAGACGCGGTCTGACCTGGATCTGGATTCAGTTCCTCAGCAGCACTTGCCCAGTGTGTTTTCCTATGGAAGCACCTAAATGAAACGCTGCAGCGCCTCATAATCCTAGTCAAAGGAGGGCTCTTCACTGCGATTTTTCTCCCTCTGATGGATCTCTGATTAATGCCGCTGAAGCCTGAGAAACTGACAGACGGATGTGGCAGGGCCATCCATCCTCAGACACTTACAAAATACCAAGCGCGTGTCACATTCATCTATTTGGCACCTATGCTCTGACAGTTCTTCAGTCCAAAGTGTATCTTTGTACACCCACACCCAAGGGCTCCTCTCCTACTATTTTATCATATTGGCCTACAGCATCAGAGGTGGATGTTGGTGGTACGGCAGTAGGGGTGGATCCTTCCCTCCAATATCCCATCACATGTTGCTGCCGCGTGACTGATGGCAGCAGAGGGGCACTCTGACACAATGGTGTCTGACATGGAAGCGTGGATGAAGCAAAGGTGCGTCACTGAATTCCTCTGTGCGGAAAAAAATGACACTCATTGGCATTCATTGATGCTTGGTGAACTTTTATGGAGACCAAACAGCAGATGTCACACACTGAGGTGGTATGTGGCATGTTTCAGCAGTAGTGACAGTGATGTGAAAGACAAGCCACATTCCAGATGGCCACACACAACTGTCACACCATGAAATGAGGAGTGTCTTGATCAGCTCATCCATGCAGATAGGAAGATTATGAACAGAGCTGAATATTGGCTCCTGTGCATTGGAAACGATGGTTACAATGTCAGAATAGCACAAAGTTTGCACCGGTTGGGTCCCACAAATGCTCTCATGGGAACAGAAAGAACACCATATGCCAGTTTGTCAGGACCTACTGAACCAATATGAGGCTGGAGGTGACAGCTTCCTGGATCACATCATTATGAGTGATGAGAGGCAGTGCCACCTCTATGAGCTGGAGTCAGAAAGGCCATTCATCAAGTGGTGACATGTGAACTACTCATCAAAGAAAAATTTCAAGACACAGCCCTGAGCAGGTACAGTGATGTGCACTGTCTTTGGAGGTACAGTGATGTGCACTGTCTTTTGGGATAGGAGTGATCCTTCTGGATTTCATGGAACCCAGACAAACCATCAGCTCTGACTGCTACGTCATGACACTGACTAAGATGAAGGCTCAAACATCCAAAGTCAGGTCAGAGGAGAAGGCAACCTTTCTCTTGCAACACAATAACACCAGGCCCCATACCAGTTTGAAGATGGTGGAGCCCACTGCCAGTCTCGGTTGGACTGTACAACCAGCCCCACCGCATAGAAAGGCACCTTCCAACTTCTGTCTGTTCGGGCTGATGAAAGATGAACTGTGTTGGCAACATTTTCCTAACAACGAAGTTGCCTTCACTGGTGCACACTGTTACAAGAGCAGCATGCAGGCTTTGCTTGTCACTGGCAAAAAGCACAGCTATGGGTGGCGACTATGTTGAAAAAGAGTGTTTTGTAACTGAGAATTTGCTCTTTGAAATAGTGCTACTGTGCTCTTGTATCTGTTGTAGTTTTCTTGTAAATAAATAGGAGACATTACTTTCAGATTGACCTACGTAACATGTTTTACATCCCTTCTGCTTTCAATTTCGTCTTCTCAAGAAAGATTTATCTTCATAGTGCCTCCTGTGGGCAACTCAACTAAAAGGAAATAAATGCAAGAAATGAGAGAGGTTACACTCCTATCATAGAATCATAGAATCATTGAATTACTCAGGTTGGAAAGGACCTCAAAGATCATCAAGTCCAACCGCAGCCTAACCATAGTACCCTAACTCTAACAACCCTCTGCTAAATCATATCTCTGAGCACCGCATCCAAACGGCTCTTGAACACATCCCATCCAGGGATGGTGACTCAACCACCTCCCTGGGGAACCTATTCCAGTGTTTAACCACCCTTTCTGTAAAGAAGTGTTTCCTAACGTCCAACCTAAACTTACCTTGGTGCAACTTGAGGCCATTTCCCCTTGTCTATCCCCTCACTAGGGAAAAAAAGTTGCCTTTTCTCGCAAGGTTTTGAGGAACAAGTATGGAAATTTTCAACCACAAAACATCTTAAGTGGCTTTTGTGGTTATTTATTAAAGAAACAAACAAACAAAAACAAACAGACAACAACCCACCAAAGGCAATAGTTGTCCTTGGGAATATTTAAACTCTGCCTGGAATTGACTGTTTCCAAGAGAGAAAGAACATCTTAATGGGAACATCTTAACGGGATCAGTTACGGGAGACGGGCTTACTTTGTCCAGAGAGGGCATGTTTGCTGCTTAGAATTTGAACAGAAGACCATCTGATCACGTCCTTTGATCTGCATCTGGCTTAGAGATCGCACTGCTTGGAAAGCCATCCTGAGCGAGGTGACAGATACAGACTGGGAGAAAGGACTGTGGCCTGCACCTAAGAGAACGGACCTGTCAGTGCCTGACCGCACTGTCATACAGGAAATGCATTGCGTGGGCTGACACTTGGTGCCACTGCCTTCTGCACGCAAGTTACCTCCTCCCACCCGAAAGCAAAGGAATATGTCTTTTTAAATCAACATCTACATCAAGTGTAGGTGTTATCTCCTTCCTTAACTCCCCATTTACATCTGTTTGATTTATGTCAAAACCAGCTGCTGAGTATAAGGAAGTGAAAACTCAGTCTAAGATTTTCACAAGTAACCAGAAGCAGCTGTGCATGTCCTTGGGCATTGTGCCACCAAAAAAGCATGAAAGAGCTTGAATAATAAAGGTAAGAGCATAGTGCTTCCAGGACAGCTGGTCTTTCTGATGCAGTCATTATTTCTGAGGAAAGTGTTGTCCAGCAGCATTCAGCTGCTGTGAATGCACTCTGTTATGAATGTACTTCATAGGAAAAGACTGGGTAACACCTACTGTATGATACAAGGAGAATAGAAGCAGATGCACACAGCAGGAAAAAGCATAACAAGATACTGCCTTTCTGCATCTTCTTGTTTGTTCTTCACAAAACTACCAGGTGGGCAGTGTACAGCCAATACTTACTGCAAGCAACCGCAGCAGTTTTAGGTCAGTATCACCACAGCACGGGCTTGCAACTTGTATCTGATACTTCAGAGAAAGGGGAGATAGGGAGGATGAGACAAAGTAATTTATGCTATGCAAGATTTGGGGTTTTATTTCCTCTTCCTCACAGCACAGATCTCTCACATCCTTGCTCAGAATTTTACAGATGGATGATATGGATGCTCGTAAGGTTGTTAGGCACAGAGTTCCTTGCCAAGGAAGAGGAAATTCAAAAATATCTGAAAATGGGAGAACATACGATAAAATGAGGTCCATCAAGACCCCAGGTACGGAGAATTAAGATTCTCATTGAAATTACAGGAATTGGATAAAGATATCACAGGACTTTAGAGTTGCCAGTGTTCTGTAACAGATTAACAACCTTTTTCTTAGTAGGACAATAACATATGGTGGTTTTTGGTGGTTTATTATATAATTTATATTTACCTATAAAATTTGAATGAAGTTTCCAGTAACTTGCTAGAGTAGTAGGATGCAGTGGATGCACAGTATGAAAGACAGCCTCTACTCTGGTGGGCTCTTTGGCTGAGGAGAGCTAAGACAGTACCTATATAAAACCACATAAAACCCACGCAAAAGAGTGCTGACAACTTCAATGTGATTTTTATAATTCCATGCAAACTCTGATGACTTCAGCCTACAACTTCAACTGAAAGAAACTACACACAACTTTTTTTTCCCCCACCCTGTCTCTCTAAAAATAAAACAGTGGAACTGACCCACTTTCTGCTGCCATCACATGATCCACTCTGCTTGTGTGATCAATCCAGTGCTTCAAGGGTCTGTTTTCCTTACTTGGGTTAAAAGCTCTTAAGGACGTGGTTTGTCTGTTTCAAGTTCCACTCATGTTCACTTCTGCTAGAATAAACATGATTGCTATTGCTGATTCATGCTTGTTGACACACGTCAAGCATCCACTAGGGGATACAGCACACTTCAAGCTGGCTTTGAAGCAGCTGGGGTTGAACAGTGATGGCAGCCTAGCTGGGCTCACGCTTGTAGCAGGATTTTCAGAGCAGGATGGCAAGGTGTAGTCTGCTGAAGCCTGTGCTGTGTCTAAGCCTCAGACAAGCAGATAAGACAGTCTACTTAAAACTGGCTGAGATGTGTTCAAACAGGAATGAATAGAGCCACTGTACCTAATCAAGAGTATTTGGACAAAAGCTAGGAAGGAATCAACTTGGTTGCAAGCTGTTGTTATTAGGTAAGAACAGTGGTAAGTCTGTCAACAAACAGATTTCAGTTTTCACTTCATTTGGGAGTGGTATTTATCAGGCATACTTGGTAAAGGGAAACATGCAGAAGAAATGGCCAAGTTAGCTTGATGTAAGTGCCTCTCAAATGTGGAGAACCAGAAAGCAAAACTAAGTTCTATTAAGCTTTCTTGGTTCTTGTCACTCTGGGCTTCTACCACAACTTGTTAATTCCATTTAAAGAGACATGGTTACAAAGCATAGCTTGATCTTCTATCTGGGTTTTTTTTTTTTTTTTTTTTTTTTTTTAGCATTTTCATCTCAATGGGTGCAGAGACTGAGGACAGATCAGACTCCCTACCTAGAGAGGAGCTGCTGTGCTTGTGGGTCTGTGCAGGCTTGCAAGCTCCAACAAAGGTGCAGAGATGTGCTGCCACGGAGTGGAAAGTACAACAGGCCAGAAGCTGGGAGGAGAGGGAAAGAAGCAGAAATGCACATCTAGTGATAGGACTGCCTGATTTTTCCCACTTACAATTGAGATATGATACTGAAAAGAATATTAAATGGCTGGCAGTGAGGAATGTTACAGCACTGAACTCTGTCCTTCTGTCAGTATTAATAAAGACTTCCTGCACTGTGAGCAGGTCTAGAGGTTTCTACTTGTTCGTCTTGTCCAGCTAGTACATAAGCTTTACAGCCTTTTTTATAGCTTCTAATGTGCCAAACATCCTACTTGCTTGCAACTGTGTTTTCAATGAGATTCTCTGATGACAAATTCCTAATTTTAGGGGGGTTAATACTACTACATAGTTACAAATAAATAAATAACAGATAAAGCTCAGATCTAGACTAAAGAATGATACAAGTAAACATGTATTTCATCCTTTTTTTCCATGGTAAAATTGCTTTACGTATTTCGTAAACGTCTAATTTGACTGTTAGCTTCTGTGAAGACAAAAAGAAAATGTGATTGTAATGACGGTTACGCTACACAATACAAACAGTTTGTAATTTCAGGACAGCTGAGGAAATTTTTAAAGACAGAATATAAAACGTGCAAAGAAATCTTATTTCTTCTTCTTGTGTGTGTGTGTGTGTAGCTTTCACTCAGAAACAGGCAAATCCTCCTGACTTGGAAGTTTGTAACGTACCAGGTCCCATTAGCTGAGTTATGCAAGCATCATTTTTATCTGTATGACTTTTAGAGTAATCTCAAATCCTACACTATTAAATGGCTGTTATCTGGTCCTGAAACAATTTCATATTTTTCATTTGAAGATCCTTGCAGAAATGCTGTGGAAGGCTCAGATGGCAGTCAAAAGCACAGCATTTTCTGCATCAAGCACTGCCTAAAAGTACATTTCTGTTTTTAATTCTGGGTCAGGGAAAAAAAAAAAACACCTCATTTTTTGTTTGGACAATCGATAGCCCACATTTTCATTACTAGCAATCTCCAGAAATGGTTTTGCTCTCCAAACAACAAGCAAAATTCGAGGAAAAGTAAGAACAAGCACATGAATCTAAAGGAGGCACTATCTATCTAAAAGCGACTCATATCGTAAATGGTAATTATGGTAATTTACTTATTTCCTGCCTTCCTTCACACAGTTAACTGAAACAGAAAATTGTATCTAAAGTATCTGAGTGATGATCAGCAGTTATTCTTAGTTGACTTCCAGGACGGTCTCATTTTCTCAGCTGGACTTCTAGGCATGGTATTTCATTAGGGCTCTGATTTGGTACTCAGTGTTTGAATGAAAGATGGTCTCAAATTACAAAGTAAAAACAACTGCTAAAATATTTTCTGACTTTGCGTGTGCTTTGTGAGGTGCTCTAACCTCCACAGGCCGTGCAGAGGCTCTCTGGGAAAGGCCATACGCCTGGAACACAACCAGAGACAAGCAGCCTATTTTCCCAAGGCGAGATGCATGCCAGGATGTAGAAGGCCACCCAGAGCCATATGGTTACAGACACCTTCTGATCAGCTTGGCTGCGGAGGCAGTCATGTTAGAAATCCGCATAAGCATCCCTGCCTTTGACTAAGGGGACTATTTGCCTGCGCTTTCTAAAATCCTGCCAGGCAATTCTGGAGTACTGACACTGTGTAGCATGCTCTTGTGCCTCACGCTAAGTCCCATGAGCAGTCTCGTTCTTCTACAGCAGAATTATGAGAAAAAATGTGGCAATTGGAAAAGGATTTTCAAAAGGATATTTTGCATTTTTAAAGCAAGGTACTTTGTGGGAAGGTCACCACGACCAACTTCCACCACGTGGAATTACGCAGGTTTGCAAAAAATATTAGAGGGATCCTTGTCTCTGCCTTAGTCTCATTTTTATGTAACGCATAAAAATCCCCTTTTCTTGAGCATCACAGCACTGATGGGATTCTCAGTTCCTTAATTATTTCCCACGGCGTGGGCTGCCAACTGTCTCACTAGCTAAATACTCCAGGCTGCAGGTAGACCGGTTAAATATAAAATGGCACAGGAGTAGCAGAGCAGAGGTGAGGATCCTTCTGGTAGGAGAACAAAAGTCAAAAAGTCCTCTCAGTTTTTGTGTAGTAACATTCTATTTTAAAGCCTGAGGGGACTTCTGTTGCCTTCTGTTGCCATCTGTGCTGCTTATTTCCTTGTTATGAATGAGGAGCTTTGATAAGGTTAGTTCCTATCTCTGTGTTGGTTTACTCTTTTCAGACTCTGACGCCATGACACGATGGTGTTGTCTTTAAACTTAGGGCACCATGGGGAAACAGCTACAGGAGGTCAAAGAAACTTTGCCAAAGAATTTTTTACTTAAAAATAAGGACTACGGACACATTTTCAGTGACATGGTAAGACGCTCAGATTCAAACGGGATAAGACCTCTTTACACGTACAGGCACACATCTTAGCTTTTGTACTTTGGCAGACATCACAGAATCACAGAACTGTAGGAGTTGGAAGGGACCTCTAGAGATCATCCAGTTCAACCCCCTGCTAGAGCAGCTTCTCTACAAGATGTTGTGAAGGAAAACGTCTAGGCAGGTTTTGAATATCTCCAGAGAAGGAAACTCCTCAACTGCTGCAGGCAGCCTGTTCCAGTGCTCTGTCACCCTCACAGTAAAGAAGTTTTTCCTCATGTTCACATGGAATTTCTTGTATTCCAGCTTATGCCCATTGCCTCTTGTTCCATTACTGCACACCACTAAAAAGAGCCTGACCCATACACTTGATTGCTGCCCTTTAAATACTGATAAGTACTGATAAGAACCCCTCTCAGCCTTCTCTTCCCCTGGCTGAACAGCCCCAGGTCTCTCAGCCTTTCCTCTTAGAGGAGATACTCCAGGCCCCTCATCATCTGTGTGGCCTTCCAAAGGACTCTCTCTAGAAGTTCCCTGCCTTTCTTGAACTGAAGAGTTCAGAACTGGACACAGTAGTCCAGATATGGCCTGACCAGGGCAGAACAGAAGGATCTGCTGGCCATGTTCTTTTAAAAATACAACCCAATATACCATTGACCTTCTTGGCCACAAGGGCACACTGCTGGCTTATGGCCAACCGACTGTCCACCACCACAACCAGGTGCTTCTCTGAAGAGCAGATCTCCAATGTCTTTTCTGCATCCTTCCTGAATGCAGTCATACCTTCTGGTCACGGACACAAAGAAAGACGAGGAGTCATTGAACCTGCTCTACAGGTGGTATTGAGCAGCCGGCAGTAACCACTTTGAGCATATCCAACCCTGGAGTGCTGTCCAAGGGGAAGAAGCCTGGGACTCAGTGGGCACCTCAAACCCCTTAGAGACACCTCATCAGCCCCCGTGGCTCAGTGTCCCCTTCTCTCTCTGTCTGCCTCTCTTCTGCCTTTCCCTCAGCGCCACCTTCCCTTCATTTCCGTTAGCTGAACATCTTCAGAGAAAACCTACTCAGAAACACTGCCCCACGGAGATGAAGCTCCCTGTCAGTCCGCCGGCACGCACAGCCCCACACACACTCACTGCCCATATCCTGCTTGGGACGTGAGTCCTCCAAGGCTCCACATCTTTCTTCTCAATGCTCCCTATAGAGCGCCTGGCACAATGGGGCCATGCCTCATCGCCACCAGGACAACAGCAAAACAAATGGAGTGACCGATAACGCTAAAACCAAACATCCAGCAACCTTCTCCGACCGCCCTCCCGGCGCTAACCCCAACACGAGGGAGCCTAAACCCAACGCATCACCAAACAGTACGCGGGGAAGTCACAAGAAAGACGGTGCCGGCTGAGCGAAGGCTACCAGCTCCTAAACCTTAACACGGACTACCCAGAAAGGCTGAATCCGCGCAGCACGGCGGACCTCCCGGTACGGCGGCCAACATCCCACAAGACACGCGGGGATCGGGGGCCCCGCGGCGCGTCCCGTCCGCCCGGCGCCGGCCCCGCGGGGTCCAGGCACGGCATCTCGGGGCGTCGCCCCTCTCCCGGGGGCTCCCCGCGGCCCCCACACCGCCGCACCCCCCTCCCCCGCGGGCTGCGCGGAGCCGCGCCGCCGACTTACATGGGGGCCTTGGGCGGGCGGCTCCCGGCGCGGCGGCACGTTGGTGCCCATGGCCGAGCCGCTCGCAGCCGCTGCCAGGCCGAGCGAGCGGAGGAAAGACAGGAGCCCAGAGCCGGGAGCGCGGCCGAGCCGCAAAGCACCGCCCCGAAGAACGGGGAGGAGGGATGTGAAATAGAGGGAGGCGGCACGACTGGAGACGGGCGCTGCCCCGAGCCTTGTAGCCTCGCTTAGCGGCTGGGGCGGCGGGCAGAGGGGAGGGCTGGGCAGACGGGCTGAGTAGGGGTGTCAGCGGGGTGCCACTGACCCCTCACGTGGTAGTGCTGCCGGGATGTCCAGTGCCCAGCAGGGCGGTAGGACCCCGGCTCTCTAGAGGCAACGTGCTTGGGAAGCAAGGCCTGCATGGAATCTGCATCAAACAGCGGTGCTTCCAAGTGCAGGTCCGGGGGGCAGCAGCAGCAGCAGCGCGGACTTCGGGAGTCTGCCCCCAGCTGCTGCTTGCATCCGCATACCCCATCTCAGGGCTGTGTCCTCTGTAGCTGCTTGCAGCTGCAATCCGTTCCCCTGGACAATGCTGCACTCACCCTGCTCCTGGGCAGCCCCACAGCCCACGCTCACACCGAGCTGCTGCAGCACCCGTGTGGCCCTGACCTGCGGGTTCCAGGGGACAGCGGTTCTTCCCTGTCTGGTTTCTGCTCTTAGGCATGCAGGCCTCGATATGTGCAGAGAAATGAACTGTCTCCGACCATTCTTGCCTTTCCTACTGTCTTCCTTTGTTCTTGTCATAGAATCATTAAGGTTGGAAAAGTCTGCTAAGATCTAGTCCCACGGTCAACCCATCACCACTATGCCCAAACACATTCCACCTAACACCTTCATAGCACAACCACTTCATTCAGCAGATCTGTGTCAGTTCTACTGAGCAGCTTCAACTCTGTGGCCAGATTTGTGCCTGCACATAATCAAATCAGCAGTAGTGGCCATAAGCATCTCTGAAAGATTTTGTAACTCAGGACCCACACGCTATGCTAATAACTGCTTTCATCCCTCCTCCTGCAGCCATAGCAGTTTATGGTTTTGCATTTCATTACCACTGTGTTTCTGGTTGCTCATTTTACACTGTTACATACCTACAAGCCAACAGCTACAGCAAAAGGCTTCAAAAGTGGACACTTGTAGAGCTTAAGGAGGTAGTTTGCTGTGAAACATATATTGTGTTTTTCCCCATTCTCCACACACATAACTGGCACAACTATTATTGTTTTAAGGTGTTTTAATGTGAATACTTTTTTTTTTCTGTTAAGTTCTTTGCTTTTTCTTGTCAGAAAGTTACCTTAAATTTTTCTGTCTGAGATCTGAACTGAAGCCCATCCGTGCTACACTCTCTTCTATTAAATCACATACCTTTCCTTCACGTTTTTGCAGCTCTTAGGGCCTCCCAGCATTGAAACAACACAGATTTTCTTCGCCCAGAGCAGTACTATGCATATGTATATATTTCCATGTGTACTTAAATATACACAAGTCACTCTGACATAAATTTGTCCTTCCTTAGTTCCTAAGGAAACTACAACAGATACAAAGAGCACAATAACACTATTTCACAGGGCAAAGAGCTGTGCATTTCCACCAGCAATGAGCCTGCATGCAGCTTCTGTAACAATCTGCACCACCGTTACTATCACCATTGCTGAAACGCACCACCCACGGCCTCACTGTGTGACATCTGCTGTTTGATCTCCATAAACTTTCAGCAAGCACTGATAAACGTCAGTGGGTGCCATTTTTTTTCTGCATGGAGGAATTCAGAGACTCACCTTTGCTTCATCTGCACTTCCACGTCAGACACCATTCTGTCAGAGCGCCCCTCTGCTGCCATCAGTCACACGGCAACAACATGTGAAGGGATATTGGTGGGAAGGTTCCACCTCTACTGCTGTACCGCCAGCATCCACCTCTGATGGCACGGCCAACATTACAAAATAGGAGGTATCACTTTCTAAGCAGCCCTCATATATGCAGGTATGTGTTTTTTTAAAGATTTGCCAATTATGGGAGATTTCAGAAGGCAAACTGTATTCAAATTTCCTCGTATCAGATGCTTGGCTACTAAAATTTCCCCAGTGGTAACAAAAAAGGGCAGTTAGAATTGGAGCACAAGGCTTTTTATTTTCCCTGAGACAGCACTACACAGGAATAACAAACAAACAAACAAAAACCCAAAACCACCTAAATTCGCATAAGCTTCCCCTGGCCCAACTTCCTTCTTACTGTACTTTTCCACCTTAGCAGAGATTGGTCATCCTGCTTTTCCAGGCCTCAGTCATCACCCGTCTGGCATGGGATCTCTACTTCCTACTCTCCTGATGATTAATCCACTGCTAGAACAACTGGCCTTTGTTCCGGAGGGATAATAATGCGAACTCATTCATCCAACTTGCTTGTTCCTCTCGTACTATGTTAGAAACCATTGTGAGTCTGCTAGGAGCTGTGTCTGAGGGGGCACTTCCATTTTATCCTTACCTCCCCACATTAGGCCTCTGACTGTCAATTAGCCCTTTTTGCTTTTACTGAATCTTCACAAGAGCAGAAGCCACTGCTGGCCTGGTTGGTCAGCTGGCATATAGCTCAAAGCACCCCTGTTGTCTGGTAGCGAGAGAAGGGAGAAACTCTGACTTTCACATGGGATACTAATATGCATACAGTGATATATAGGCTATACAGTGATGGCACAGGAGCTTCAAAAATTCATGCCTACCAGGGTATCTCCACATCTTTCTCCTGGCCTTTCCTACTGGGATGTAGGCAGCACGTGTCTTTCCCTCCTAATTTTCCTTGGGCTGTCAGCAACTTACAGGTTCACTTCACCTCCCCTTTGAGGGATAGGTGGCTCAGAGTCTGGCCTGACCAAGTGGGGAGGCATCAGGCATGGAGGGAACAGAACTTCTTGCAGCATTTGTCTGTTCCTGCTCAGAACCCTGAGCTGGTGGTGCAGGAAGCTGAGAGTAAACAATAACTTCTCTGACCTCTTCTCTTTGCTTTGAGGCAAGGAGGAACAGGGAGAACTTTCTGAGCAAACTCTGATTAACCTTGCTACACCAGCTCTTCTTGTTCTACCCTCCACTATGTCCCTTTTTATTTCTGTCGGCAGTTCCTGCTAAGATGACACGAAAAAAAGATCTACTTAGAAAAGAGAAGACACTTCTATGTAGTTCACGGAGGCTCTGTTACAAAAAAAGGCACTCCACAAACACTGCAGGAATTCAGTATAACAATGAGGGCAGTAAGGAGAAAGGAAATGTCTCAGTTTTTCCAGTATGATACAAAAAGAGGTTTCACCGATCACTGCAGAGAAGGGCTGTGGACTTCTCTGGCCAAATGGGGCTCTCCACTGGCATTCTACAGCCCTCTTGGGGTTAGCCAGCTTTAGTGGATGTAGTAGAGATGAAGCAGATGGAAGTCATGAGTAAGTCTCTTTTCCTCCTCTATAGATAAAGCCTGGCCAGCCAGGCTTGTCTTGTCAGGAGTGGAAAAGGGATTTTGGATGCACAGCAGAAGGGACTCTGGGTTGAGAGGGAGAGGTATGAAAAACCTCCATGTGGAATATCTCTACTCTTGCAAGTTTAATGAAACCCACTGGCTTGCTCTAATAGGGGATGAAGATTAGCTGACCCATATTCATTTAAAAAAAAAAAGTCAAAGCTCCATCCAAATATCTGGTGGTGTAAATGTGAAAAAGGTGCATAAGTTTCTGTAGCCAGTGGCATAGTGTGGTCAGTGGCTAATACATTTTGTCAGCCACAACTCATTAAAGTAGAATCAATAACAGCTGAAAATCTCTCTGCTATGAGGAACAAGCCACCAAATTTATTTCCACACCTGTAGCCTTTTCCAGCTCTGAGTGAAATCAGATTTTACTCCTGAGTCCTGTGTAGTTTTAGAGGTTTTAACTAAGTCCTGTATAGCAGTACCAAAACTGTGACTGTATATCGTATGGTACACAAGCCATGCTGTGCCAGAGGAAAGCCTGCTTACCCCTTTGTGGCTAAATTCAAAAGCTTCAGGCTATCCTGCACCTGTAGGAAGTATTTGTAATAGTGATTATCTTCTGATTTTATCTTCTGATTGCTTAGGTCTGCAATCTCAGTTGCATTCATGTGAAGCAGGAGTCTGGAAACAGTAGGTTTCTATGTGTAAAGATGTGTGGGAGTAGCCTGGAGAAAGGATTCACCAGGGACGGCATGGGATGTTTACCTAGAAAAGAAGAGGGGCCTAGCTAGTTCTGTAAAAGGGAGGGGAAGGGAAGGGAAGGAAAAAGAAGAGAACAGAAATTTTGTTTGCAGCTTTTTACCTCAGTACATTGCAGATTCCCTGTTACCTTGCTGTCTCACAAAATAGCACTTGCTCTGGTGCTAGGAAAGGCAAATGGTATCAACAAATATTCTCAAGGAGTTGAGTGATTAGTTCAAGGACAGCTTTGTGGATTTCAAAGAACTCTGAGGAGGCCTGTGACCATAAGCAGAAGTCATGAGGCCTAATTAATCCTTCAGAAAAGAGATCCATGTGACTGATAGACAAGCTGATGAGGAAGAACATGCAGAAAAATGCATTTGGCTATTACACTGAGGATGGCCCTCAGACAATTCATTCTCTTTAACCAAACTTGGGAAAGATACCTTTACCTCTCTTCTACCTCACTTCTGTGATAAGTATTGGTGTATTCTCAGCAGTCATCAGGGACCTTCTGCACTCTGCCATTTGGTTCTGTGATTCTGTGTTACAGCAAGAAACCTAGCCACAATCCATTGTTTTCCAGTAAGCCCTGCTTCTTTGCAGATTTGGCTGTTTAAGAAGACAGAAAAGCAGTCAGGAGTATGAGTACAATACAGCCCTAGCTGATGGTTCTCAGGACTTCCTGTCAGGTCTCCCCTAGCAGATAAGTGAAGTGCACTGAGTGCTTCTGTTCCAAGTCTCAGAGAGGTGCCTGCTCTGACAGTAGCTCATCTCTGTGACAGCATATATCTGGGCTTGAAAGCTGCACCTGAAACATTTTGCAGGCTGTTCTGGTGTGGCCTTGTTAATTGCTCATTCTCTGTCCTTGATCAGACCAGGGGAAAACTGATAAAAACAGAGAATAATAGCTTATGTTTAGAGGGATCTTAAAGGTCATCCAGTTCTAAGTCCCAGCCATGGGCAGGGATACTTCCCACTAGACCATGTTGCCCAAAGACCCATTCAACCTGGCCACGAACACTTCCTGGGATGAGGCATCCACAGCTTCTCTGGGAAGCCTGTGCCAATTTCTCATAACCTTCACAGTAAAAATTTCTTCCAAATATCTAATCTAAATCTAATTTCTTTCAGTAAAAAGCCACTACTCCTTATCCAATAGCTACATGCCCTTACGAAAAGTTCCTCTCCATCTTTCAATTGCAGGCCTGCTTCAGGTACTGGAAGACTTCAATTAAGTCTTTATAGGTAGAATAGGTGCTCCAACTCTCTGGCTATCTTTGTGTCCCTCCTCTGGTCTCATTCCAACCGGTTCTTGTTCTTCTTATGCTGTGGGCCCCAGAGCTGAATGTAGTACTCCAGGTGGGATCTCACTGGAGTGGTGTAGGAAGGGATAATCAGCCCCCTTGGCAGTTTGGTCACTCTTCTTTTGATGTAGCCCAGGATACAGCTGGTTCAAAGTGCACACTGACTCATGTTGAGCCTCTCATCACCAGCACCCTCAAATCCTTCTCCTCAGGGCTCAGACGGGGACAATCACCTCGCTCTCCCTGCTGGCCACTCCTCTTTTAATGCAGCCCAGAACACAGTTGGCCTTCTGGGCCACAAATGCACACTGCTGTCTCATGTCCAGCTTCTCATCCACCAGGACCCCCGTGTCCTTCTCTGCAGGGCTGCTCTCAAGGAGATCTTCTCTCAGTTTGTATAAGTACCTGGGATTGCCCCAATCCAAGTGCAGCAGGGTGCAGCTGCTCCATGATCTTCCCAGGCACAGAGGTGAGGCTCACCAGCCTGTAGTTCCCCGGATCTTCCTTTCTCCCTTTCTTAAAAATGGGAGTAATGTTTCCCCTTTTCCAGTCACTGGGGACTTCACCAGACAGTGATGTCCCTTGATTTTTCACATGTGATGGAGAGCGGCTCAGCAACCACATCAGCCATCTCTCTCAGAATCCTAGGATGGATATCATCCGGCCCCTTGGACTTATACATGTTCAGTTTCATGAGGAGGACTTGGACTTGTTCCATCATTACAGTGGGACAGAAACCACTCCCCACACCCTCACCTAGAGGCTCATGGTCCTGACAGACACAGGAAGCCTGACTTCCCGTGAAGACTGAGGCAAAACACTCACTGAGTAACTCAGCTTTTCCTATGTCAGAGGAAGCCAGCTCTCCATGGCCTTTCATCAGAGGAGAGTACATACCTCATTTTTCTTCATGTCCTGGGTCTCATGTTTTCTTCTGGAAGTTTTCTTCTACAGCTAAAAGCAGCTAAACAGAAAAAGACAGCTAAGGGTTGAGGTATTCAGTCTTTTTTGTTAACAGCAGGTAGACCAGAGAAACTACAAGCTCCTGTTAGAAAACAGCAGTGATCTGGATTTATAGGAGATATTTCTTTGAAGAATGGTGGTCTCTCCACAGTTAGCAATGAGCCTTTTCTCAGCTTTGCCTGGAAAGATGCTATACTCAGCAAACAAGGACACAGACAGGAGACAGTGATCACTATTCTCCTAGTTATACTGTTTAACTGTAAGTACTTTTAGTTCTGCTACATGCAGACACAGAAAGGTCTGAGTTATAGACGTTGGTGGATTTGTGTAATTCCCAGCACCTGGGAACAATCAAAATACTTTTGCTTTGGTCCCAAAAGACAAAGTGGGGAGCCAAGAGTTAGACAACAGGTGACTGAAAATGCTTTTTTTTTCCTTTTTTTTTTTTTTTTTTTTTTGCACTGCCAACAGTCAGAAGGTAGGTCTGTGTCGTCAGATTCCCCTGAGCTGTGCTGTGGTCAGCCTCCTCACTGCAGTGAACAGTTCTGTGTTTACTTACCAAGTGCCCTTGGAATGACTTTGTTTAAATATCCACAAGGCTGAGGTGAAAGTCTGGAGAAAGGAAGACGTACTCTTGGTGGAAGACAACCAGGCTGTGGAATGCTTAACAAAAAGGGCATTGGCTGTAGACCTTGAGCAATGCATCCACGAGCACTGACAAAGCTATGTGACATCTTTGCAAAGCTGCTATTGATTATCTTGAATGATCATGGCAACAGAGAGAGATTTGTGAGAACTGGAGGAAAACAGTCTTGAAAGAGGGCAGGTAGGAGGACCCAGAAAAGCAGAGGCTTGTCAGCCTCACCTTAGTCTCTGGGAAGGTGGTGGGGCAACTAATTCTGGAAACTATTCTTTCTTGGAAAGAAACTGATAGTTATTAGTGAGCATGAATTTACAAACAAGGAAGTCCTGCTTAATCAGCCTGATAATCTTCTATGATGGAAGGACTGGTTTGGTAGATGAGAAGACGACTGTGGATATTGTCTACCTGGATCTCACTAACACTTTTGATGCTGTCTCCTCAGACAAAACTGATGAAATATGGGCTGGATGAGCAGACAGTGAGGTTGCACTGAAAACTGGCTGAGTAGCTGGGTGGTGATGAGTGGCACAAAGTCTGGTTGGAATCTAGTAACTATTAGTGTATCCCAGAAATCAATATTGGGTCAAATACCATTTTAGCATCTTCATTAGTGATTTGCGTGATGGGGTAGAGTGTGCAAGTTTGCACGTGATACAAATCTGGGAGAACTGGCAGAACCACTGGAGTGTCATGCTGCCATCCAGAGGGACGTTGACCTCATACAGTTCAGCAAAGGGAAATGCAGATTCTGGCACTTGGGGAAGAACAGTATCATAAACCAGTACTTGTTATAGGTCAAACAGATGGAAATCAGCTTTGCAGAATAGACCCTGGGTTTCCTGATGGACACCAAGGTGAACATGAGCTAGAAATCTGTCTTTTCTGCAATGAAAGCTAATGGTATGATGAGCTGCATTAGGAAAGTATTGTCAGAAGGCTGAAAGAGGCAATGCTCTGCTCTGTTGAGGTCGCATCTGGAGCACAGTGTTCAGATCTGGGTCCTCCAGTACAAGAGAGACATGAAAGCAACTAAGAGTGTCCAGAGAAGGACATCAGTAATGAATGGAGTGGAGCACATTCTCTATGAACAGAAACTCAGAAAGTTGAGACTGTTCAGCCTGGAAAGGGGGATCTTATCAATGTGTACAAATAGCTGAAGGGAAGGTGCAAAGAAGACTCTTTTTAGTGGTGCTCAGTGCCAGAATGTCATGGTTTTATGATTTTTGGTTATCAATATTCCACATCACAACATCATGCAGTATACTGGGAGTTAAAGAGCAAATGCTTTAGTTCCGGGTACCTGTCTGGAAGAGAAGAAGAACTACGTTCCCCAAGAGCCTTTTCGAGTACCGTTATCATTCCTGCTCAAGGGAACAGATATAAGGGCGCAGGTCATCTGACTCAGCCCCCCTCTTCTCGTCCCTGCTTGAGCAGAGGGGGTGGCCGAGGTGACCTTCAGAGGTCCTTGCCAACTTCAGTCATCCTGCAGTTCTGTAATAGATATTGTAAAGAAGTAAAGACATGGACAAGGTCCTACAGATAATTTACTGGCAGCCGAGTAAGTAAGGCGTGCCTAAAGTTCTCTGAAATGACAGTAGGCACCTATGTTTAAACAGCCAAGTGTGTCTTGGCAGTAATTTCTCCACCTGTTCTACTCAGTGTTGGAAGGAGCAGGTAACAAAGCAGATGCAGGATGTGGATCCTGTTGAAGAGGAAGAAGATATTTGACTTATAGGTGTTGGCCGGTGTGGTGTGTCAAATGACGCATTGCAGAAATTCCTGTAGTTCTTTTCCAAGACTGAACATTTTACAGTGTTTATTTTTGCATTATTTTTTTCATGAGCAGGTTTTGATTCTCCTGTCTGATGGTTTGGATCATTGTAGGAGCACATATGTATTCAGCTTTTACTGTGGAAAGGGGCTATTTGAAGGCTGTGGCCTCAAATATCAAGGTAGATTCTGGGAGCCTAAATTATGTGCATCTGGGCCTTACTGCTTGATTTAGAGATTACAGTCTTGGTGGCTCAGAGCCAAGTGCCTGGGACTTGGTGCTTCTCAAGAGAAAGTCTAGCTCTGCAGACTGATGGAAGAGTTGAAATCAAGGTTGGACCTTGGTGTCCTCAAACTGAAGGGCTAGGCTTGTTGTCCACCTGGGATGTGAAGCGTGCTGTATGGCAGGAGAAGTCCTTTCGTTGTTGAGAGAAAATTTTCAGGACCGTACTACAAGTGCTCCGTAGGCCCACAGTCTTTCAATCTGCCATCTCTTGCTTCCTTTTTTTGACTACTGGCTAGAAACAAAAATCTACTGAAACAGATACCACTGTACTGGATTCCTCTCTGTGGAAAAATTTAGATCTGTCTTTGATTTCTGCTTCCTGGTGCAAACTATGATCGACAGAACAGTGTTATTTTCATGACCAAGTTTTTTTTATTAGATCAGTCCCTAAAACAGAAGGCCTAATTCTGTCAGGAGTGTTTCAGTAAAAATCTGAAATATGTTTCACCTGAAATGTATTGGTTTACACTCCAGCAGATCTACATTCCCTTTGCTGTGCCCCAGGGTGTTTGTCTTCATAAATGTCATAGATATGCATCCTTTTAGAAAGGATAAGAAAGCATATGTGGAGTGCACAAGCTTCAAGCATTCTTGGAATTAAATATACTGAAAAGTATATATATATATTCTTTTTGTTTGTTTGTTTGTTTGTTTGAATTTCAGGTATTTTTTGCTTCTGATATCTGAAAGGCTTTAAAAATGTTTTTTTTTCCCTCCATATTTCAATAACTCTAAAATAGCCAAACTGAGTTGTTTCATAAGGGAGAAAAATAAATAAATTGCATATGAGAATAGGATAAAATGTTTCAGACTGAAAGGTTTAGTTTGAACAAATTATTCGCAATGAAAGGCAGATGTGCTAAAACACATGCATGAATTCTTTCTCCTCAGCCTAGTTCTGAAAGCCATCTGGAGAAGGTCTTGTTAAGGTGCTCAGCTTTGTCCTAAAGCAGGGAACTCAAAGGCTTTAAAAAACGTGGCATACAGTCATTCTGGTTTGCAGCCCTGACTGCAGCCAAGTATTATATCTGCAGGGGGACTGGTAGTACTCTGAGATGCCCTTCTTATTTTGTCTGTGTCAGAAGACTTGCAGCAGTGGCACGGCAGGCGGGAGTGCATGGTGAGCGGCACTTCTGCTTGCTTCTTCCCTTGAGGTTATGTAGCTGTTATTACAAAGAGGTGCAGTTCTCACACCAAGCCCCAGCTCTACCTTGTGTGTACTGCTGGGCAGCCTGCTGCTGTGCTCTCTGCAGCCAGTCAAATGGCAAGGGAAGAGGGGCTGCTTTTACTCCCTTGCATGAATGGCTGCTCTCAGGGCTCTGTCACAGTTGCAAAGCTCAAGGGCACATCATTCTGATAACAGAGCAGTGAAGGGCAAGCACGGCTTTGTTGTATGGCAAAATGCATTCAGGGGAGATAGCTGTAACATTTCTGTGAGAATGGTGTGCCTAACACTCGACAAGCTTGAGAATGCTGGTATTGGCTAAAACCAGCAACATGTAAAACCTAACACAGGCCAGTCTTTCCCTTCTCAATAAAGTACAGATGAAAAGAAGTCAAAAATAGCACACAAGACCTGCTTCAAACATTCAGGAAAGACCAGGTCTTAGGGCAGGGCTGTAGTAGATACACTGCCCTGACTGCAAGTGACAGTCACCTCCATCAGACCTGGGATATCCAGCCCTGCCACATAAGTGGCTGTTCCTCTACATATCCAGTCCATATAACTCAGTTTAGACGTAGATTTAACACCAGATTACTGTGACACACATCCATATGCTCTTGGAAATTGGATAGAATGAATAAATCTTCCAAAATTTACCAGATGATATTGAAATTGGTATGAAGTAAACCTCTACCATGCTACTTTGCTGACTGTTGTGTGGCTTCTCTTTTCTGAGGGTCTCTAAAAGCTATTGCATTTAAACACCTTACAACTTTAATTCTGTGCCTTACTCGGTCCCTAGGCTTTCTTCACTGTAGGCATTTGATGGTGACTGTAGGGTGTGGTTTTTGAAATCCACAGACAGGTACGTGCGTAACATTCCCTTATTCACATGATTTTATTGCTGTGTTCGTGGGAAGAATGTATTGTCAGGTGATATTATTCACATTAGAATTAGTAGCAGTATTATATAGCTATAAACTCCTCTATAAACATAAAAAAATTTATGAGTGCCGTGCAGAAAATAGTGTCTCCTACTTTATGAAGCTGGCCCACAATGTCAGAGGAGGATGTTGGTGACACGGCAGTAGAGGTGGAACCTTCCCGCCAATATCCCATTACATGTTGCTGCTGTGAGACAGAATGGTGTCTGACATGGAAGTGCGTATGAAGCAAAGGTGTGTCTTTGAATGGCTCCATGTGGAAAAAATGATACCTATTGACATTCACTGATGCTTGGGGAACATTTGCGGAGACAAAACAGTAGATGTGAGCACACTGAGTTTGTGGGTGGTGCATTTCAGCAGCGGAGACTGTGACTGTGGGTCACCTCTGCTGGTGTAGATTGTTACAAATGTGGCATGTAGGCTCTTGTTCATCACTGGCAAAAATGCAGAGCTCATGGTGGTGACTGATGAAAAATAGTGTTTTATAGCTGAGAATTTTCTCTAATGAATACTGTCATTATGCTCTTTGTACCTATTGTATTTTCCATGGAAACAAATAGAAGACGTATTTGTAGTAGTACCTATTTCCAATATTCAAAGCAATGGGAGATGTACTGAAGAAAACCTGAGATAAATAGAACTCCCAGAGAACTGCAAAGAAAGAACTGTTCCCCACACACCTGCAGGAGATGCCGTACCTCCCCCTCGGCCCCATCTTGTGTCTAAAGCCTGACAGAATCTCTCAGTTTCTGATGGAAAATAATTTGCTCCTGAACTCATACTTGGCTAGCTGATTAATTTTGAGTATGTGAGCAGGATATACTAGCTTTTTGTCAGAGAGAATGAATGCTGCTTCTTCAAGACTGGAGGGATTTAATTTCCTTCTACCTCCTAAATCAACTGGCAGCAGAAACTTCTTTTCATTTAGGTTTTATTTACCCGGTCTCCAGGAACCTCAGTTTTATTTGTTCTAAAGGTGTCAACAGAAAGTGACTCACTTTTCATTGTCAGCAGAAACCTAGCTGGCATGTACCAAATGTTTGCTGTCAGTCAATGGGTACATCAACCAAGGCGTGTTATATTTGTTCTTTAACCTGTGTCATTTCCAGTGAATCTTTTAGGAAACATCAGGGAAATATTACATTCTCTAACACAGATCAGGAGGGATTTTCTCTCCAGAAGTGAACTGAAAATGCATGGTGTCAAAATCCTCTGCTACCTTTTTGGGGAATAAGAAAATGAATATAATAATCTACCAGGGATCCTCTCTTCACCCCTTTGCTTTCTTACAGTCCATTTAAGTCCAGGTTCTTTTGGGGAGAAGAACCAAAAATATATTTCCTTAAATGCCAAAGATGCTGTAATTTAAGGAGGTTTTCAGAGAAGACTGGTATCCTGAATATCTGCATACCTGCAGCTGAAAGAACAAGGGACTACTTCAAGAGAAGAAGACAAGGGAAACAGGCCAGGTTCATCCAATCTGACAGAGTCTTTCACACTGGGGAAGTCTGTGTTGGATTTGGCCGGGGACTGCTTCCCAGGATCATCACCAAGAAATACTGTATTGTCAGTGTGAACAGCCGAAGTGCCAGTCTCATGGCACCTCATGTTTCTCATTTAGTTCTTGCGCCTGTCACTTTGTCAGAATTTTGACTTTCAAGAAGCAGAAAAATGAACTTGTAGACTTTGGGACTGAGATGTGAGAACATTGTCAGAGGCAAGTGGAGAGGTGAGACCTAAAGGGAGTCAATTATGGAAAAAATAATAATAATAACACATTACTCTGACCATAGCTGGCACTTCTGTGATTCTATTCTGCTCAGGTCTCTGGGTGAGTAATCTTCATTTCCTGCTTACGTGATGCCAAATGAAATAAATGTTAACCTCCAAGATAAAACAAGACCTCTGACAGATACTTCTGATATGGAAGTATCTGTCCCAGTGGGGCAGCAGCTCTATTCAATATCAGAATAATGAGGTTCAGTGTCTGGCATGCTGAGGAGTGCAGCTCACCATAGTGCAAGTCAATGCCTACTGATGGTGGCCTGACTCTAGCATTTTTTTAACACTGCTCCCTTAATCTGCCAGGCCAAGGCTGTGTTCCAGCTTCATTCGCAAGCACTGCACAACAGAAAAGCTGCAGTGATATACTTAGCAGTGGGTACAGGGACTGGAGGACACTTCTCTTCGACTGAGGAACAATGTGTGTTTGGAACTGATGAGAGCTGTAAGACCTCAGTTTTTTCTGTTTCCAGAACAGCTACTGAGCAAGGAAGTGAAGGACCGTGGAGATATGTGGTGACGTCAGCCCTCCTGAACAAACTTTACTAGCAAACAGGAATTGACTTCAGAAGACAGGCTGTCTGGAGTTTCAAGTCAGAAGGTGCCATTTAACAGACTGTCCTTGCTTCCAATGAGAGCTCCTCCCTGAAGCCAGCTGAAATTTTGATCTGTTCTTCTGCAGCGTATTTTTCAGTAGTTTTATTTCTCTTTTTTACTTGGACATAAATGATGAGGATATTCCTGTCCCAATGGGCAGTGGAGAACTTCCACGCCTTCTCTTTTAGCAAAACAGAGTGCTTCATGCAAAATACTACTTCTGAAATTTCTGGAAATGTTTGCTTGCTTAGAATTAAGTTTGTGCTAAAAACCGTAAGACGTCAATGCAATAAATAATTTCCTCCTCCATAATTTTCTTTTTTCACTTGATTTTCTTTTTAGACACTTACTTGTGCCCATCTTTTCTGCTTTGACTGTTCCCACTTGCACATGTGTACATTTGCTGTCCATTCTGGGTTTTACTAATAGAATATTTCCAGAGATCATAGAATCATAGAATCACCAAAGTTGGAAAAGACCCACAGGATCATCCAGTCCAACCAACCACCCATCACCAATAGTTCTCACTAAACCATGTCCCTCAACACAACGTCCAAATGTTCTTTGAACACCTCCACCACATCTCTGGGCAGCCCACTGCAGTGCCTGACCACCCTTTCAGAGAAGTAGTATTTCCTAACATCCAGCCTGAACCTTCCCTGGCACAGCTTGAAGCCATTCCCTCTAGTCCTGTCAGTAGTCACACGAGAGAAGAGGCTGATCTCCAGCTCACTACAACCTCCCTTCAGGTAGTTATAAGAGAGCAATAAGGTCTCCCCTGAGCCTCCTCTTCTCTAGACTGAACAATCCCAGCTCCTTCAGCCGCTCCTCGTAAGGCCTGTGCTCCAGACCCCTCACAGATGGTGACAGTGTCCTGCAATGTAAGACATATAGAAAGTTTAGGGCGTAGCTCCTACTTCAGACAGCAAACAGACCTGATACTAGAGCTCCAATCGAGTGGATAGGCCAGATGGTGAGGACAGGAAAATGAAGTAATAAATGGAACTTGGCAGGAAAAGTCTCAGCTCTTCTGCAGGAGGCAACGGGGACAATGAGTAGTTGTGTAGAAATAGTGCAAAAAGGTCTCCAAATGCTGCATGTTATATGGTCCACTTCCACTTCTGGGCAAGGTGCTACACCACTGTTCTGTTCACCAGGCCGTACTGCTCCCATGCGCTGGAGCATTTAATAAAGGGTTCTGACTGCTGCTGTCAGTGAAGGCAATCTTTCCGCTCCTATGACCACTAGCTCTCAGTAGACAATTATTGAACTCTGTGAGTTAAAAATAAATACAATGCAGTCTGAGAACCCCTTCTGTTTTACACAAGTAACTAAAAGGTATTTCTTGGATCGATGGCAGTCATGCAGACAAAGTTTCAATGCAAGCCAGTTCTAACTGGTCTTTAAAGGTCATTATTTCTGTGCAAATGTTTGTTTAAAAGTTTATGTGTAATTTCCGGTACTGAACCTGTCTTTTTGGCTCTCTGACAGCTTTTTGCTGGCAACGCAGAGAGCTGAGACGGTGTTCAAGCCTCAACCAGACAGGCACTGTAATTTCAGCTGCCAGCCTGCCTATGGGGGCAGCAGTCTCTCCTGGTGTCCCGTGTTGGTGCTGGGTGGTGGACAGGAGGCTGGCAGCTCCTTGTCTATGCTGGGCAGAGCAAGGATAAGTGCAACAGCAGGCTGGCTGTGCCCAGGGAACACCCAGGCTGGTACATCCTAGACACGGATATAAATGTTGCTTGCTTCCCGTGATGGCTGAATCATACCTTGGTGGAGTATTCGGGCTGAGGCTGGGTTTTCAGGTCCGTTTTATCTCCAGGGCCTGTGCTTTCCCTTTTTGTTCATTTGCTCCTGTGCTTTTGGTTTGCCATTTTTTCTTACTGGGACTTTCTTCCTTTTTCATACAGACCTCCAGTACAGCCTCACAACTCATTCAAGGTGCCTGTAATATTTTTGGGTGGTATCAGGATGGAGTCCTAATCTCTGAGCAAATAAATAGTTTCTTTTCATCTTGTGCACCTGTAGGACCAAACTTTTAGTGGACAAAGGATTTGTGAATATTACTAGAGACTGAGTATTTCGTAGTGAGTGCTAACTCATCCTCACAAATTATCTGCAAAGACTAGATTTGCATTTGAGCAAATTATTTGTTTCACTGAAATCTTTTCCTTCTTTAGCAAAAATCTTTCAGTTAATTCTTTTTGTTTCACTCTGCTTTTCAGTTGGGGCTTAAGAAAACATTCACCAGCTCCTTCTGGGAACAGCTGCTAAAACCCTGCCTGGTAAATTTGGCTTCTTCAGCTATATTCTAGTTTCTACAAATTCAGGGAGGATGATGTCATGCCAAAAGCTCTCTCTCAGCGCTGGAAAGAGTTATGCATGTGTAACTATCCAACCCAAACCTACGCCACTGTCCCAGAGGATTTGCTGTCCTCAGGAGATGAAACCACAGAGCACCATAGAGGGAGGCCAGAGAAAATTCTAGTGGGTAAGGCTGCAAAAAATGTAGAGACTTGCAGGACACAGCCAGGATATCCACATAGGCCTTATCTTCTTCAAATAAAACTCCTGATATTTACTTAAAAATGATAAGGGAATATACATTTCCTTCTGCTTACTGTCATATTTGAGTTTAGTTTTTGGATCTTTTGTGTATCTTTCCTTTTTTTCGTTAATAAGGAGTGAGTCAGATGATGTGACTCCAGGATTTGGTTCTTTAGGAAAAAAGTGCAGTGGTTGCCTGTATAGTTAGTTGAATCTTCCCTCTTCACCAGTACCACTGTGTATATTCGAGGCTCCATATCAGGCTCCTGGGATGGTGTGAACAGTCTGTTCAGTAGGCAGCATTTCTCAGAGGCTGGTTGTTCAAACCACAAATCAAGTGACTCTGCACAAAGCATTCCTTCTTTATACACAGGGCAGAAATCCTTTTTTGACTGTGGTAAGAGCCAAACAATATCTGCCACGTTCCCAGGGCTAACTGAATGGAAAGCTGAAGTGACCCTGCCCTGGTAGGATTGCACTCTGCAGGAGAAGTGGAGCGTAGTGACAGCTTTCCCTTATACTTCTTCATATCTGCTCAGACAGAAATCCACTCCTTTTATTGCACTGAGGTTGCCCCTGTGCACTATCTCACTGCAGGCAGTGTCATATCCTGGGATGAGCGGCAGGAGTTTAAGGAGATGTCAGAGAATGGCTGGACTCTGCCCTTCTGATCCTGCCCTCCATTCCCCCTCTTTTCCTCCTAGGCAATTCTGTTCTTTTTTCAGTCTCATAGGGGAGGGAAGGGACTTTTCCCAGCAAGGTGAAATTCCCTCCTAAATGTTTCCCAGTAAGGGGAAAAAAAGGTAGACCTCTCTGTTGTAGGTTAAGGCCAATACTGCAGTTGTCACACAGATGGAGTGTGGATAGCGGAATCTCTACTGGCAGGGCTGAACCTGCTGGAGACTGCAGACTGTTTCCCTTGGTGACCCTCGTTCCAATCTTTTGGAAGGGAGAAAGGTTGCAAGCAGCAGACAAACAGCAGACTGAAAGACCGCCTCTGTTCCTTTCATTCTGCAGTCAGAAAATGGGTGATGGAAGATTTCCGGGGACAGTTTTCTCTCTTGTAATGGCAAACCCACCCTGCACAAGCAACTCTGGCACAGCAGGTTGTGATCATACCCAATCTACCAGAACATGTTTGGATTGGCGTCTGCAGTAAGAAAAACAGTGAAGTCTTTGAATTTGCAGAGGAGTAAATAGTGACACAAGAAGTTTGTCTCTAAAATGAGGTGAACGGGTTGTGTGGTTTGACCAAAACATATTAGCAATGGAGCTGGGATTTCTCCAGGAACTTACCCAGCCATCGAAGTCCAGCGAAGAATTTATGAGATCATGCAGACATGACTTGTGCTATTTCACTGGAAATCTCCAACAGAAATCTGTCATTGCTGTACTAAATTCTGCAAATAGGCACAACAAGCTCTTTTCATGTGCTGCTTGTTTTCCAAAGAGGAAAAAAAAAAAAAAAAGGGTGGGAAATGGCAGGAGGGGTGTAAAGCCATGGAGAGAGAAAGCTGTTTGCCTCAAAAGTTAGTGACGATAGTAGGATCTTGTCCTGCTTTTCTGGACTTCAGTTATCAGCTTCTCTGTTGAACTATGATTCCTATACTTATACCTTTGTGCTAAGATTGTGTCTGAAACCAAAGAATTACAGCTGTCTCTACAAATCAGTTCCACTGCTGAATCAAATCAGTACATTTGGTTTCTGTCAGGCCACTTTTGTAGTGGGAAACATGAATGCCACTGTGCATATATAGCCAGGAAGGGAAATAACTTGGCCTTTGGCTTTTTTCTGTACTACTGAATAGTAGTGAAGTAGTGAATACTACTGAAGCTGATGAGAATGTTTTCAACAGAGTAGTATCGTCTAGGAAATACGATTTTGAAGGAGTGATCCATGAAATTGCTACACTTTTACCAACAATTTAAGAAAAAAAATTTAAAAAAATTGTCCCTGGAAGTTGTGATTGCTACTGTGGGTTAGTTTTATTTGACCATCTCCTTTGTAGAAACAAGACAAGACAGACAGACTGGTATTGTAAGAAAGTGCTTAGAATCCATAGGAACTAAAAATCCTTGAGTTCCAAAATGGTGCTTTCCAACTTAAGGTGAGATGAAAGCTGAAATTTGAAACTTGAATTACTTACCAGAGCGTTCCTCTCCACTGTAGGTCTGAGTCCATATAGCTGAGTACCCTGAAAATCCACCTGTCTTCCCAGGAATGAAGAGCCAGCAAAACATTTCATGCATCACTTTGGGTACACCAACAGTGAGTCTATAATAAATGTCACAAGTTTGAGAGAAACATTTATCACAGATTTCTGTTTTAATCCTTGGAAAGCTCAAAGTCCCTTGCCAAGGAGAGAAACTCTCAAGCAAAACTTGCTGTTTCTTTCTTTCCAGTGTTCTGTGCTGTGTCCACATAACATCAATATTTCCTTCCTTGACAAAATGCCTAACTCAACAAAACTCAACAAGAGTTTTGGGGTTTAAACTAAACTCAGCAGAGATAATATCAGAGCATGGGAAGGAGATCTCTTGCTGCACAAATGGAATGATTTGTTAACTGTTCTTAGTGCTCTTTGGTGCACACTGAATCACTGCACATGACCCACACTTAATCACGTGCTTCTTTTCCTCTTTCCAAGGAAAATGGAATCTTATATCTAATCAAACTAAATTCTGCAAGGCAAAATGACTAGCCATCTGGAGCAAGGAATAAAGCTAACCTTCGTAGGCAGGACAGCAGGGTTTATCCAGGTAGAACTGTGAGAAGCATACAAGGCTGATTTCTTCTGCTGATGAACAGGAAAGGTGGCTGCTACCTACATGGCAGCATGAATTTGTTTGTTCACACACACACGAATAAGTTTGTTCACACACACATGAGGGAATGTGGGACTATTTTTGTAGGGGAGAAAGGCTGTGGACAGGACCTAACCTCAGTTTGGCAGGTATGGAGAAATTCACAAGTTCTTGAACCAAACCACTTTGGTTTTCTGATGTTGGGCTATGCCTCAGGGAGAGTGGAGTTGGTTGGGTCCCTCACTCATCAGGGGAATGTAAGCAAATCCTTTCTGTGGGGGTAGGCAAAGGATAGAAATCAGTCGTGTTCAGTGCAAAAAAAGTCTCCCACATGTTGTGGGGAGTCAGCAGTTATCACCATGCTCTCTGAATGAGAAACTATAGACTGATGGAGAGATGCCTCAGCAAACTGCTGTGCTGGAACTTATTCAAAGAGATACAGCATTTTCAGGACTGTCTCAGCTCCCTTCTTGAAGATTATTTAAATGTCCATTAATTGTATTTAAAATTACCAAAAAAGCTTATTCTAGCAAAATGGAACAGTTTAACTGTTCCTCTAAACCTGCTCCTGTCCTTTTCAGTTTGCTTCTGGGAGTCAGGACTGTTTGTTTGTTTCTTTCTTTTTAATTATGTTGAAGACTTTTATTTGTTCTGGCAAGGCTGATTTCCTGCCTAGCTGGCAAATACCATTCCTCCCATCTCAGCTTTTCAAAAATCCACAAAAGTGCTCAAATATGGTATTCAGCCTACGTATTTCTGAACCCTCAGCGACTTATTTTCCAAAATGGAAATTTATTGAAAATTCACAGGGTTTGTAATACCATTTGCAGACAGCTGGTGGTTGTGTTAGAGGGTCAGGCAAGACATGAGTGTGTTTCTCACAGTCCTACAGAGTGGTCTCCCTACTTGCACTGGAAGGTCTTTCTAGAATACTTTCCTCACCAGGAAGAGGAGGGAATTTAGCCCCTTTTTGCAGAGGCCAAGTGCAGAATTGATCTTTGCTTTTTTAGTTGCTTTTGTTTCTTTCTGCCAGTGCCATGGGACCACAGTTCTGCTGAGAAACCAACATGTCTTGTGAATGCAGGGAGTACAAGATCTTTGCAGCCCACCTTCTCATACTCTTGCAGCTATACAGGTATGGCAGCCTTTTCTACTTCCAGGCACCATGCACCAAGGGCGGGTGGCTGTCCTGCACGTATCTCCTTTTGCCACAAAACCAAGGAGAGAACAGAGCACAAGCAGCAGCTGGGGATTCACCTTGCAGGAGCTGAGCAACCCTTGTAACCCTAGCCCAGTTCCATATCTTAGCATTGCCTAGAACATGCTTTTGTCTTGACTCTTGAAAGAGGTAGAACATTAAATGTGACACTGGGAGAGTTGTGCTTTGGAGACATTCAAGAAAAACAAGAGTCATGATGTTTCTCACAACCGGAGCCCTCCCTTGGCATGTGGAGCCGGGGGATGGCTCCTTTATCTTGCTGCAAGGAGCCAGCAAGCTGTCCTCATTTCTGCAGACAGGAGGAGCAGGAAGTTTCAGCTTACACTGGAAAGTGCAAAGGGAATACAGCAAGCCAAAGTTTATGCAGAGACCTGACAGCCCAGCCCAGTGGAAAGTCCCCTCCTTTTCTGAGCTGCTTGCTGTGAAGGAGGTGGAGGGAGTGGAGAGAATGGGCTGTCAGGCATGACTTGTCCTCTCAAAGTAATAGGGAGAAATAACCAGGTGCATCAGAGAGAGGGTCAAGATTTTGGTAGCACCAATCAATCCTTTAGGGCCCCCTGGCTTGAGCTCCACTTGGAAAGTGACTCTCAGCAAAGCATGTCATAGCTAGGCTGGGCGTCAGGAAAGTTGTTGTCACCGCCCTTGCTTTACGGCCTCACATTCCCTGATGCAGTCAGAAAGTTGGAACAGAAGGGGCACCCGCCCTGAGATACCCACCCACAGCACAGGCAGCAATTTCTGGGTAAGTCAGTGCTGGGCACAAAGTACTATTTTGGAGGAAGAAAAGAAATTGAAAAAGCACAGTTGGAGTTCTGGCTGAGGTGAGAGGGGATTTAGGCCAGGACTCTCATTTCTTAACTCCTCTTGTTCTCTATGATAGGTATACATTGTGCCACTTTTGGAAATGGGATGAGAGATTTACCATTTTTCCCCCATTTCCTTTGTTTTTCAAATACAAATACTATGCAAGGCCTTAGGTTTTATTGCTAACTATTCTAGTCACTGAATGCAGATCCCAACGTAGGCCGCACATAAATAAAACACAAGTGGTGTTGGAGGGAAAGGTTGAGCTGACTCAAACTAATGACACTGAAGCTGAGCTGGCTGCTGTTGAGTGACAGCTCAGAGAGAGTGGTAAGGTGCTGGCACAGGCTGCCCAGACAGGCTGTGGATGCTCCATCCCTGGAGGTGTTCAAGGCCAGGTTGGATGGGGCCCTGGGCAGCCCGGTCTAGCATTAAATGTGGAGGTTGGTGGCCCTGTCTGTGGCAGTGGGGTTGGAACGTGATGATCATTGGGGTCCCTTCCATTCTATGATTCTAAAATTCTATGATGCTTTGACAGCTGTACTGTTTGAGTTCCGTGAAGAATGTCACTCCTATATTTTGGGTTCCTCTGCTGCAATAATTTTTTCTGATGCTAAGATCTCCCATAGTCTTAGTGCTCCTGAGAATATTTTACAGCTGTGGAGCCAAACTGCTGTCAGGATAAGAGCTTTTACTTGACGTGCCTTGTCAGCTACCTTGGACTTCACACATTAGAGCGTATAAGTTACTCACATCAGGCTACACAGTGTTGATTTACCACCTGGGTAAATTCTTCCCTCTCACTCAGACTGAATGCCATTTTGAGGTTTGCCTGAGTACAGCTAAAGAATTCAACTGCAGAATGACAGTCCTGCATTGCGTTTGTGCTCCCTTTGTCAGAGTGTCATTCTTACATCTGGGAGGGATGCTAGGAACTGTTGCAACATCCTTGGCAGGAACACAGCAAAGTGATGGGCACCTTTGGTATCATGTTTTGTGGCATGAATTGGGAGTGTTTTGCAAGTGAGGAAATGCACATTTGGAGGAAGGTGGCAAATCATAGGTTAGGAAGTGACGATGGGGAAGTGACGATGCCAGGAAGTGTCCCGTGAGTACACCAGCAGTCACTTGGAATGGCAGAACTGTGAGCAGCAAGTTGGACTATTTGTCCCATGACTGAGGCAGGCTGGTACAGTACCTAGGGCTGGGCCTTACGAGGGCCAGGCTGCTTCCCACTGATGGTTAGAAAACCCGTGTAAGGCAATACCACCGAGGCATGGCAATACCACAGAGGCATTTTGTATGAGTGAGAGCTTGCTCAACCTGTCCTGTCATGGCAGTGCAAATACTGGGTAATGCTCACAGCAAAGCTACAGTCCCCTGAACTGTGTATCTCTCCAGGTCTGTTCTTATTTTCACAGAGGAGAGACAGCTTTTCTATTGATGGCCTGCCTGAAACACCCTCTCCACACACTAAGCTTAACATTCACCGCACCTTGAACTCCTGTGCTCTTCTCTGAACCCATTCCTATTTCATGGAGGGCACGCTTTATTCCAAAGACTTTTCCACTTCACTTTCACCCCTCTTCAAGCCATTCCGGTTCTTTTAACAAAGACACCTGCCCTGAGCAAGCGCCAGAGTGCCGAGCATCCTGTTCCCTGCTCCGTCACTGCAATTACCGGCCGTCATTAGTGTGCATGTGGAGTAGCAGTGACACCCAGTGGCCAATAAGTAAATTCAGAAAGTCCCTTTCCGCTAAAGCCTTACCTGCTCCAGACTTTCCTTCTGATCTGCGAGGCCTGGAATCCCTGAATGCTAGCTTTGTCTCACTTCAGGCTGAGGCAGAGAGGGCATAGAATATCTTGGCCTTCTTCATGTCTTCTGTCACCGTGGGCCGTGCTCACTCCTTTCTTAGCCTTCCCCTTGCTTTTTAGCTACCTGTAGAATCACTTCTCATCGCTCTTCAGTTCTGTTGCCAAGATTAACCCAAAATGGTCTTTGTCTTTTCTAATCCCATCCCTGCAGGATCAGACAAAATCTCTACTTTCCTCCTGAGTCATAGCTCCTCTCGCTCCTAATTCTTCTCAAAGAGGAGTTTTCTCCATGCTAGGGAGGAAGTAAAACCTAGTACAATTGACACTGATGAAATTGGTGGTGTGCTGAGACCACAGCCATTGACACTGACTGCCTAAAATGTCTTGTTGCTTCCCCTATGCTGCTTCTTGTCTAGGGCTTAAATGCTTAGCTCTTTAGACTTGGAAGAGTATTTTTTTTTTCTGTTTTTGTATTGGCATCCAGCACAGATAGGTCAAGGAGGAGTGGCAACAGTAGCATAACAGTAAGTAGTATTAGCTGCACAAGTGACGCTACAATTTTTGTCCCATACTGGTGTAGAGAAACAATATGCGTACTTGTTAATTTGTTCATATTTGTTCTTGAGCCACAAGAACAGCATTATTTGTTCATGTCTTTCTGCCACAGAGCCACAGAGTTACCAGCATGGTTTAAATATAATGAAAAGTAGGCAGATGAGCAGGAAGGGCTGACATCCTAGCATGTGCTCTTGGAGAAAGGTGTCCCTGGGAGAAATTCTGTTCTATCGTTCAGGTCAGGATCGTCCCTTGGAATTCTAGATGCTTTCCTGCTGTGCTGCAAGACACTTACCTGCCAGAGAGAGAAAGCAAATTGTAGGCTTTAAAAAAAGAAATCATATGGCATTTTCCTTCAAAACTCCTGCTAGAAGCTACATTCTGTAACCACTTTAGAAGTTCTCAAGATCTTAGCTCATAAACAACTCAAAGGTACCCAATGAGGACAACTTTCCAAATGGAAAAAGAAACTTCCTGTAATACATGCCAGAAAGCTTAAGAGAAATGTCTTAGCTAGGGTTGCACTAGTTAAGATATTTTCTTTCGTTATAAAAGCTAGATAATTTTCTTCTGCAGGGATCATATACTTGCCTACTAACAAAAGTCAGAGGGATAATTGCTAGTGACATTTGCTCCCATCTCAAGTTTCAAGCTGATACCCCCAAAGACTTGCTAAATCCTCTGCTGACTCTGAATAGCTCTGTCAGCCTGGCTCCCTCAGTCATGTTGGACCTGGCCCTTACTCAGTTCTTAACCCTGCTTCTTCTTCTTTGTGTTGCAACATACTGCTGATGTGCAAAGGATGAGCATGGCATATATCAACCTCACTGCAGTTTTGGTGAAGACATTGAAGTGAAGGGTGTTCCCTGAAGGCTAGTCTAGTCAGGACTGGTTCTAAGCAGTAGTGTGGGTGACAAAGCAATTGGTTTCAGTAATGGGAACTGAGCTAAATCTACTCAGTCCTTAGCTGTATGATTGGTCTGCATTCACACTAATGGCCATTCCATTCACAGTAATATAATTATGTTGGGAGGGTCCTCTAGAGATCATGTAGTCCAACTACCTGTTCAGAACAGGCCTAACCACAACAGATTTAGGGCTGTGATCTGGTGTGACCACCTTATGATATATCTTACTTTCTCAGTATCTCTAGTTATCCTTAGATCAGCTTTGTCTTTATGGGTGACTTCAACCTTCCAGATTTTAACTGGAAATGCCACACATTCTTGTTGCTTGTTAAAACAGAGTCTTAGTGAAGCGGTTATGCATGGCTGCCTTGCCCACTGTGACCAGTATAACACAAAAAGAAAGACCAGAGATAACATTGGTCTGTTACTTGATGGTGTGTATTGCCTCACAAATAAAGATTTAGGTAAAGCAGGGGTGTTTAATGCCACCTTTGCCTCTGTCTTTTTAGATGGTCTTGGGAATCTAGAGAGGTCCCAGTAACCTGGAAGCTGGCAAGTGCTGTCCCTGTTATCAAGAAGGGTAAGAAGACTCTTGTAATGACAGGCCTGTCAGTCTTACAACAACGCCTGGCAAAATAATAGAGAAGATTATTCTGAGAGTTACTGAAAAACACTTGATTGACAGTGCAGTCATTAATCATAGCCAACATGGGTTCAAGAGGAGCAAGGCCTGTTTAGAAAACTTAATTTCTTTTTACGACGCACAGGTTACATGGGCAGTTGACCAAGATTTTGATACTGTTTGTTGATACTGTTTCTCACAGTATCCTCCTGGACAGTATCCGTCTGGAAAAAAAATGTTCAGCATACAGATGAGCAAAAAATAATGCAGTGGGTGAACTTCTGGCTGACAGGTCAGCCTCAGAGGGTTGTAATAAATGCAGTTACACCAGGTTGGTGGCCAGTCACTAGTAGGGTTTCATGGGGCTCCATTTTGGGGCCAGTTCTTTTCATAAACGTTATCATAAGTTGTCTGGATACTTGACTAAAAGGCACACTAAGCAAGTTTGCAGATGATATCAAATTAGCGGGAGCTGTTGACTCCCTCAAGAGCAGAGAGGCCTTGCAGAGAGATTTTGACAAGTTAAACAGGTGGGCAATCACCAACCACATCAAGTTTAACAAGAGCAAGTGCCAGATTCTGTACCTGGTATGGTGCAACCCTGGATATATATATATAGATAGATATAGATATATGGATATCTATATACATTATATATATATAATATATATATATATAATATAGATGTGTAATTATATCTATCTATATCTATCTATCTATCTATCTATCTATCTATCTATCTAGGTGTATATATATCTATATATATCTATGTCTAGCTATCTAGCTAGCTATCTATATATACATATATATCTACACTGGCCAGCAGTGCGCCATGGCAGCCCAAAGGGCCAGTCATACCTGGGGTGCAGCAGGCCCATCACGAGGAGGGCTTGTCCCCTCTGCTCTGTGCTGTGCAGCCTCATCTCCAGCACAGCCTGCAGGTTGGGTGCCACAATTTAAGAACAGCAGCATAAAGCTATTAGAGACCATTCAAAGGATGCTATGAAGGTGGTAAAGGTTCTGAAGGGAAAAACATATGAAGAGCATATCTATCTCTCATCAAAACATAGAATTCTCATCATACTACATACGTACCTGCCTGGATGCCTTCTAAATGTGAATTTCTCTGCAGGTAAGTACCCTTTCCAGCTGCCTGCTCCTTCTGCTTCCTGTGCACCCTCACAGCACCAAATAACCAAGGGTTAACCATACAAATATGGTAGAATGACTTTCTGTTTCCCTTTATCACACTGAATCTCCATGTATGATTTTAGTATATAAATGCACCCAAGTGTGTGCTCATGCTCAAGAGGTTTAAGTGGGGCTACTGCACAAGCTTTTCACTTGTGCAGAAAAGTCTGCCTGGACTGAACCTGTTCTGGTGAATAAAACTGTTTGCTTGAAAATGATTATCTTTTTCATTTGAGGATATCTGATGGAAGGCAGTTATGAAGCATGATTTTTTCCTTGGATTTTTTTCCTGCTATGCCACTGTAGCCTGAAGTACTTCTCAAAAGTATCACAGAAAAAAACCTGCAATAAAAAGCAAACAAACAAACAAAAATCCCACATGATTATCTCTATTTTCTTTGGAGGTTGAAGAAAGTTTCCAAGTCTAAAAATCTTTCTCTATTTCTGGGCAGCAGAAGCTGGCTTTAACTGTAATTAACTGTAAGCTGCTCAAGGCAATTTGCAAACAGAAAGAAAAAGAAAGAAGATAAAAATCATCTTCTATTGTATTTACTCTGAATTATTTGCTAAGGTCCACAGAGGGAGCTGATATTCCTACTAAAACTCTTTAACATCTGACAGTTGGTTCTTCCTGCCAGAATTGGATCTTCCAGATATGAGTAAATAATGATTTTATTATGATTTCTAGTGTAACATTCATAGAGCAAATACACTCCTTCACCCTATTCCTCACCACTTCTAGTTCATGCATTGCCTGTGAGGGGTTAATGACATCTTTTTTATTTTATTTTATTTTATTTTATTTTATTTTACTTTATTTTATTTTGCAAGCCTCTGTGAACAGCCGCTAACCTTGATACCGAGTAGATATTAACAGCTGTCTTTGATCTGTCATGGAGATCTCATTGGAATATTGAGTTTCTTCCTTGGTAACTGAAATTATGGATGGAGTTAATGAGAATTTCAAATGACATTCTTGATTTCTGAAAAGAATGTGGCACTAAAAATTGATCCTTACATATAAAAGTAAAAAATTAAGCTCCTTAAATAGTTTGAAGGCAGAACAGAAATATCTATGGAAAATGAGGTTGGACTTTGATAGGTTTACACACAGTTAATTGTGGAAGTATGCAGAAATACAGAGATGTAATTAGAATAACACGTAAACTCTCAGGCCTTCGTCCTCGTCTTTCTTCTCCTCTCTCCCCTCCCCTCCTCTCTCTTTTCTCTCTCTCCCTTTCCTGTGTCTGTCTCTGTTTGTGTCTGTTTCTGAATCAGTGTCTCTCTGCCTCTCCAAATGACTGCCCAAATGCAGAGAAGGACTTCTGCTCCCAAAAACTGCCCTGTTTCTTCCTGTCCTATTGGGTAACCTAATTAAAAAATATTTATCTTTTCTCCTTATAAACCCCCACCTTGCTAAGCATGCTGTAATACAACCAGAGAAGCATGGATATTTTAAACCTACAAGAAATAACTATCTCATTTGAACTGCCTGCATTAGACACATTATCCTCAGCAAGAAAGGGATTCTCAGGACAAAGATACTGCAGCTCAATTAAAATGTTTAATGAAAATTGGCAGGGCTGAAATGAACTTTGAGAGGCAAAATGTCTCTTTCTTGTAGAACATACTATCTGATCAAACAAAGAAGCAGTTTACTGAAAAGTGGTGTAATCACTTAATAAGAGGTAAGGAAAATTCACTTAGAGGGACTGGCTGCGTGGTAACATGTGAATGGAAATGCTATCAGAACTCATGAGGTCCTAGACAACTGGACACCATTTTTTCTGCAGTGATAGTCCTGGACATGTCTGACTAAGACCTTCCTGGCAAGTCTGGTCCCCACCGCCTCTGACTGCTCCAGACACCACCCAGAGCAAAGTGCTGGACCTGGCAAATCACTCGTTGAGTAACTGTGATCCTGACACCACCTCATCACTCAGCCATTGGTGAAACAGGGCTGTGGGCTAGTCCCCAGCCTCAGAAGCCAGTATGGAAACTGTAGGGTGATTTCATTTCCTTCTGTCTGACTCCGCTGCTGGTGTGAGACGCAAGTTTATGGAAGGGTGTTTCCCTTAGCTTTCCCTTTGCAGTGGGATGGCGTAATGCTACCTTCCTGTGGGGAGTCTGAAAAATTATCCCAGATGCATACATACTGACAAGTTAAGTTCCAAGGCAACTCAAGAGCAAATGCTTCATTTTTGGGATATTTTGGGAAACTGTTGCTCCCACACATGCTAACAACCTGTTGTACATCCTAAAGCAAGTCTCCGCCAGGAAAGGATATGGGTATTGAAATTGACTTCAGCAACAGATTTCTTTCTTTTCACCTCCTCACTGGTCACCAGAATTGGGTGGAAGAGCAAGAGAAAGGTGAAAGAGGGAGAGGTTCCTTTTCTGACTTATCACATCTTTTACAAAGGAGCTTTGGCAGATTATGAGGTGTGCACAGTCTGCATGGTCTGCATGTGCTGGAGATGTTTGCTAGAGAAAAGTACGTGCTACTCATAGGAGCACTGCTGAAGATCTACCTGTTTATGCAGAGGCTTTTGGTATATAAAGTATCAGCTTGCCACACATCTGGAAATATTGACCCTAATTCCTATTTTTGGTAAGAGACTCTTTAAGTTCTACTTGTGTTCATGATAAGAACACCCTGATGCAGAGCAAGGCAAAAGCAATGGTCAGCTCCTGTGGATGGATTGCATCCTTGCCCATGTTGCCAAATGTTATAGAATCGTGCAGCTGTTATCGTTATCGTTATCGTTATGGCTATGAGAATTTGCATTTGGCAGATGCCTCCATGCATGCAGCTCATCATGCCAGCTCTAATCCACTTTCAGGATCTAGTCAGGAAGTAAAGTCCTGATAACATGGAAGGGTATATCAGTCTTCAGTGCAATTTCTAGAGTGCAAGTAACAATTCTGAGAATTTTTCAAGGGAATGTATCATCACACAAGCCTGGATGAATGACAAAATCAGAGTACAACCATCACGGTTACAGATGATCTCTGTTATTGCTGTAGATGAATCCAGCCCACCTTTTCTGAAGGTAAACTGTAGTTTGTCCTCAGAATTCCTCTTCAAAGTTAAAAAAATCTTGATGCTGCTCTCAGAAAGAACCGTTATTATTTATTGTTCTTTAGGTGAACTATGCATTAGAATTTTATGTCATGCCCAAGGAATACTAGAGATATCTGAAGTCTCTCCTGGTAGCTCGTAGGTTCAGGAAGATGAGATCTGTTGGCGGGTCTATAAAGAGGGGATTTGCCTCTTTACAAATAAGGTATTCATGTACATTCAGTCTATTTTTTAAGCTGCCATGGTAAATCAGGGGACACAATCTGAAAAAAATAACAAAAAAATTAAAATTATATAACACAGGGAAAAAGTGGCTTTTAAAAATACGTCCTTCTGAAACAACATATTGCATTTCAACTTCTGAATCATTATTCTCAAGTATCTGCTAGTGCCCAGTGTGATGGAAATTCACCATGACAACCATCACACCTTATTGTATTTTTATATCCAGGGCATTAAAATCCTGCTATGTCTGTGATTTCTGATACATTGGTTGGTATACAAAATTCCTTTGGATCCAAACCACCTCACTCATAGACTGTATCAAGCTGATGGTGCAAGACTTAAAAGTTGCCCTCCTCACAGTAAGCTGTTTCCCACCTCAGAGCAAAGGTGCGAAATAGAAGAGAACGTTCTCCGTTTGTCATTGCAGTTACACAGGGAGATTCCTTCTGAAAGTGAAACACTGAGTTTTCTACCTTTTACATTATGATCTTTGTGCAAGAAGCACCAAACAGGAGATTACAACCTCAGCTTCCTGCGACCTAAACAAGCTATACGTTTGCTCCATCTATTTCAGCATGGAAATCAAAATAAGGAGTGGTGGTGAAAGCACAGTTTAAAGAAGCAAAAGGCAATAGTATATGAGGAATAACCTCTTAGCCTCAGCTCAAATTCAGCTGCTGGTGTGAGTCTGACAAAACACCCTTGCTTGAAATTCAGGTCTTACCTCCAATATCTTGCCAACAAACAGCTATGCATAGGCAGCAAATATAAGCCCTGGACACTTCTGCCTGTCCCCTCTGTTGAGCTGTTGCTGTCTGTTAGGATAACTCTGTCCTTAAAGAGCACATAAGTTGAATTCAGCCAGAGCACCGTATGCAGATCCTGGCACTACCCAGATTTAAAAGCAACAGTTGAAGAACACCAAAGAACTCCTTTTTGGGTGATCTCCCTGACATGACTGGAACAAGTGGAACAACTGTTCCACTTATTCTCCCCTGGAAAAGATGTAAGTATCACATTTATGACTGATCCTTAGCTTTCTTCTTCCCTGCACAGTCTGGAAATGCAGCGTCCATGTCCCTTAGGGCATGTAGCATTTACTTTACTTTTCTGGCAGCACTGAGGTGCAGGCCTTAGAAAGATGGTTGAACATTCTAAGGAAGGGTTGCTCCATGCTTCCCATACTCCTGAACTGTCCTGCAGATATCCGCTTCTGGCCATAGCTTGAGGTGAGGCCCTAGGCCAGGTGAACTTTTGATCATGAGCTGTTTTGGCCAGTCTTACATTGCACTCTTTTACTGTGGCCTTATAATACAGTCTTGCTTTTACTAACTTTGAAAGGATCAAGACCTACCAGGATTGCACTGCCTGGACTTATCTTGATGTACCTGCAACTTGTTTCACACGATTCAGCTGTAACAGCATTTTACCTAACTGACCAAATGCCTATGGCTGATTTGGTTTACAGTTTTTTGCTTTTTACCTGTGTATGATTTTATCTCTCTAACATAATGCAGTGCAGAGAAATAGAGTTTTGCTATGGCAGCACATGCCTTGAAAAGTGGGGATAGAGGATGCTGTGTCAAGGATAACAAGCATGGGATGATAAGAGATGGGGTACAGGGATGACAGTGGAGATGCCACAGTGGTAAACAACATCAGAGGTAAGAGATGTGGCTCTGGGGTGTCAGTGAGAAGGAGTCAGAGCACCATGGAGATGAGGCAAAACCTTAGGTCTTTCAAACCTAAACTCCAACAAAGCTCAGTGATGAAAGATGGCCGAGTACAGTGTTGAAGCTGCTTTCTGCTCTTCATGCATAGTAAAGAGGGACTTGATAAGGTATCTCAGAAGGCACTATAGATGCCTCGGGCACTTTTGAACTGTTTGCCCAGTATAAAAATACATGAGCAGTATGCAGTGGCTGTGGTGAGCCTGACTCCATCATGCAGTGGGTGGTTTACATACAAAAATCTGAGGAGGCAAGCAAGTGCTCCTTTTGACAATGTGGCCCTGATACTGACAGCTGATATGGCAGAGGTGTGAGTGTAACAGGAGCAGAACTGTAGGTGTTGAGTGGGAGCTTTCTCGAAGGCTGGCAATGCCACAACAAATGCAATAGTGATGAAGTCAGCTTGAGAAGGACCACCAGCCAGATTGAATGATAACCAGGGGACTATAAAGAGTTTCATTTTTTTTTCAGCAGATGATGATTTAGCTACAAAAGAAGTAGAAAACAACTGTGAAAATGTGATGGTGGGGGAGCCCTGGGAGGGCAGCTGTGAGATCAGAGCAGCATTCAAAACAGGTTTGGCAGTGCAGGAAGCAGCCCTGCTGGTCTCTGCCTCCAGCACGGCATGGAAGAGCAGCCTCCCACCACCAGATGCTGCACTGCATCTTAAGGGGTGCACAGTGAGTGCAACACATGGGGACCAGCCCTGGGCGTGTAGAAGGACCATATGGCAGTTCTCCCACCAGTGTGAGTGTGCACAGAGTGTATGGAGCAGTCTGGATGCACTTAAAATTCAAGCACCTTTACATCCAATAGTGTACTTGTGTTGCAGAGAAACCACTTTGCTGGGAGTGGGGATGGCATGCAATCCACACATTCTGTGCCTGGAGGCTGAGAAGGATCTGGACATAACCACATGATTGTGTGGGTGGGTAAGCCGTGTTGGGGACAGGAGTTTGAAGTGTGTTTGCAAACTGGTGGGTGTTTACAAGCACTTAGTAAGGGTCTCACATCATCTTTCACCTATTGCTGTGCTGATGCTGTTTGTGAATGTATGGTTTGCTGACAACCAGCTAATTGTGTGTTGTTAACAAACGAGTAATAAGCACTCTGAGCCTGCATGGATTGTAACAAAATGAGTTGAGCAGATCTTTCTGGTGGCTTAAGTCCCTTCCTTGCCTTTTCCCTGTCCTGCCAGAGTTTCTTCTCTAGGAGTCTTTTTTTTCTGTCTCGTGATCTGCCCATTTGTGGTAGTGAGGAGCAGGTATTGATGGGTAAAATATGAGGATCTCACAAAGTTTTTCTTGTAACAGCATCTTCCTGTAGAGATTTCAATTTAAATTTCGATTGGAATCCATCTAAGGGAGGCTTTCCGTAGTCTGACACCTAACTTCGCAGCCTGGGAACAAGGCATAAGTTTCTCATAAACTAAAAGCATAAAGAGATGCTTATGTACATCCTGCCGTGGGGCTAGGGCTTGGGTGCCTGTGTCATAGTCCTGGGGCCTTTTTACTTCTGCTTGTCAGGTGCACTTGAAGCTAGGGGTCTCTGCTGTACAGAAGGCCTTCAGGTCCCAGCCATCAGTTCGTGATGTGACTCCCAGAAAATGTGCTTAGTGCCTCGTTTGCAATTCTGCTGAATTTTTTCCCCAAAGCAGCACAGATCGCCTCTCCCTTCCCTATGGAATGGGTCTGTTGCAGAGAGAGACAAAATCTTATAGCTTTTATCTATTGTACCAGAAAAAGTCAGGCTGAAGAGGGCGGAACTTCTCACAGGACAGTCTTGACCTTAAGACATCCTCTTGGGATCTTGGCAATCTCCTCCCTGCAGCAACTTGTCTTAAGGAATTCAACTATGACTGTGGTCACGGTGACTAGGTAGGGTGTCCATGAGCAAAAGCTCTTCATTCTTGTCCTAGTGCCATGTGTGATGCATCCTTCTGTAACATGTACTCATCTGCACTGGGCTGTAGGGCCACCACAAATCTTGCCATAATTTGCTGACATCTTTCCTCAAAACAATTCTGTATGACTTCTGCAGAAAGGTCCTGTGGTTCCTTTATTACAGACTACATCAGAAATAAGAGCAGAGCCTATCTGTTTCTTGGCCTTTATGATATATGAGGACTAGAGTGTATGGATACATGTAAAACAATTTAACAGCTGCATTGTTGTCTACTTTATGGTGTCAAAAGTTGTAATTCAGAGAACAGAGATGGGACAGCTGATGTGCAGTCTCTGAAGGTACACATGATCTACCATGAGGTGATCTAATCTATTGTTGTTCAAGGCAGAATTGGTCCTTTCTGAAGTACTCCTAACACTTATTTTTCTAACGTTCTCTTTCCGTCTCCTGTAATGAGAATCTTTCTTTCCCAGGCAGGTTGAATTTGAATTTCCTTGTCATTAAAAGGTATTTCTAATGCCACTAGAAAATATCTCTTCATGTCTAGTAAAGCTCTACCATGATGCAGTTTCAGCTCGCTGGATCTGTTATTATTATTATTATTATTTCTTCTTTTCATTTTTTGCTACTTCTTGAAGCATTTAGCATCTCCTGGCTTTCCATCCCAACCATGAGCAGTAGAAACTACCATTAGCTAAAGAAAGATAAAGTTGTTCAGTAAATAGCTTACCTCCCTAACATAAATGGTAATGCCTTACAGGATAACAGCAGCTTCTTGGAAAATCATGATATGACTTGGAGAGATGGAAATGCTCTAGTCAACTGTGCTTACAGGTACTTTAGGGTCCTCATTTGGCGAAGACAAACCCTTTGTGTCTGGAACCAGGATCTTTGGTTTTAATGCTTCTCCCCCTGCTTAGTAATGCCCGTGCTTGTCTAGGCAACCGTTTGAAGACAGAACAAGGCCAGTAAGAAACTGACTTATAAAAACTGAGGCCTTTTTATCTAGGAGTTTAGCTCCTCCTCAGGTGACCAGCTCCTTCTGCAGGAAGAAGTTTGGAGAAGGTACTGGTAGAAAGATGCTCCCATGTGCCATTTCCTGACAGCGCTTTAAAGAATACTGCCCTGTAATGATGACATGTTGGAGCTCATAGAGAAGGAGTAACAGAAGAAAAGGTCTGGAGGTAGCCAGTAGCAGGTTACATCAGTATGGGTCAGCTTTCTTGATCCTGGCATTGAATGGACACCAATAAATCCTGTAGACAATTACCTCCTGCTGTGCTTTCAGAAGTGTGTCAAGACCTTTCTCCCGGTAGGCTTCTCATCCTCTTCCTCTCCAGCAATGAGGTGCTGTACCAATATCGTTATTGATGAGGTGTCTTACCAATGGGGATTGAATAAGGATGAAAAATGTCCATGTGGCACAGATCTAATATTAGAAATCAAGATGATTTCAGGAGTTATAAAGCAGAACAACTGGGAGAGTTTTATGTTTCTATGGAAAGAAACGAAGAGAATAACTCTAACAAGCAAGAGATGTGGTAATGTAATTATTTTGTCAGACTTATGAGCACTGACTGTATTTCATATTGGGCAGGTAGGCTTAAATAAAGAAAGGAAGATGAGTGCAATGCTGTAATTTAATTGTGTCAGCATTAGTCACGGACTGGGAGTCAAAAGACAGTCAGGTGAATCTGCAGAGCTGATCTCAAAGTTTAGATGGTGTACTAGGAGTCTTGTAGATGTGTCTGAGGAATAGAGATCTTAAACAGGCCATGTACTCAGAGCTTGAACTGCTTGAAGGAACAGGGGAACACGCAGCAGTGCTCTGTGCCAGACTATGCTTGCACATGGTTAGGTGCTTTGAAAGAGGTAACATTTTTACCTGTCAGGAAATTTTCTAGTTCCTGAATAGCTTACTAATATAATCTATAATTTAGAACACTTTTGAGAAATATAAACTGTAAGCAGATGAAGCAGTGGGATGATCATTACACATCAAGGAGATGATGATCCACACAAATGAACGCAGCCAGCTCCTTGTAACAGAGGAGCCTGCTGCCAGATCTCACTTGCTACCAGCAGTTGTTATACTCACAATGGCCTTGCCTTTATCTACAAGAACAATGGGAATTTCTCATGCAAAAATTCTTTATAAATAAAGCTGTGTTCTTCTAAGAGAATAATATATTATCTTAAAGGATCAGAAAGAAATGGAGTTCTCTTCAGATGAGATCAGCACAGTGTACTATGGGAAAATCCATCAGGGTCTGCCCAATACCACACAAATGCAGAGTTCTGAATGTTTGAAACAATGTAAGACTTATGTGATGGTTCTCTTTCTGTTTTTACTCTATCTTACTAAAAGGGCTGCTTTTAAAACCATCTGTTGTCAGGCCTTTCTCAGTGAGGTGCAGAAGGAGCTTTGTGCAGACTCAGCCTCTCTGCCCCTTCTGATGCAGTACAGGTGGAGCTGTGTTGGCAGCTGTGAACTCTGTGCAAGTGCCCTCAGTGAGCAACACTTGGGAAAAAAGTCCAGGTGAGTATAGGAAGTAGGGGTCATAGTGCACCCAGCACACTTCTCCTTGACTGTGCATGGATAGCCGCAAGGTGTGAGCACCAACCTGTTCCTGTTCCTCTAGTACGTAAGTGGTAACTGCGCTTCCTGGGGCAGCAGACAGTGCTTCTCAGAAGAGTTTTGGGATATACCAATGAAAGGAAGTGAAAAGAGATACTCCAGCAGGGAAGATGCTGTGAAAGGGGTAGTTCCAAGGTGAACAGGTCTTACTAAGCCTTTCTTCTCTGTTTTTATTTTTTTTTTCCAAAAGCAGTTTAGGACTTGGAGGTGGTAAGTAAACATCTTTCCTCTGAGAGTTTACCTTGGGAGCATGTGCTGATAAGTCCGCTGAGCATTCAGTCAGTCAACTGTCGCATCTGGAGCTGCTACAACCTCTTAGTTGAGCTGTTCATGTATGTGTGTGCATGTAGGTATATGCATACAGAAACACACAAGTGCACACATGCACTGCTTTCTAGGTGGTAAATTTGTAGAGTGAGCTTATTTAGCAAGCTGAATAATTGTTAGTAGCACCTTTTTCAGTATGGAAACTGTTTCTCTGCTCCTCTGTCCTCCTTGTGCAAATACATGTGCATGGTGACTGAACAACAGCCAGCTGTTAGTGAAAGTGCCCAAGTCTGCAGCAGAGCGAGGAACTGTACTATCTTGTGCACTGTGCAGCAACATCTAGTTATGGTAACATTGTGCACAATTTTTTTCATTTACCCTCAGTGACGTAGAGATTGCTACTGTAATTTCATTTATTCACATTTTTGCTTTTTGAGAGTATTTATATTCTTATTATAGAAGACAAAGTCTGTGACAGGAATCCTGCAAGGTAACAGGTATTAAACTCCTAGACCTTTACATTCTGCTTCGGCATCTCACTACCAACCTCTTCCTTTTTCTAGGCAGCTGCTTTGTGCTCACTCCCTCCAGGGAACTAATCCTCATGGCATCTCTCTGCAGTTGGAATCACACTGCTAGTCAAAGTGAGGCTGTGTTTTGTGTACTATCATTATTGTTTGGAGTCAGCAAAGCCGAACAGCTTTTGGAGAGGGGAGTAAGGCAGAGTGGAGAGGTAAAGGAGATGCCATCACAAGATCTGCTTCCCAGTTTGACTTTCAAGTGATCCTGAAGCAAGACCAGAAAGAGAAATGTTGCATAACAGTATGGAGCTGGGCTGAGTGCAGGGGAACCCTCCTCCATCACGGGGAGCTCAGACAGAAAGCCACCCATTAAACCTGCCTCCCTGCCTTGGACAGCTATAGACCCACCAGGTCATGAGAAATGCCAGCAGCAGTCATTTCAGACATAGGAAGGAGAGTGCTGAGGCATTTGCCGTGTATTTCTGGGGCAACTGACAAAGGATGAGCATTGCTGCAGGCTCCCTGCTGGCTGCAGCCGCAAAACTAGCACCTGGTACCTCATCCAGGGTCAATTCCTTAGTGGCATAGCAACTCCTGGTGTGTAACCTGACCTAAATCTCGACAGCTAAGGAGCACTGTGATGAATTCACATGGGAGCTTTCTAAGCAATTATTTGGTTGCTTCACTACTCCATAAGCTGGTAGGTGTGGTGTGCCTTAGAAATGAGGTTAAATACCTGGAAATGAGATATTACCTGACACTTCAAGCCTGGATTCTTATTCCTTTGAAGCTGCATATTGCTGTTAAGTCTAGGAGCTGATTAGATGCATGGACACGTAGGACACTCAGTTGTATATCAGATCTACTGTGGTCTGCTCAGTTTGTCAGCAATGAGAGAGAAGCAATGCCAGAGAGATATCCTGCCTCCAGCTGTGGTTACTAATTTTACAGGTTTTTCAGTTTAACAGGAATTGCCCCCTTCTAGGAGGGTGAATGGGGTGGTCTCATTGCAATTTATGTAATTAACTATGACTAATGCCTTGCTCTTACGCAATTCATCATCTTCGCAAGGAAGCTGAAAGACAAGCGCAAGTGGTTGCTCAGCTCTGGGTGCCATCTGTTGATGCATATCTTCAAGCTGTTAGAAATGATCACATTTTTTTCCACTGGAATGCTGGTTCAGTGAAATATATATATATATACATAGTATTTGTGACTGTAACAAAATCTGCTGTGGTAGATGTGTCTACTCTTTGCAGACCTATTCAAATTTTCTGTTGCAAATCTAAGCACAGCAATATTAAGAACACAGGCATGCCAGTACTACCTCAGATGAAAAGCCTTCCTAACTGACCATCTTATCCCTAATTGTGTACAAAAGCGCAAGTTTATTTGACGCTTCCCTTGAGTAATCCCTAGATTCCTGCTATTTTTATCTTAGGGGATTCTCTGATCATGATGTGTTTTTTTCTGCTTAGGAACTCTTATGCAAGTACTTGCTCATTCTTCCTTTAAATATGTGCCAACTTTCTTCACTCACAGCATGCTACAGCAAGAAGTTCCAGAGATCTACTAACACCTGAATTGCGATTTCAACTCTAGGCATCATGAAAGTGGTATTTTTTCCCATTGTGTTCCAGGTACGTTCAGCTTTACTAAAATGAGTACATTTCATCCACAGAGGTGAGACAGACCTGATGCCAAACCAGCAAGATAGATGGTCAGGGTCTGCAAGATACATTGTTAGGCACAAGCTTAGGCAGGGACCAGTGTAGCTACCAAGCCAAGAGGTGGAAGGCATAGGGGTAGAAGTCCCAGATGAGGTTTTTCACAGCTCTTATCCAGCTGTTTCCCAGCAATCTCAGTTACGTGGATGTGCTTTGTCAGAGATGGGCTTGTAGACAAGCAGCCAAACCTTTGGAGAGCAAGAGTCCCAATTCTCTTTTTTTCCAAATGACTGTACATCTTTCTTTTCCTTTCTCTAACACCAGAGGCAACTAACCTTCTATGGCACTGTGGTTTTTCAGTGAGCAGTGCGAATGAGGTTTTCTGTCCAGCTGGGATAGTGGCAGCTCCCGGTGATGTGTACACTGGCTGGCTGGCAGACACACACAGGCAGATGGACCAGATCAGAGAACAACAGTTGTTTGAGTTAGGACTCTGGCCTTATGGCAATGGGGACTCTAATTTGCAAACCCTCACCAAACTACTTATTTTCAAGAAGCCTCAGAGACCTTTGTATCTTGAATTTCCCTATGACTGAGATATGCTGAGACAGACTGATAACTAAATGGTTGCCTATTTAAGGAATTAGCGCCTATGCCTGCTTGTGCATCCCCACAACTGTCTGTTTTTATAACCTGAAGAAAATGCTGAGAAAATGAAAACAATAAATAACTGTGGTATAAAGAATGGTTCAGATCCTTCTTCTGAAAACATGTTTTTTTGTCAATGTGTAAACCCCTAAGAAGCTACGTACACTGGAGAATTCATTTCTTTAAACGAACCATAATTGCATGGTCTTTTGATGATTGATAAATGAAATGGTGTCAATCAGTTACGCAGCCTGAAGAAATGTCGAGTTTTGTGAGAAGTTTGATACTTCCTTAACAAACTATTAAAAAAAAATAATAATCTAGAGTGTTAAGAAAATGCCCACTTTATTATCAGCTTCCAGCTTCATGTGGTTTCCTCAGTGTGCCACCTTACTCATATCGTTGTTGTGGATTTGCAACTCTGCATCACACATATGTTTTTCTTTCTACAGATTTGAACTTGTTCCTGCTGATCTGAAAGACCGAAGTTAAGTCATCTGTACTCCTTAATGAGGTTGGCAGCCCCCGGATCAGTAGAATACTCCAGGTTCTCACACACCAACACAGGAGTGATACTATGTTTAAAACATTTCCTTCATACAAGTCATCCTTGAAATTACCTGGAGCATCCTGGTAATGGTGATCCTGGTGACCTGGCTCTGGGCAGCGCGATCTAGTAGTTGGCAATCCTGCCCATGGCAGGGGGGGTTGAAACTAGGTGATCTTTGAGGTCCTTTTCAACCCAGGCCATTCTATGATTTTATGATTCTATGATCCCGTGAAATACCTCTTGAGCTACAGAACATCATATCATCATTGGTGTTCATCTGGGTTTATGAATGCCATTCTTTGGCTTCTTTCAGACTCTCCAAGTTCCTGTCTCTGGATGCTCTTGCTTATCCTCACTTTCCTGCTGAATATTCAGCCTCTTCTTTCTGGGGATGTTTGGGCAGATATGTCTCCAGCTAGGACTCACAGCTTGCTCACTAAAGAGCCTTCCTTTCTTGCCCTCTTCCTCATGTCTGTGAGCCAGCATTTTTTAGTGTGAAAGATAAACAATAATCTTGTACTTTCACATTTTGGCATGGGTCCTTGGGATTGGTGGTTGCATGATACTTGCTTATATTACAGGAATGTTTAATGCCTGTTTCAGTATATTTATCATATACATTGCAAAGATTTAAAGTGTAAAAAAAATAAGAAGAGAGTTTTCCAGCTAAACTACAAACCTCTCTTCTTGCAGATGGCTAAAATTGACTGAGTTATATTAGGAATAACCTGAATTATTCACAAGTCTAATTTTATGATTCCTATTAATTTTGACACAGAATAAAAATGGAAATATTTTCTCAGCTTTGAATGATTTTCCATAACTACACGTACTGCCTCTTTGGTGTCTATTAATAGCTTGAAGGACATCATTTTAATGAGAATGCTAACAGTACCTTTCAGTTAGAAATGTCATTTAAGCAATCTCTTAAGAGCAATTAAAATCATTAGTCTGGGACCTAACCTGTGGCTGGAACTTAAATCTTTTCCTGTCAAAAACAGTTGAGGATGTGATCACTACACTTTCTCCTGAAAACCTGTACGCATGCAAGGAAGGAAAATTCCATTTTCTTAGAGTGTAGGAAGTCTGTTTCAGTATTCTGGCTGCTTCCATACTAAGCAACCACTCCTGAAGCAAACTTCTGGGGAACTGAAGATGTTTTGCTGTTCATGCTTCCCGTCTCCTTTCTATTTCAGAGAATTTCTCAACAAATTCAATTTTTTTTTGTTTTGTATTAACAATACTGCTTTTTTGTTTGTTTGTTTTTTAAATCAGAGCCTTCTTAATGACATCTGAACTCACTACAGCTAATTATATTTTAGTGAAGGTGAGGAAATGATGAAAATCTTCTGGCTTTATCTTGAGATTATTGTCCTGATCGTTAAGAGCTGCAGTCTATTTTAAGTCTGGTGAAAGTGCCTGTATTTTGTATTAGAAGAGACAGTGAATAGTCAACTCCTATTCATCTTCTGTGGCACAGAACCACTTTCCTAACACATTTAGTATTTCAAGCAAATGATAGTGAATTTTTCCTTTTACTTGGGTGATGTAATCTTCCCTGGTTTTACTACTTTTTTCCCAGCTTCTCATCATCAGCTGTGAAGTACACGTGAAACAGAACACACAGAACCAAACAAGAGAAGCCAATACAATGGAGTTGTTATCAACAATTAAAACCATACTAACAAATAAATAAATATTTTCTCCAGAGTGAAATACTCCATGTGTGAAGAAGGGCAGAAATCACCAGGGAAGGATTTCCTTTATGCACCTTTGTTCCAGTCTGTGCACAGCAGACTTTGTACTGGGTGACAAGAAGGGTGACTACTGGGTAGATAGTCATATACTCTGAAATCTCAGTCGTCTGTGATCAGTACAACATGCAACCTAGTGATAGTATCAAAACTGGGCTCCATATAATGCTGGAAATGGGCATACCAGAAGCATGTTTATTCTTACATCCCGAAGTTACAAAACACAGGCTCAATATGTTCTTCAAATTCTTATCTATTAATGTGCTTTCAGCTGTGAAAGACAGGTCACAGGTATAGTTGAGTTGTTTTTCTTAGGGTTTTCTGAACAAAGATATGCAAGAGGTGCAGAAAAGCAGAACATATGGGAATTGAGATCTCTGTAGCCAGAGTATGCCAAAAGGGACACCTAGACTGACAATGAGAAGGAAGTGCTGTGGCTGAATATGGTTATAGAAGTGCAATATTAGAAAAAGAACAGCAAGAACTTGAAGCAACAGTGTGAAACCCCTTAGAACTACACGGAAGGCTCAAACCCTGCAGGTGACCCATAAAGTGGATTATACAGTCTTCTTCAGCTCAATGAGCTGTCTTAAAAAATATTATACCACTAACTTTCTAAAGGTGACCAGTAACTTTCTAAAGTGATTTGAGTTCCTCAGGGCTGTTCAAACCTAGTTCAGAAATGCATAAGCAGAAAAATAACAGAAGAAAATCATCAGTGCATGCTTGTTTTGCTATGCTATCTTATATGCTGTTTGTTTAGCTCAGTATCCATCAGCTGCTGCCAAAAAAAGGCAACTCTAGTGAAGAGCAAGAGCAGAACAAATATGATACTTCCCTCAAACTTCCACTTGCAGCCACTGTTGGAGACAGGAATGAGGACTTGTGGCCCCTTCTGATACATGGGCACACCTCACATTCTTAAAAGAAAGCTGAAGTGAGGTAGTACAATTATGGCTAAACAATACTAATGGAATAATCGAACTGTCAACATGGAAAATCAAGATGATTAAAAAATTGCCAGTTGTATAGACTCACCATGGTCCACGGTGGTTGCCCCATCCATAGGGGCACCCCAGGCCAGGTTGGACAGCCCCTGAGCAGCCTAATCTGGTGGGTGGCTGCCCTGTTCACAGCAGGGGTTGGAACTAGGTGATCTTTAAGGTCCCTTCCAATCTACATCATTCAAAGATAAGATTAGATAATAATAGTATTTTGAAGGAATCTGCAGATGTCATACCCAAAACACAGCACTCATCAGGAAGAATGACAGTAACTGCATCTCAGGAGTCTCTGCTAGCATGAGCATAATGAGGTAGAAAGATAATTGACAGTGCCAGCATCAGAGAACAGTTTGACAGGGAGCAAGTAAGCTGCATAGGATGATATGTTCCCAAGTCTGGAAACAAATGGTGGGAGAAGAGATCCTTATGTGGGGGATAGCAGCAAATAGTACTTTGGAGTAATGTCTGGTCACATGGAATAGAAAGGCTAGAGAACATTGGAACTCCAGCCCTGGCCACTGATTTGGGATATCTGGTCTGGAAAATTATTTGAGAGAACAGATTGATGAACTATTGCATCCATTCCTCCCCTGCAGACCCATGTTGTCTCCAAGGAGAAATGTGAAGCTCTCTGCTTCCCATCTTCAGAACTGAGATTTGAGAGGGGAAATTTTCTTAAATGTACTGTCTATTGCCACCCTGGTAAGTGCTATTAAGGATCGTGGCTTGGGACAAAGGAGGCATTCAGAGGCTCTTCTTCCTCTAACCTGAACATTCTGAATAAAATAAAGACATGCCCATAATGGTCTAGTAATTTCTGTATCCTTTTTGTGCAGGTTACTTCAGCAGCTTTCTGAAATGAGCTGAAAGATGCTTAGGAGCTTGTGAGTAGATTTCAGGGATTCTTCGAGGAGCAATTTAGACCAATTTTTTTCCATCTTTTCTGAAGCCACGAGATAGAATTCTGTCCCCAGTCATTAAGCAAATTATTCTGTTAAAATCTCTGATTTACAGAAATAGATTTTATTTAAAATGCTCTTGGCAAAAAGAGGAGGGTTGATTAAATCCCAAACATAAATTAAATTCACTTGTTTCATTTTATTTTTTTATTTTTACTTTTTGCTATAAATAACAAATGGCTTTAGGTCATTTAAATAACAGATGGATTATTTAAATAGCAGATTACATCTTAGCATTCAAATAGTGTTTGACTTCAGTCATCTACTGAGTGTGCAAGCTGCTAATGTTCTCTTGTACATAGAGATTTATTGTTTTGAATGACAAAATAAAGTTGTTGGAAAGACTAATTTCTTTTTCCTCTTATTTCTCTTTCATGGTTGTAGATAAGCAGGGTAGCTAAGGTACCAGGCCCAGAATGGCAAGAGCTGTGTTTCCAACTCTGCAAACATCTCCCTGTATCTTTTGCACAGATTGTCTGAACAATCTGTTCCTGCAGGATATGAACCACTTACGGTATATGACAAGTTCTCCTGAAAATCATGAAGAGAATGGAATCATATTCTGTCTTTGTGAATGGCACGCATTTCTGCAGACTAAACTCAAGTGTTTTCCTGAGGGTAGCTATTCATGATACCCTTGGATGATCCCATTTTGGAGACAGTTGGAGGAAAAAAAATGCTACTTTTCAACCCAAAGGCATACAATTGAATACATATAGAAAAATATGCTGGAAATAGAATTATGAATTTGGCAGATTCTGGCCCTCCTTGGCTACTAGTGGGAACGAGATGTTCAGGAAGTAATTGGGTCTTGGAAACGTAGCCTGTGAGAATGGCAAGTGCTTGCTGTATAAACACAGACATTAAATTTTCAAAATTTTGGAGAAGCTGGAAGACAAGAGGCTCCTTGGGCGGACTTTTGGGAAAGAATCATCTTCTGGTTTATTTTTGTCCTATCTACATCTGATGAGAAAGGGGAGGTGGGATCATATTTGAGTGCCTTTCAACAACAGAGATTGTTCACGTTTCTCCAGGACTGCACGGGAGAGCTGTAGATCTTTCTGCTCTCCCAGGGCTCATCTACATGTCTTTCAAACTCTTGTTTGACCTTTACCCATTTCCCTCACAGTACCTTCCCAGACAAATAGTTCCTATGCTTCATCAGGAAGTACAGTCTGCTTTCTTCTCCTTAGCAGATGGGGGACCAGGAAGAGTTGGGGATTATATCATCATCGCCATCTTCTCATCACCACCATCCAAAGGAGTGACTCACAGTTGCAGAAGTAAGAGCTATTTGTTTCAGCCTACTCCAGAGGACAGAGCTGGCAAAAATAATGCCTGTCTTTTTCCAATAGAAAAGCTTGGAGTACATTGGAGAGGAGGACAGGTGGCCAAGTTCTTCTCCATTGATGCAATAGTATGTCAGAGTCTGCCCAGGAATCAGAATCACAGAATAGTTGAGGTTGGAATTTCCTCTGGAGGTCATCTGGTCAAATTCTTCTGCTCAAGCAGGGACACCCAAAGCAGGTTGCCCAAGATCATGGCCAGGCAGCTCTTGAAGATCTCCACATAGGAAATTCCAAATCCTCTCTGGGCAGCCTGTGCCAGTGTTCAGTTACCTGCACCCTAAAGAAGTGCTTCTTAATGTGTAGATAGAGCCTCCTGTGCTCCGTTTTGTTTTCATTGCCTTTAGTAGCGTCTTTGAGAATGACTGAAAAAAGCCTGGCTCTGTCCTCTTGCCACACTCCTTCAGGTATACATTGTTAAATCCTTCTTGCGCCTTCTCTAATCTGGACTAAAACAGTCCCAGCTCTCTCAGCTGTTTCCCAGAGAGATGCTCCATTCTTTTCATTTATCTTTGCAGCTCTCCGTTGGTCTCCCTCCATGTGTCTAAAGGGCCCATGTTTCTCTCGAACTGAGGAGCCCAGAGCTGGACACAGGTGTGGCCTCACCAGTGCTGAGGAGATAGGAAAGACCTCCTTTGAGCTGATTGCAATTATTTGCCCAATACAGCCCAGGATACCTTTAGCCTTCTTTGTGGCACCAGCACATTGCTAACTCATATTCAGCCTGGTATTCACCAGGACCCCAGGTCCTCCTCTTCAAGGCAGCTTTCCAGTTGTAAGGCCTCCAGCATGCCTTGGTGCATGTAAATGCTGTAATAGCATAGTCTTGGTTCTAGAAACACACTCCGAAAGAAAGCACCTTTCCCCTCATTAACATGTGTAAGTGTACACAGAATATTGGAGATACAGATGGCAAAGGGTTGATTCTGCTTCTGCTACGCTGCAACTTCATAGAAATCACTTGGCATGCTCCTTGCTGATTTTTCTATTTGGGCTGGAAGTTTTTCAGAGCAGAACTGCCAGCACAAAGCTGGACTGATAATCTATGCATGGAAACATAATGTAAAACAAGAAAGGAAATCTGCAAGAGATGATGGTGTTGCAATGATGGCTCTGTCAAAGTATTTGATTGTATCTATTTGCATAATACAAACAGCAGAAGTTAATTCTAAGATAAAGAAATCAATCTGTTGCTAGAGTGATAAATGAACAGAGCAGTTCTGGCTCTTGATTTTCTTCTTGAGATCTATCAGCAAATTTAAAAATTACATTTTCTTGATTTTCTTAATATGGAAGTTACGTTTCCCTTTAAGTTTCATCTGCTAATAGCAGGGCAGCTTGCCTCTTGAGATCTAATGCTTGTGACTCAATAGCCAGCCAGACGGTATCATTCTCTCATTGCTGACAGTGTGATTTCCTCTCCACACTGTGGTTACACAATTTGACAGATTCACTACCAGAAGTTCCAGGCAGTGACACCCAGTATTGCCTGGGGAAAAGTGAAAGCTTTCTGTTTCCAGGGTTATCAGCTCACCTCGTGCCACTTCTTGCCATAGAACATGAATTTCCTGCTTTCAAGGTGTGGAGGGAGAGCCATAGTATAGCATGGACATCTCTCAAGGGAACAAATACACCAGCAAGAAGCATGCTATCTTTGCAAAAAAAAAATTTACATTAAGTGTCTGGAACTGGAAACTCTGTTGATACAATTGTGATGTCAAGTAGAGGTCTGCAACTGAAAGAGGACTGGCTGTGAAGCAGAAGCTTCACCCTGAGGCTTGGCTACACCCCTCCCTAACCTCACTTAAGGGCTGGCTGCCACACAGGAAAAATATCTGCTTGGATATCCTCTCCTTTGTAGTATTTGGTCAACCCTGATCCTTGGAAAGGGGTAAGCAACTCGTTCTTTATTTACCTTTCTAGGTAATGTGACCTTTACCTTTCTAGGGTAATTTAAAACAGGTTTAAAGCAGCTATATGTTCTATCACCTTTCGCTGCATTTGGTGAGCCAGACAGTCCTCCTGGAAAGAAGAATACTAATAATGGTGTTCCTAAAGAACACAATTGGTTGGTTTGGTTGGGATAAAACTACTCCTCTAGACAAGATCTTTTCTGGGTATATTCTGGGATTTCTAAGATTCCTGTATTATGGGATTGCCACAGTGATTGAAAAATGGGGTCCATTGCGGAATGGGGGCGATACTTGTGAGTCCCCAACCCACTTGGTGGAATATCTATATAGCCTAAGTAAAGATATACTAATTACAAAAGAATGACATCTGCTGTGGCATGGCCATTGTTAATGGCCTTGACTTGATTAGGTATATCAAATAACACTCTGGAAAATGTGAATCCATTACTACACAACTGTGTCAACAGACTCAGAAAAAAACCAAATCTGACTATCTCCCTGAAAGAAGTCAGGAATATATCATTAGAAACTAACAAGGCCCCTGAACAAGTGGGCTGGTATTGCCTAGATTTTGTAGACAAAAAAGAGAAAACAAAAAGCTGGCTCTTGAGCCTCCACTTGAGCTAGATTCTGTCAAGATCTGACCTATTGTGACACAAAAAAGATGCAAGTTAGACTGGTGGGAGTGCCCCCTGACTAGTGAGCTTCCACCCAGACTACATTATGTGTACCAGCTATATACACAGCCTATGTGTACCAGCCTATACACAGCAGCCAACTTACAGATCTAGTACAGATTTAGACAAAAATCAACAAAGTATACTAGCATGGCTACAGCGATCATGGGACATAGGGGCAGAAAGTGTAGTAGTAAATGGACCATACTTTTCAAAAATGGCAACCATTACCATTCACGCTGCCCTCAGGCAGACTATGTATGTTACCAGCCAACATAATGAAGAAAACCACTTATTAATTCAATGGCTGATGTCTGCATGTTGAATAACATGGCTTAATAAACAAGGTATGCCCACCCATAGTGTTTTATGGAATTACATGGAAGAGCTCAAGAATTACATCCAGGAGCTAGATGTGAGAAAGGCTATCTATGAGGATCCTTTGAAAGTTCTGACTTACGTAAATTCACTGCAGGGATGAGAGAATTCTACAGCAAGCTATCCCCTATCTCTGTGTGTCACTTGTAGCAATCTTAAATCCTCTGGTGGCCTCTGAGGCCATAATTCAACAGGCTTCTCAATTAGTGGCTGATCTTGGAGAGGCTGAGTGCCGAAGATCAAAGCACAATATTCAACCAGTACAGGAAAAGAAATACTGACCTCGAGAAATCTGAGCCTGAAGATATATCCCCCTCCCCCTTCCCAGAGGATTCCAGATTCTGGGACAGTGAGAGTCTCAGGCAAATGTGTAATGACCTCATATGAGCCGGGATACAACTTAGTAAGATCAGTGAACAACCCAGCCATGACCTAAACTTGCAGAGGCAATTAAATGAGAAACAATGCTTTACACCTTCCCCCACTAGGAGGGAAGTTATCAGGACTACAGATAGGATTCCTTCACAGTCATGGAGGCAAGAAGGTGTCCTAATACCATCTAAGAAATGTCAGCCACCTCAGTGCCCTGGGCAACCATGGCTGGGCCTCCAGAAGAACAAGACCTAGGCATTTTTCAACTCATGGCATGAAGGGAAACCAAGATTCCTAAAGGATTATGGCTTCCAAATGGGACCAGAGGCCCTACTTTAAGTTGACAATATACCAGTCTCAAAAAAATATACAGAGTAATGGTATTAGTAGACACAGGAGCTGAGATGTCTATAGTTTACTGTGACCCAGCAGTGTTTCCTGGTACATGAGCTGTTATAGGAGGATGTGGGGGAAAAATGATCCTCATAATGCAAACCTGGCTAAAATTGGGTGTTGCTCAGGAGTACAATCTATTGCACCCATACTGGAGTATGTATCAAGCATAGATATACTGTGGGGACTGACTCCCCAGACTAATATTAAAGAGTTCAGGTTACAAATTAGGAGCATTAGTGTGTGATACTGCTGATTCTATAGGAGTATACAAAATATGAGCCCATTCAAGTGTCCCGGCTACACCAGATAATTAATATGAGACATTATAGACTCCCAGGAGGTCAGGAAGAAATCGCTTGAACAATACAAGAGTTGGAAAAGTTGGGGATCATAGGACCAGCATATATCCTCTATAATTCTCCTATATGACAGTTCCAGAAAACAGATGGGACTTGGTGGATGACTACAGAGAACTAAACAGGGTCACATCATCAGTTCACATGGTGGTACCCAGTATTGCCACCCTCCTAGACACGTTGAGTAGGGAATTAGAAACCTATCATTGTGTCCAAGACTTAGCTAATGCATTCTTTAGTATCCTCATCACTGAGGAACTGCAAGGCCAATTTGCATTCACGTGGGAGGGTAGGCAGTGGATCTTTCAGGTCCTGCCGCAAGAGTACATACTTTCACCTATTTACTGCAATAACTTGGTATCCAAAGACTTGGTGGGGTGGGATGAACAAGTTAATGTCAAATTATATCATTATATTGATGACAGTGCTGACTTCTGCCTCTTAGGGAATGCTTGAAAAAGCAGTAGATTCACTACTGAATTCCTACAAGAAAAACAATGGACTATCAACTCACAAAAAATTCAAGGAACTAATCTGTTGGTGCAATTTTTGGGAGTCATCTGGTCAAGACTGAAGCCTTACCCAATGTCTTTATTGATAAAATTCAGGTGTTTCCAATACCAACTACAGCAAAACAGTTACAAGAATTTTGGGGCATCCTGGGCTACTGGAGGACTTTCATACCCCACCTTGCACGGATCCTGAGGCCTGTATCTAGACTAATTAAGAAAGATCAATTGTGGGGACTGGGGACAGATGTAACAAGACACTTTCCAGCAAGCCAAATTGGCTGTCAAACTAGCACAGGCACTTAGTATATTTGATCCCACCCTACCTGATGAATTAGATGCACATGTAACCCAAGAAGGGTTTGGGTGGGGTTTGTGGCAGGATTCCGTCTGTATCCAAATTAGTTTCTGGTCTCAAGTTTAGCATGGAGTGGAAGAAAGGTATAGTTTGATTGAAGGGTATGGTTTGATTGGTGTCAACGGTTTACGGGCTGGTCCGGCCCGGTTCCGCGACTAGTGGGGCGGAGGGTTTTTGCAAAATCCGCGCCTCCAGGAAGGGAAACAGGGGACCCCAAAATAATTAAACACAGCGGCAACGATCTGAGGAGAAACAAACTAATTTTACTAAATATAGTATCGGAATGTAAGATAACACACTATAATACAATAAAAATCAACAATAATTGAGAGAAAGATTGTCCAGGAGCCAAAGGCCTTACGCTACTACTGAAGCCTTGCGTGCAGTCGGGAGCAGCAGTAGTGAGCCGATCCGACAGGGAACACGGCGAGACGAGAAGAGGGCAAGTCAGATGACCTGCGCCCTTATATCTGTTCCCTTGAGCAGGAATGATAACAGTACTCGAAAAGGCTCTTGGGGAACGTAGTTCTTCTTCTCTTCCAGACAGGTACCCGGAACTAAAGCATTTGCTCTTTAACTCCCAGTACACTGCATGATGTTGTGATGTGGAATACTGATAACCAAAAATCATAAAACCATGACAATTGGCCACCTACTCTGCCTTGCAGGCAGTAGAGCCAATAATGCGAACAGCAAAGGTAGTAGTAAAAACAGTGCTACCTATTCAAGGATGGGTAAAAGATACATCACACATTCCTAAGACAGGGGTGGCTCAAGCACAAACAGTGGCACACTGGATTACCTGTATGGAACAGTGAAGTTGCTTGTCCTCCTTGCCTTTACAAGAAGAGCTACAAAAGATGCTAGACACAGTGACATAGCATAGTGATGCCCCCAAGGAGACCACTATCGCTCCACCATGGAGGAGTCCCATTCAGGAGAGAAAATACCCTATCCCAGAAGTTGCCTGGTACACAGGTGGGTCCAGCAAAGGAAATCCTAGTAAACAGCAAGCAATTGTGTACCATCCCTCGAGTGACCCCATCTGGTTTGAAGAAGGGAATGGACAGGGTAGCCAGGAGGCTGAACTAAGAGCAGTGTGGATGGTTATAACTCAGGAACCAGGTGACAGTGCATTGTACAGCTGCATGGATAACTGGGCAGAACACCGAGGACTTACACTTTGGATTGCACAGTGGACCACTCAGGATTTGACTATACATGCCCAAACAATATGGGGCAGAGACATGTGGTTGGATATCTGGAATATAGTTAGACATAGAACAGTATACACCTACCATGTATCTGGACACCAACTCATGCAGTCACTGGGGAATGATGAAGCTGATGCACTAGCTCAAATAAAGTGGCTAGAAGACTCACCAGCAGATAACATCATCCAATGGCTATGTAAGAAGTTACGACATGCCAGATGGAAGGCAATGTGGGCAGCACTAAAAGCATGAAGGCTGCTCATTCAAACGTCAGTTATCATCCAGGCATGTCAAGAATGCAAACTGTGCTCCAGGATACAGCCAAGACCTTTGCATGAAACAACAGCACATCTTGTCAGTGGACATAATCTCTTGCAATGATGGCAGGTCAACTACAGAGGCTTTGTCCCTAGATCTGAAGGGGCCAGCTACGACTTGACCACTGTTGACGTGGCAAGTGGATTATTGCAGGCCTATCTGGTGTCAAAAGCAAATCAAGCCAATATCACCAGACATTAACTAAATTGATGGCAGCAATATGGGACTTCCCATCAAGTCATCAAAAATGACCAGGGTACACACTTTACAGGAACAACGGTACAAAACTATGCTGAGGAAAATAGCATCAAATTGTGGTTCCATCTGCCTTACAATGTTATGGAAGCAGGACTGATAAGAGTGGTATAATGGCACTGTAAAGGCCTCTCTGAAGACTGACTTCCAGTCCTCGCCGGAGTGGACTAAGAGACTACTCAAAACACTGAGATACCTGAATGAAAGACCCAGAGATGGCAAACCCAGTGCCCTGTGTGTGTTACGAATGCCTTGGGCCTCCCTGCTTAGGATCCACATTAAGGGAAATAATATGCAACTGAAACCCCGAGTTGGAACAATAAATAGTCTTCTTCTCCCCGCCCCTGAGAATTTAGAACTCACACCATGGGGGAGATAATTAGAAGGGGGAGGAATGATAGCACCATAAGTAACTGGCACATGGTCAAATTATAATACATACCCAATTTTCATCTTGAGGGACCCTAATTATATCTATAAGGCAGATCAGAACCACCCCTTTGGTACCCAAAATAGTTAATCAACTGTCAATATCAGGCCAAAGGATGTGGTATAAAAGGCCTGGACATGCCCCTGTCCAAGTGGAAATTTTGATGCAGGACAGGAGTACGGCAGGGCAGATTTGCTTCTCTTAGTGACAATTAAACATCTGTTCTACTCCCCCTGAGATCTGTGGCCCAACAGGGTGGCTGAACAGAGGCAGAAGTGCATCACCGAAGAATTACCATGGCATCTTGTCCTTCAGTGACATTTAAAGGCAGACTTTTTGAACATCTTTTGCAAAAGAAACTGGAAGAACATGTAACTGAAAACTACGGACTATTTATGTCATGATGGGATAAGCTGTATCTGTATTGCAACAGGAAATAGTATGAGTGTTGAGGCAAATTGTGCCTCTGTTGTGGCTACATCATGAGCTAGGCTGTAAAAAACAGCTTTACTCTGATATGCTCAATCATTGGTTCCTGCTATGAAGGGGTGGATTGTATGGGAACCATTAAATCCTGGCCTGATCCTGTGGTTGAGCACCTGGTGTAGCCAGCCCTGAGAGCTCAGGTGGAAGCAATTCACCTGTGTGACCAGAAGAAGTAATTTAAGACTGGTATAAAGCAACCATATCTGCTGTTGCCTTTCTCTACACCAAGAAAGAGCAATACATCATTCACTTCATTCATTGGATTTAATATGCCGCTCCATATCTGGAAACAGTTCTGGAAAGTTCATGAGATCTTTCCTGGTGACAAGATGTATATTCTTATGGCACAAGGATATTGGTGAAATAGTAGGTCAGCAGTAGCAAGTCAGTAAGGATTTCAGTTGGAGAATGCAAATCATGCAATCACTTGATCTGGAAGGGCCCCTTTGAGGTCATCTAGTCCAGCTCCCCTGCAGTAGAGACCTACTGTTGGTCAAAGCCCAGTCTAGCCTGACCTTTAACGTCTCCAGGGATGAGGCATCCACTGCCTCGCTAAGCAACATGTTCCAGTGCCCCACAAATCTTATTTAAAACAAACAAACAAAAAACAAAACAAACAAAAAACCCCCAAATTCTATATATAACAATCTGAATCTCCCCTCCTTTAGTTTGAGACAGTTTCCCCTTGTCCTGTTACCACAGGCTCTGTTAAAGAGTCTGTCCCCTTCTTTCTTACAGCTGCCTTTGAGGTACTGAAAGGCCGCTATCGGGTCTCCCTGGAGTCTTTTCCAGGCTCAACAGCTTTCTCAGCCTGTGAATGAAAATGAAAGACTACACCCTGCTTTTCTGGATTTCAAGTCAAAATTGCAGATTTCCATAAAAGGAGAAAGTGATCAGTTTTAGTAGTCTTCTAAGTGACAGCCTCCTCTTTCAGTGCGATTCCTTTTGCAAGCAAGATGCTTATGGTTAGCTCTGATGCTACAGCCTGTTAGTTACATCCACACAGCCTTTCATAGATCCTCTGTCTTAAACAGCTGAAATTTGTTCAGAAATTTGCAGCCGAGCAAGGAATACCAACAGTATGCCAAGACGCTGGTCACCGTTTGAGTAGATATTCAACCACCCAAGCCATATTTCCATATTGGTGCCATACTCCTGAGAGAATGAGAGCCCAGGTATCTATTTGATAATGAGGCTCTCATAATGTCATCTCAGGTTGTTTACTGTGCAAGGCTTCTTGCTGTGCTGCATGGAAGATCATAGTATTCTCACCTTCCTGTGAGGTCAAAATATTCTGTTAATTTCCTTGTGCTGAGATGTCACAGTGTTCTCTAAAGTTGTTAGTATATTAGTTGGGCACTAAGTAAAATTCTTGGAGTGCAAGAGATCATACTGGCTTAAAAGCCTGTCCAAAAAAATGCACTCCTGACTTCAAGGTCTTCAGGAGTCTGGAGTGCTGTATTAACAGAAAGTAAGTTATAGAAGACAAGACAGTGAATATAACATGATCAAATGAGGTTCTTTTTTGAAATGTCATGCTTCAGCATTGTGCCTTAAAAAGAACAGAGATAAAACTTTCCAGTTACTTTAATGGCTTCTGAAATTTGAAGCTGGGAGAGCACGTCACGTTCTGTATCCTCATCCCTACCCTATACCATGCACAAGAGGGAGCTGTACTCGGTGTTTTTTGGACCGCTGCATTAGCTCCTTTCTGAGCTATGACCACAGCCTGGCAGCCTATGAGCAGGGGAAGAACTGATTGCTGAACTGTAAGGCAGCTGCCTTGCTCATGTGCACAGTGACATATGAGTGTCACAGAGTGATGCTGTGTGAACTATAAATTCTCCACCCACCCCAGATCCAGCCTGACAACAGCCTGACCTCACTTCCATCATGTGAACAATTTCAAGCAGAGCTTTTCAGCAGAGGGATATACAGGGATTTTCCCAAGGTTTACAGAGTCTCAGATCGGGTGAGATATAATTCTCCAAACTTCAGCTCCTTTTTGTGGCTGGCAGCAGATCCCAAAGGGCAGGCTACAGTGTTAACAGGAGGATACATGCCTTTGATCTTTCATGCAATCCTGGTTGATTTACAACATAATTTTAAGGCTACTTAAGGAACCCCCTACTATATTTATTTATTTTATTCTAGACTCAGCTCCCATGGGCTCCTATGCCATGATGTAGTGCTATCTGCAAATCCCTCTCCTACAGGGCATAAGCATTTCCTAAGTTGGGTAGATCTGCTTTTTTGTCTTTCACTGGCCTATCTTTTGCAGCTTTTCTCTCATGTGACTAGTGAAGGCATCTAATTTCTCACTTTTCTTTTCCTTTTCTTGGAAATCATGTGAATTAATCCTGTGAATTTTATATGTGCCTACCATAACATGCAGAATTACCATTTGGAAACGTATGCTTTTTTTTTTTCTTTTTTTTTTTTTTGGAGGGGAATATGACCTGGAATGTAAGAGTTTGTATCAGATTGTCACCTGTCATTAATGGTATTAAGTTTTCCTGAGTAAGCAAATTGAGATGCTTCTGCAATATTCTCTTCCAAGACTCTATTATTTACTGCTGCTCAGAGAGAATCTTCCCCACTGCTTTCCTGTGGCATCAGTCATCTTGTTTTGTGGCAGTTTTGAAACAATGCTTGACAGAATTTATTTCTAAAAAGACAGATGCTGAACTGGCAGTTCTTACTGGTGCTAAAAATAATACAGGTTCTAATAAGTAATCCCATGTCCCGGTATCTGTCTACACCTTTTTGGTGATTTCTGTCATCAACACTGTCTTGTTTTTAAAATCTACAACCTCCATTCCCTGCTGAAAGAGGCAAGCATGAAGGAAGAAGAGGCATACGCTAAACATGGATTCACTTGTAGCCAAGTCTTATTTTCACAGTCTTGTTGGTCTTCAGTCTGAGGGCATTTATGAGGAGTTCAGATGCAGCTTAGGGATACTTTAAAATTCGAAGTGGGAAATCACCTGTCTCTTCTTAAAACCTTGTCAGGTACTATTACTTCTTCTGTTCTTGTTGCCCTGTGATGGATCAATTAGTGCACAGTGTGATGCTGCCTATGTTGGGCCACTGCTGAGCTGAGAATCTACAGCACTGGAAATTGATGACAGCCAAACCAGGTGCCCAAACTCTCTGAATAACAACCTGACCAGTAGGGCATGTTGCTTGATGTCATCTGTTATTGCTGTGGACTTGCTGGGTCTTATGCCTTTAAATGTAGGAATTCCAGGTTTAGATGCTGGATCATACTTCTTTTTTTTTTTTTTTTTTTTTTTTTTTTTGCAGTTGCCCTGCTATATAAAGCCTGTGAAAAGTGCTTTTCTGGTATGTCAGATCAAAAAAAGGTGATTTACTATATAAGATCTCTTCAGATACCTCAGGAAATACCAAATCCCAGCTCCCCTGAAGGAATTAGAAATCTGAAGTGTATGTCCCACGGTGGATCCTGATAATTTATGTTTTGTCCTTCAAATCCATACCTGGAACGTTCAAGCTTCATGCTGCTAATAAGAATAAATGCTTTTTTTATCCTTTTACAAATTTGCGTGGGCAGAAATGGCCAACCTTAAGACCAGATATAATCTAAGCCCTCTTGTACTAGTTATGGAAAATGTTTAAAAATTATACCTTGCAAGCTTAGTCCTTACTTTTAACAGTGGCAAGATAATATTGACCAGAAAGGTGAAAGGAAAAAAAAGATAAGAAATAACCTTTAGTTTGGCTGTGAAGGCTGTTTAGTACTTCAGAAGCCTTTTCTGTGACTGACAATAACTTCTGTGACCTGGATAGAGCTCCCTGCCTCCAAGCTTCAGTGCATCTTACAAAAGATAGTGTTCCTTTACTGCCATCTCTACGTAGTAAAATAGAGGCATAGAGAAAGTGACTCTTCTGAGGCTGCTGACAGGACAGAACTGAGATGAGCTCTGAAGTCTCCTGTCTCCCACTGCCATGTCAGTTAGCTTGCAGCATGATGTGAGCCTCATGGTACCTGGGAGTCCCTTGTTCCTAACTCAAGAGGAATGCAAGTTATCAGCTATCCCCTCCTTGAAAAATAAGGGTATATGAGTAACACTTAATAAAGCAATATGAAATCCACTGGCTTCTTCAGTTACAGTTGGACAAGCCTGGAGTAATATAGCTGCATTTCTTCTGTATCTGTCAGTGTTATTGCAAGAAAAGCTGACCTTGGCAGAGATCTGAACAAGTCTATCTGTGTCTCTTTCTGCTAATCTGGACTACTTCTGCTTGCAGGGATGCTCAGTACCTTGCTGATGTCAGTTTGATACAACCCAAGGAAAGACAGATCTTAATTTTTGAAATGTTCCTTTAGAAGTGTCATGTGCATTGAAGAACACCAAAAACATCAATAAACGTGCCACAGGTCAGTAGTTGCCAATGTGCATTGTGAACAGCTGAAAAAACAATAACAGTGCTTCATTTTGTCACACTCTGTTTTGAATCTCAGAAGCACCTTAGTTTTTGGTGTTTGTGTATGTGTCAAGGGAAGCTTGAGAATGGACCAGTGGGATTTTTGGAAATCTGGGGGCAGTTGCTGAAGAATAATGAAGGATAAATAGACTATTTTTTCTTTCTGAGCTTGATTACACGCATGCTGAATGCTTCATTATGTGTTCAGGACATTTTACCTCTTGTTTTGCTGTTATGTTCTTCAATACAACTTCCAGAAGCAGACTGTTCTCAGGTAAAGAATTAGAAGGCCTGGAATTCTTACTCTTTGCTTATTAACTTTTCAATGCAATTATTTTATTTTCACTGGGAACTTTTAATAAAACATTTTTGTTTTCCTTTTTTTTTTTTTTTATAATGTTTGATTAAAAGGTGAAAACAAATGAGGTTTTGCACCTGGATTTTTTAAATAAATGCAGGTCCTTTTTTATAAAAAAAAAAGATATATCTTTTTTTCCTTCTTTCCCTCCCCCTCCCCCCCCAAAGCAAGAACTGCTTTTCCAGCAGCATGTACACTTCCCCTTTTTATTAGACATTATCTTCTGGAGAAGCATAATTTATATGGCCACATACTCATCCAAATCAATGGGAAAGTACTTCTTCCTCCCTTACCTGTCTGGCTCTTTTGCTGCTGCCTTCCCAAATCAAAAAGGATGTTGCAGAAGAAGACAGAGATCACTTGGGCTAGGCTGTGACACATGGTGTCTATATTTGGCACAACAATGCTAGGCAACTGAAGATATCTCTCCAGTCTGGCATAATTACTTCAACCTACCCCTTACCTCAGATAAAGAGGCTGATTAACCCATTTTTGTTGAGCCTCTAAACCTTTACTTGATTTTTGAGGAGAAAAAACAGTAGCAAATGTGGATGAACAGAGTTTAAATTGACGTTTTCCATTTGGATGACTTGAATTTACATATCATATAGGTATGTAATTGCACAAATTGTGCTGCGCTCATTACACTTGAAGACCAATGCCCTTTGACTTCCTTTGTTTACCTCTCCTGGAAAGTGAAACTCTAAATATATGGGAAGCTGAAATCACATTGTCTTCTTTTTATATTTTTGTTCCTATGTATTACCATAATTGCTGGAAGTAATTATCAGGGAGAACTGTTTTTAGAAGATCTTTGTGCAGAGAACATGTGAACCAGTATAGCATATTTTGAGGGGAGCGGTCTCTGCTGTCTCTCAGAGTTCAGCTCAAAGGACATTTGGATAGGTGCTTCTCAGCACACAGATACTGCAACTAATGTCTTCTGTAGATGACCTGGATTTTGATGGATTTCTCAGTAGAGAGAGATGCTAATGATGCTTTGCTTAGAATGAGGACAAATGATACAGATGTTATTGTCCTTTACATAACCCTTCTTTGAACTCTTACAACTTGTCAAACAAGCAGAATTTGTTGCACTGCATTCAGTGCGACAAAGAAATGCAAAGAATCTCATCCTTATAGACATTCTTGGAGGTTTATAGGAAAAAAAAAACAACAAACAACACAAACCCAACAACGAAAACAACAACAACAAAAAAAGCATGGCCAAAAAACCTAGCTATTCATAGAAAAAGAGAAGTGTGGAGAATAACTGACTTCCTGGTGGGAGGGCTTTTTGAATCTCTGCATTTCATACAGGTTTGTATAATGCCACATTTCTCTTTATAACCAAAGACGTGGAAAAGAATCCAGTACAATTTCAAGAGATTAAAGTAACTTTTCAAGAAGCTTTTATTTTGGGTAACCTCAGCTCAGTATGTACAAAACAATATGTTTCATGCTGTGTTCTTTCAGTCCCTCTTCCTTTGACGCCAGAACAAATTCTTACCATTTTTAATGTTACATGTTCTGAGAACCCTTTCTTCAGAATCTCATTATTTGTTCAATAATGGCCAAATGGCTGTGATATAAAGGAAAACTGGAGTCATAGAAAGTCTCTAATCATACTGAATGCCCCCGTAGTTGCACTGAAGGGAGTCAATCGCCCTTTTTAAAGGTAAGAAATTTTTCCAGTGAAGGATGCCTACTATATCAGGTATTTATACTGCTTCATGCCTTGCTATTCATTTACAATGTATGCCTTTATGTCAACCTCCTTCACTGAAACATAGCCTGGAGATGGGAAATGGAAAGTTTTCAGTCAGTACAAACTCTGCTTTGATTTGCTGAGGCTGGTAGCAGCTGCCAAACATGAGGCTAAAGTGACCCAGTGAAAAGCTGCAAGGGTTTCCAACCGCATCTGCGGGTCAGCACCAGAAGCAGAACTCTGTACATCTGATGTCTTTTACTGACTAGTCTAGGCATTTATTTTTGCCCTAGCTCTGTGCATTTGTGGTTTATAAACATTATTCACAAGGTATCACATGCTCATTTACATAAGATAAAAGCCTTCAGGGAGGAACTGAGTTATAAAAAGACAGATATTTACCCCTTATTCAGCTACTTCTTTCCTTGAGACAGACATGATTTTGTTTCCACTGCTAATCTTCTATAAAATCCCTTTCTTATACATCTAATTAATTCCTTACACCCACTACCCTCTGCTCTGAAGGCACATCACTCTCCCTAGTAACTCCACAAAGCCACTGTGCTTTGAGCTGTCTGAAAGCAGAAAGGCTGTCTAAATCAACATTAAGCCCCATGGTTTGAGAAGTGGGGTGTAAATTTCATCTGCAATGGGCTCTGTCTACCATCTCTTCTGCTTACTGGAACTGAACAGAAGTTTTTCTGGAACAGAAAAAAAACATGCACTTCCCACTGAATTACCCCTACAAATAAGTGTGGCACTTGTGTTATAGCTTCCACTGTTAATTACACACTTCCTGCAAGCCTGCAGAGCTAAGCCTTATGCAGTTGGACTGGTGAGGAAAAACCATTTATCTGACTGTTTGTCCTTCTGTTTTGCCTAGTCTCCAAGAAAGAATACTCAATACAAGCAGCTACAGGAGGCAGGGGGATCTTTACCTGCACAAAGAAAGCTGAAAGAGGTTCTAGCTCTATTTAATTAAAATAATGAGGAAATGGGAAATGGAAGGATTGTGATGGGGAAATATTCTGGCAAATTGCTTTGCCTTTCCAAACAAAAGAAAAGAAATGAAAACAAACAAAAAAACATCAAAACCAAAACATCTAAAAGAAGTTTACTTTGTAACAAAATAAAATGGGAAGTAAAAAACTCAGATCAAATAATCTATTTCATATGGGCTCTGCTTAAGGGATTTATTTAAGAGTAAAGATAATAAAGCTACCTTTTAAGAGTAAACAAAACTATAGCTTAAAAAATGTTTTGAATAAACTGGAAGTTCAGAAAAGTTTGTGAATCCAACTCAGATTTATAAAATGTCCTCATGCTAAAGAATGTTTTCCCAAAAATTCCAGAGACCTATACTGAAGCCAGTATCTTCAGACTTAAAGTTTGTATTTTCTCCTTGGTCTTGGCAAATGGATTCAGGACACATTTTCACTAGCAGTTCCCTACCTTATTCAAGCTGTTGCAGGTTGATGCAATTTTCACTAACTTTCCAAAGCTAAAAAATTATTCAGTCTATTTACAAAAAGCTCATGAATCAGCTTTTTCAGCCTAAAATTTCATTTCTTACATCTAAATGCAAATTCAGCTTAGCTCTGGGTTTCTTTAGTTTACATCTATTTTCCTGTTTTGCTTTGATTCCCTAAGTGGGTGCTTACATGTAGGTGTGAAGGCTGTGCCTTCAGCTGTGATTTTCTGAGAGGCGGTTGATGGGGACTAGTGACCCTCAGGGCACTTCTGGAGCTGACTGGAGACATGGGTGAGCAGATGCAGACAGCAGTAGAGATCCTAGCTGTACATTTAGCAGCAGAGTCTGACTGGCTAGTGCCTGGGCTTCTTTAATGGGGAGGGACATCTGTGTATGCAGCAGTGCAGCCCTAGTGGAAATGGCAGTAAGGCAGGGCAGGATGCTGGGGATGTACAGGTACATAGGCAGGAGGAGACAGGCCAAGGAGAGTGTTCCGCCTCTGATGAAAGGTAATGGGGAGCTGGCTTCCTCTGACATAGAAAAAGCTGAGGTACGCAATGAGTGCTTTGCCTAGGTCTTCATGGGTGGTCAGGCTTCCTGTGTCTGCCAGGACCACAAGCCTCTAGGTGAGGGTGTAGGGGGTGATTTCTGTCCCACTGTAACAGTGGAACAAGTCCGAGTCCTCCTCATGACATTGTACATGTATAAGTCCATGGGGCCAGATGATGTCCATCCTGGGGTTCTGAAAGAGATGACTGATGTGGTTGCTGAGCCGCTCTCCATCACATGTGAAAAATCATGGCTGTCTGGTGAAGTCCCTGGTGACTGGAAAAAGGGAAACATTACTCCCATTTTTAAGAAAGGGAGAAAGGAAGACCTGGGAAACTACAGGCCGGTGAGCCTCACCTCTGTGCCTGCGAAGACCATGGAGCAGATCCTCCTAGAAGCTTTGTTAAGGCACATACAAGATAAAGAGGTGATTCAAGACAGCCAGCATGGCTTCACCAAAGGCAGATCTTGCCTGACCAATCTGGTGGCCTTCTATGATGGAGTGACAGCTTCGCTGGATGGGGGAAGGGCTATTAAAATAATCTACCTGTACTTCTGCAAAGCTTTTGATATGGTCCATCACCACATCCTTCCATCTAAATTGGGGAGGTGTGGATTTGAAGGATAGACTGTTTGATGGATTAAGAATTGGTTGGCTGGATGTAGCCAAAGGGTTGTGATCGATGGTTCTGTGTCAGGATGGAGGCCAGTCACAAGTGGTGTCCCTCACGGGTCGGTCTTGGGACCGGTGCTCTTCAACATCTTCATCAATGACACAGACGATGGCATTGAGTGCACACTCAGCAAGTTCGCAGATGATACCAAGCTGAGCGGTGCTGTTGATACATTGGAGGGAAGGGAAGCCATCCAGAGGGACCTGGACAGGCTGGAGAAGGGGATTCTGCATTTTGGTACAGTCCCCTGAGCATGCTGCTGAAGCAGGAGAAGTAGAAGCATGCAAGGTTGGCTTTAAGGCTTGGGATTCAACTACCACCATTCTTCTTAGGGGTTGTGTTCCCACACCACAGTCTTGCTCCCAGAGGGGGAGAAATTAAAACATTTCCCAAATGAAGCCACAGAAACCATACAACAGGTTGCTAGTAATAGATACAGGACTGCAGTAATAGATAGAGAGACCACAGATACTGAGAAAGCAATCATGTCTCCCTTTCTTGTCAGTGTCTTATTCACAATGTCAGTCTTGACCTCTGCAGAAGCATAGATCTTGTCCTTCATCTCAGCCAGAGAGAAGGTCAGTGCTAAAGGAAACATCTGAGGCATACAAAGCAGCAGGTTCAAACTTGAGAATTTAGCAATATGACAAAAAGCTGAAAGACTGTAGAGCATTCCAGGTGTAGTTTTGTCTGATGAGGCAGTCAGCAGAGCAAAGCATGGGTCGTTAGGTCCTTACTCTGTTCCTGAGACTGCTGCTTTATACGTGAAACTAAGGCATCCAATATTCCTTCTTTCTGGAACTCTGGCTTGTGTTCCCTTCACAGTACTCCTGGTTTCCAGCTCAGCTGAGACAGTAAATTAAAAGTAGTCCCACTAGTAACAAAGAGGCTGAAGTTTTCCTGAGAGTTATTCTGGTTTCTACAGTCAGCTCATATTAATGCACAAGCTCAGGGAAGACATTTTAGGAGTAACACGTATGTGAAAATGATTTTTTTTTTCTTTTTTTTTTCTTTTTTTTCTGTGAGAAAAGTAGTAGATCTCAAGAAAGCATTTTTGAAGGGTGAATTCTGGGTAGGATTTTTTAAACCAAAACAAGGAAGTGGCATTGGCTGGCACTGAGAAAGACACAAAAGCCAAGTTCTCTGTTTTGTTGGGATATCTGTGCAAGTAGGTAGCTGTGGTAGAGAGGCCAGGAAATCAAACTTCCTGATATTTCTGTCTTTAGGATTTCTACCACTGCCTTTCCAAAGTGCAGCCAGTTGGCACTTGCAGATGGATGAAGCGGTAATTTTGAAAGCGTCATTTTGAAGGTCAGCAGCTGCAGTGGTTGTATCTCCTTGTGAAGTCTTTGCATGATCAGATAGCATTGGATTTTACTGCTGGGTCACTAGAGCAAGAAAGCAGTGGGAGGGTGAAGTTTCATATGCTCCTTAGTATTTCCTGAGGCTGGCAAGCTGACTTTGCAAGGGCAAACTTCGAATGTATCAAAAATCAATTCAGCCTTAACATTCAGACTCACTATTGATTGTGTTCCTGAAATTCTCCTCTAGACTGGTTTGCTATTTTTGTTTGTAATTAAGGTTGAAGTAATTTTTCTTGGTACCTGTGGATTCTACCAGTTCATTCCAAGGTCCTCCCACCCACTTACCTTCTGCTCATTTTGCAATTAGTTTTAAAAGGATTTCTTTAGCATTTTGTGGAAATGATAGAAATTCTTTCTCTTCTAGAGCAGATTAAACTGTAAATGTGATGACTGATGAGAAAACAATGTGGTCCTGTAAATGGTTGCAATTACAGTTTGTTTGTTTGTTTGTTTTGCTAAGATATTGGAGCAAGCCAATTTATGAACTTTATAGGTAGAACATATCTTCTATAAGGAGAACATCATGCTTAAAAACTATGCTTGCATTTTTATCTGGTGGGGTTTGTAACTTTTTTTGCAGGACTGTAATAACTGCATTAAAAGTCTTCTGCTAGAAATAGATCCTACTTTTCTTATGCCATTTCCCCCATGAACATAAGAAAAATAACTGAACGTGAATCAATAAATATTGGCAGTTTAATGATATGTGAATAACTAGTGGCTTCAGGACCACTTTGTTTGGTCTGGATATTTTATTTATTTTCTAGTTGCCTAGAGCAGTAAAGAATTTAGATGGTAAACGTGAACTTTCTGGGAATTCATAGTCCAACACAGTCTCTGTTAAAACAACACCAAAACGTTAGAAAATAACATTTGATTTTCAGGACCAGCCTGAATTATTGCATATTGTTATTTGTTTTTAAACCACGTACAAAATGGCTGTGTTATTGACGTATGCATAAAAATTTTCTTGTGTGAAATGGTACAGAGAGGATAGAGCTGATGCCCTTCTGAGACAGAGACTCCAAAGGACATAGAAAATATACTTTAGAGATCAAGATTCTGCCTTTAAAAAGTTCCTCAAAATGCCTTCTTGTTTTGAATCAGCAAGCCAGTGAGAACAGAAAGCTCCAAAGCATGGTGAGTAGCCCTCTGAATGAGACTGCCTGAGTCTGATTACAAAGGACCCAGGCTTGAAAGTGGGAGGAAAATACTGAATATAGTATGGGTCACTCCAGTCAGTCCCAGAAGTTGGAAATGAATCCTGCATGCTCAACACCTTTTAACATCTTCCAGTTTCTTGAGGACATGGAAAGATGTAATTCAATTGTCCAATAGAAAAGCATGTCCGCATGTCCTACTTTTTTTTCTCTTGTGTAAAGAGCAGCATGTCATCTTTGCGAAAGATCTGTTTCCTGAGGCTGTGTATGCAGCCTTGCCAGCTGACCACTGCAGAGACCTCTGAGGCTCCGAAATGCATGTGGGCTCTGACAGCAGCAGCAGTTGTGCTGACATGTCCGATACTGAAACTGAAAGAAGAGCTGCAATTCAAACCTTATAAATCCATCTTTATTTGTTTACCACTGCGTTGGACTGCAATAGCAGACAACTTTCTGGCCAGACGGATCAAGTAGATTGCATACTTGAGACTTTATTCTCCGGCATGTTGTAAGAATATTATTTAGAGTCAAAGTGATAATTTTTATTAAAAACAGAGAGAGGAACAGTTGAAATGCAAGAGTGACAAATCCTGTCTCATGTTCTTTTAGTCTGGTAGAATATGATGGTGATATTACTGGCTTCCTTTTTGACCTTAAAGACAGCACAGTTTACTCCAGGGTCACCAAGAAAAGCTCACAACTAAAGCAAAGGCAGAGCCTTTATTTTTAAGAACTAATATGTTGATACTAGTTCTATATTATAATCACAGAATCATGGAATCATAGGGTTTGGAACAGACCTCTGGAGATCATCAAGACCAACTCTGTGCTAAAGCACATTCCTTACAGTAGTTGCACAGGAAAGTGTCGGTGGGACTTGAATCCAGAGGAGGCTCCACAGCCTCTCTGCAGCCTGTTCCTATTATGAAGTTTTTTATCATGTTCATATGGAACTTCCTCTGTTCAAGTTATTGCCCCATGCTACTTGTCTTGTTGCTGGGCATGACTGAAAAGAGCCTAGCTCTATACACTTCACTTCCTGCTCTTTAGCTATTAATAAGCATTGAGAAAATCCCCCCTCAGCCTTCTCTTCTCCAGCCTGAACAGTCCCAAGTCTCTCAGCCTTTCCTCATACGGGAGATTCTCCAAGCCCCTCATCATCTTTGTGGTCCTCATAAAAATCTCTCTAGAAGATCTCTGCCCTTCTTGAATCCAGGAGGCCAGAGCCAGACACAGTACTTCAAATGTGATCTCATCAGGGCAGGGGAAGCATTGAGGACCACCTCTCTTGTCCTGCTGGCCATGCTCTTTTCAATGCACCCCAAGATACCACTGGCCTTGTTGGCTGCAAGGGCATGCTGCTGGCTCAACCTGTTGTCCACCAGGACCACTAATTTCTCATTAGAGCTCCTTTCCAGCAGATCAGCCCCTTACCTGTACTTATTCATGCAGTTACTCCTCCTTAGGTGCAGGACCCTACACTTGTCCTTAGTGAATCTTGTTAGGTTCCTCTCTGTCCAATCTCCAGCCTGTTTAGGTCTTGCTGAATGGCAACAGACTTCTGGTGTGTTAGCCACTCCTCCCAGCTTTGTATCATCAACAAACTTGCTGAGGGTGCACACTATCCCTTCATCCGGTTCAACAATGAAGATGTTCAACAAGACAAGAGCCACTATTGGCCTTTGGGGAGCACTGCTAGTTACAGGCCTTCGACCGGACCCTGTGCTATTGATCACAACCCTCTAATCTCTGCCAGTCAGCCATAAATGCTTTTCTCACCTGTGGTCCTTGTGATGTGCCAAATGAGATTTTCTGGGCTGCTCTGGCTGCTACAGGGAATAGGGTAGTCCATGTAATGGCTGGTCCTAGCAGCACATCACTTAGAGTGCTGGGGGCTGTCTTCCTTGTTGGCTCCTGTTGGTTCTGGGCTTTAACAGGCTTGTGTGACATGCCCTTCTGCACCGTCAAATCCATGTTGTGACCCCACAGGGGTCAGCAGGGTCATATGTAGGAAGGCAGAAAAGATCAGATGGGCATTCAGTAACTGAAGAATATGGTGTCTGAGAGCTCTCAGTCGATGGTGTACCCTCTGCACTGCAGGTCCTTTCAGACACGTGTAAAATTCCTGCAAGAAAATAATTACTTGTTCTTAGTGAAATATGTACCTCTCACCATCAGTCTACTCTAGCTGAGGAATGAAATATGCTCAGTAGAAAAGAAGAAATCCACAGCCCAGACCTCGAGGCTACCAACATAGTCAGACTCATAGATCTTGCTTGATAATCACATAGGTAAGTTATTCCCATCAACCCCTCTTGATTTTCCTCATCCACTTGGTGTATGAACCAGCTTCCACGGATTGAAATATGCAATGGTCATCCAGAAGAGGGCAGCTCTGTCTCCCTGTGTTCTGAAATAAGCCACCTCACATGCAGCAGGGCTTGTGTTACAGAGCACTAAAGAGCTCTGGACTCCAATGCAGAAAATTACAGCTCAGTCTCCAGGCAGTGAATAATAAACTCAAACAGATCTGGCTAAAGCAGCCCAGTTAAAGAAAATGCAAGGCCTGTAAAGCTAACAGTGTGGAACACTAAAAAAAGAAGTGTGGGAACAGACATTGTGAATGAAATGGTCCTTACACACCAGCTCCACTCCTGGCAGGGTGCTACTGGTGTCAAAACAGTCCTGAGGCATTTCATCTTTCCTCAAAGAATCTGTAGGATGTGGGTTTTCACAAAGAACTGGATTTCAGTCATGAGGTTGTGCAGCTTGACAGCTCAACAGCTGAGAGTGAGAAATTTCTTGCTATTTGTATAAAGGAGAGGCTGATGACTTGCCATCAACCCTTGTGCAATGGTCTGAAAACCTAGCAACATTGTTAGCAGTACATGCAATAAAGCAGATAAATTCTTCCATTCTCTTTATTTAAACCATTAAATATTTTGTGTGTGATTTCAGGGTAACAGAATGAATAACAAATTTCTCCATTCCCCCAGCTAAAATGATTGTTAGAAATGGGATTTGAGGTACTTTCCACAGACTCAACATCTCAGAGCAATGTCCAAAGATATAGGCATAAGAGAATGATGCCAGGCTAAAGTTTCTAACAGGCTGATGTGTGGGACCCCAAATCAGTGCAGCTTTGCTGGAGAAATACTGGTTTATGCTTAATGAGAATCCACACAATGATTATCCAGAATGCAAAAACCTACTCAGAAAACATTCTGCCACGGAGAAGATAATGTGCATCATTTTGGAAAGCTTTTGCAGAATCTTTTGTTCTCCTTCTGAAAATTCCAGGCCAAAAACCAAACCCACTCATTCAGATGTAGCTGTCCACCTACTCCAGTGATGAGAGTAGCAAGAGTTATTTGTGTACACTGAAATACCTTAGTGAAACAGTAAGGGAAATTTTCTCTGGGGACTTGTTAACCAAGATCACTGCCTGAGTTCCATATGATGCAATTTTCCTCTGTGCCTTTCTAAGACAGGCTGTTGTTAGAGTTGGAACATGTGTATTTGAGGCCATCATCAGCCATACTATAAAGCTATTACAGGTAATTACAGTGAATTGCTCTGATTTTCCTAATCAGATCAATTATTCAGGTAAATACCAAAATATCTTGTTAGAGATTCTGACTAGTAAGAATAGGTTGTGTGTAGGCTAGTGAGCTGAAAAGCAGGTGCACAGTAATTTTCACTGTGACTCTTCACTGTAGTTTGTCTTTCACCCGGATGTGCTGCCACTGATGGAAGTGGATTTCAGTTCTTGTTACCACCAGTGTAAATGATGGGGAAATAAAACACAGCAGAATGGTTTGTTTGGTTTTTTTTTGTTTGTTTGCTTGTTTTCCAATTCAGTGGGCAAAATGATTCAACAGTAACATATATATATATATAAGTTTTTTTTGTCTTCTGTTGTCTCCTGTTTCACTTGAGAAAATGCGTGGCTTTAGCCATTGCCTAACAAATGTGGAGCTTAGATCACAATAAAGAAGGCAAACTCAATTTTATACAAGCAGTCTTCATCCCCAGAAGAGCACATCATACTTTGTAATCAAACCAGAAGCCTGATCTCTTCCGTGAACTTCTGTGGCAATTACTCAGCTTAGGATTTCTGTCTGGCATACATGAAGACAGAACAAAAGCCTGATGTACCTATTTGCTTGAGGCAATGCCTCCATACTTCTGTCAAGCTCAAGAGTTCATGAGACAAACACACAGCTAGGTGTGGTTGTCCCGAAGGGAGGACTTGAAGTGGGAAAGTCCTGTTCAAAGGCACATGTTGTCAGAAATATCTCTGGGTTCGTCCAGTAGATATTCTTCTTTCCAGACCATCCTAAGTACAGTTAACTGAGTGGGTGAGAGATTACACTTAAATCCAGTTTCTTCCCATGAACTGTGGTAACCAACCTGTCAGGTAGACCCTATTCTTTCTGATAGATTCCAGCTGCATACTAGCTTCCTCCCTAACTGAACAGCATATGTCAAGAATGTTTCACAGCTACTAGCAACAAGTAGCAGCCAGTCTGGCATGGGAAGAAAAAAAAAGGTCCACTGTATTTTGCCTGTTGGTGAGCTCTTGAGAAATGCCTAAGAAAACATGCACGTAGAGAAGGACCTCACTCTTAACTTTTAATCCTAGAATCTAATCTGCAGGCTACTGAGCAATGCTGCACAATTATCCCTACTATTCCAGCACAGAAGTTGTATGGCAAACAGGTATTGGACCAGAGAGATTATCACATTACAAAGGAAAAATGAAATCAAAATCTTACCTGTGTCCTGGGCTCACAGAAGGGCTCCAAGAGGAAGGATCTCCAGATATAGACCCTTCCTCCTTGGAAGTCAGCCCTTAAACGGGGTCTAGGAGGGCTGGAGCCTGGCCACTTCTGGTCACTTAGGTGAAATTGCGTTCACCTGTGCCCCTGCAGCTGACTCAGCGCTCGCCTCAGGTGGTCAATCAGAGGTTCAGGCCATGATTCAACAGTTCCCACGCAGAAGTATTTGCACAACTGGCAATGGGGGAAACCTAAAATCACATGGTTAATCATCAGGCAGCTCATGTTCTGTGTCCACATTCAGTTTCCTTAGACCACACCCAGGTGTACTCTGACTTCATCTCGGTTTTCAGGCTAAACATGCCGATAGCGACTACTACCACAGTCTGCCCCATGGAGCAGTATCTTTGGAGGATGTTACCATCTGTGTAGGCAGCAGGAGTTTGGGACTCCATTGTGCCTCAGCTCCTGACAAACCTCCTTGTCTGGTTATCTGGGGCATTTGCTTATCCCAGTCCCCACAAAGGAACTTCACTCTTACTAGATTAGGTTGCTGAAGATTTTACCCTTAAAGTCCAAGCCCTACTCAATACCAAATCAATCAGATCAAATACAATGATCTGATCATTGTAGTTCCAGAAAACCCTCTCTGCTAGCCACATCTTAGTGATTCCTGATGCTCAGCCAGAGTATCATGACATACAGGAAACAAAAAACTCTGTCAATATGCGTCCTAAAGCCTGTTTTCCTCATTCCTTTTCTTCATTTCCCTAAGTCCCAGTCTTCATCCAAGGCTGCTTATGAGAACATTCAGCGTCAGTTTTTCCTCTTGTATACTGTCCAGACTTTTCCCAGAATGATCAAAAGCTTCATGTTTCTGACAGAGCTAGTTTAACAGAAATGCAGTATGCTTTGACACAGCACTCCAAATTAAACCCTGATTAATCAGCCCATAGATGTTGTTAGGTCAACTCTCTTTGTGCCTCCCAGACACTGAACAATTTCTTCCTGGTTCCTGTAGGTCAACTGTACTTTCCTCTTTTTCCCTTCAGACCTCAGAGTCCTGGCTTCTGGTGACAGAAGTATTTCCTGTAATGGCAAAACTAATTGTCAGCAATTTGATTAATGCCGTGAGCAGTCAGCATTATTCTTGACATTGCACTGAATACAATATGAAACGAATTGAATTAACATCATTGATCGCTTGTCCGTGTTGAAAAGAAAATACTTGGTATTGAAAAGCAATTTTCATTTAGGATCCCTCCTGCTCTCTCTGTGTATAGAACTTGCATTTGGACATAAATAAATGCATATTTGGAATCTTGCAGTAAGACTCTTCAGAACAAACGTTACCTCATGCATACAGGAAATACATTAATAATGATTTGTAAATGACAATAGATTCACAGTTATTCTACAGAAGATAAGCATACATTTCTTTTCTCTGAAGAATCAACAGCTTGCTACTTGACTTAATAGAATTATAGGTCTGCTAGAAGTAATGAAAAGTGAAGTTTAAAATGGATCAGCTTTCAGACACCAAAACTGCACGTAAGTCATGATTCTAGAAAGTAATTTGACACAAAAATCACACATTTAATAACAATTGAATAAAAACCCTATTTCTTCCAGCACTTAGGAAAATTGGGGTGCTAACAAAGACCTACATACTGGCACATAATTCCTTAACAAAACCCAGCCTTCAGTTAATGTCTGTGCAAAACAATAGAGGAAAAATCTTCTTTCAGACCTTGTAATTTTTGTCAGGCAGAAAGAGCCATCAACTTTTATCATCCTCTACTGGCACAATCTTGCCCAACAAAAAAGCAATGTGTCCTATGGCTTCTTCTCTGCACAGTTCTGTAATCTGCCGATCTTCTTACTGCACAGTGACATTAATTTCTGGGTAGTTAGTAGTCAGACTTTGAATAGTGCTATGCATGGATTTGTATTTTCTGCTGAACTCTATCTTTTCCATGACAATTCAGAGCTTATCAGAGGACAGCTGCTAAACAACGCACAAAGCCACCACTGCTGAAGTTAAAAGATATCACCTAGGAAATGTTTGAAAAAAGGCATAGTCCCTGCTGCAAGAAAAGACCAGATAGCACAGGAGTGTGCAGGTAGGTGAAACGGGCTTTTCTCTGCTCTCAAATAACTAATCTCTCTTCTCCTGTTTCTGAGATGGGGCTGCTCTTTATGCAGTCAAGCAGGTAGGTTCTTATGTTGTCACCTGCGTGCTGTCGTTGACAGCCCCCAACACTGTGAAAGACCAGGAAGAGATTCTGTCATATAGAGACTGAAATCAAACTCTGCACAATAAAATATCCAATTCCAGGGCTACTAGGTCTGAGGGAGGAGCTTGCTGGCTTGACAAGATGAAGTGGAGATAGACTTTGCCAAGTAGGATTCAAAAATAACTCAAATTGGGCAAAACAAAGAACTCTAAAATCCACATTGCAAATCATCTATAAACAAAAAGAAATGTAGGGGTACCCACTGTGAGAGGCATGATGAGTGTATGATAGATGCACCAGAAAGACTGTAAACTCTTGAGTACCTCAGCCAACTGGGAAAAGAGGAGGCATAATGCAGTTGGAAACTTAGGGTAAAAGGGGGTCTGTGAACCCCAAAAACTTGAGAGAGTCTATGGGGAAATGCCCTCAGGAGACTCTCCTTTTATTCAAATAAAGAAAACCAAGGACTTTCCTTTGTTTCTTTTTTTGGGATAAAATAATTGTGTGAGACCGTCTGAGCAAAATTTTCCAGACAAAAACTACTGGTATCCATTTGTAATGCCCATATCACTGGCTTCTCTAGACCATTTGGAGACTCAACGGATGTGATAGCAACCAGAGGAGGAGACATTGGCACAAACCATCCTTTTTTTCCTGGCCCAGGAATGTGCCGGCCAGGTCAGTTCTGAGGGAGCAGTCTCTGATGTAGTGAATGCCAAGAGAACAGATACAGAGGAGATGACACTAGATCTTGCTAGAAGCATAGCTAAAAGTACCTTTCATTCTTACACTGATGAGAGAGGCTTGCTGATATTCCTTACAGGGTTGTATGGCATCACAGCGGACCTGCTGTAAGACAGCCATGTGGAATCATGGCAGCACCTGGATAACAGCCTTTGGAATGTTGCCAGAAGAAGGGACTGATATTGCTGAAGATTAGACTTTGGATTCACAAAAGCATTGACAGCATCTTTCTCCTGAGCTAGGAGTGAACTGTCTTCATTCCAGAGCAAGGAAAATGCCTTCTCTTGCTCCCCTGCCCTCATTGCATTTTGTTATGCATTTTGCACCTTTGTCCATAAACTTGCAGTCCATTGCAATTGGTCTTCTCATATCACTTCTTCACTGAGGTGCATCTGGGGAGTGATTGACAAAATCACTTACTGGGGCAGCTGTTTGTAAACAATGAGATTAAATGAAAGAAAAGCTCCCTGGCCAAAACACTTATCTTCTTTGTTGTAAAATTCCACACTTGTCTTGTTTGATTTTCTTTTATCTGTGTAGAGGAAGAAGGATGCAGCATAAAGGAGACAAGCAGACAGGCAAACAATAATATTCTTATTAAAATTTAGAGGTTTTTGACAGTGAAGTGTTTGGTAGTCAGAAGTAATACCTTGAACTAAAAACATATGCAGCCATAATTCAATGTGTATGAATCACTGTGAAGCAAAAAGGTATTTTTTAATTATATTATTGCTTATTTTGTTCTGTGCTGACGGAAGTCATCCAAGTTCTCCACTCTTCTCTCTGTATTTCATGAACACTTGAATATTGGTGGGAAGGTTTGGTGTTGCGTTCTCCATACAGTAAGAGTCCTGCCCCTATACATGACCAGAGGAATGCTGTTGCACATCTCACTACCTGACTAGAATTGTTGACTCAGTTTCTCTGTCACCTCCAGGACTCTGAACTCTTGCTATGGGAGCTACTTGGGATGCCTGAAAATTGTTGCCCAGGTATAGCACAGTTTCTGTTCTTGCTGTTTTTGTACATGGACGGAGAAAAGGGCACCAGTAGAAGCAGAAGAATACTGAATTTTTCACATTCTCCTTCATGACTTAACATATTCCCTATTGTCTCTAAACATTAGGGTGAGATTTCAGAATGTTCCTGAATACAAAATCAATCTTTTAAGATATAGGCAGAGAAGGAAGTGGGTTTCCACAATAACCAGTGTATATTTTGACTGCAGAAGCATACAAGATATGTTATGTTGGACAGAATTTCCTGTTGTGAAGTCAAATGTTTATGATGGGCATTTCTGAGTATCAAAGTGCACAAAACTAGCTGCCATCACTGTGAGAATTTTGACATAGTCAAACGTAAAAGAAGACAATGCAAAGCCATCTGGCTTACTGGATTAAAGCCTAAGAGTAACAGGAAAAGTTTAGGCAAGAAGAAGGACACTCCTGAGATCTTTTCAACTATTTTATTCAAGTGTTCTTGAGGCATGTAGGGCAAATGAAGGTGATGACAAAGCCTTTATTTAAGAAATAGGCATACGAGGGAAAGATATCAAAAAGAATCGACTCACCCCTCCCGGTAGCAGCGCGCAGACCGAGCCGAGCTGAGGAATGTGTCCCTCCCCCGTTCGTACCGCCGCGCCGCCGCACTCACACACTCACAGAGCCCACCCATTGGTTCAGGCTGTGACCCTGGAATTCCACTACACTCCACCCCTTCACAGCATGAACCAATGACTGAGCAGGTAGGGGGTGAGCCCCTGCAACCTGGTGGCCCAAGACACAATGCACATCGCGACGCATACACAACACCCGCCGCAATATAGAATGTCAAAACAATAAAGGTAATCAGTGGCAGTCCCCTTCACGGTTCTGTTGGGCCAGTACTTGATGTTCTTTCTCGAGGCGTATCTTTTTCAAGGACCAGTAGCGCTTCTGATTCATGCTCTCCAGTCCCCAAAAGTTCAGCAGTGCGTCACAGGGTGTCATGATGTTTCCTCATAAGCGTGTTTGAGTGATGTTGCTCCTGCGGGCCATCCTGTGAACTTAAAACCTCAAGGGGAGTAAAACAGATGTTTAATAGGTACGAGAAGGGGTAGGTCCGCCCTCCACGGTAAGATGCAGGCTGTATTTCGGTCTTGAGTCAACACCTCTGCCTGTATCGGGGCACGTCCTGGCCTTCGATACCACACTCTTTGGCCCGAAATCTGCGACTGAATCACTATATCGGGTACCAAAGGGGGGGTTCTAATTTGCCACATGGACATGATTAATGTCCCCCTTGCAATGAAAACAGGGGTGTCAACTATTACCTCTGTTGGCCATACACCGATTACTGAAGGGTTTACTGATCCCCCAACCTCTAACAATCTCCCCCAAGGTGCAAGGAGACCACACCATTTTGGTCCTGCTTGCACCTTCCAAGGCCATTTTACCTTGTGTCTCCCGGGCTCTAGGTCATCAGGGGCAGGGAGCAGAAGATTATTCATTGTGCCAACTTGTGGCTTGAGTGAGGTGTCCTTGCTTGTAATTTGTATCCTAAGTGGGGAGGCCCAAGTTGTCTGCAGCATTTTTAAAGCACTGGGTCTGCCATCTCTTGGTCTCTCATTCAAGTCTCGCAGGGTTTCATAAAGCCTTTTGGTCCACCCCTGCAAGGACTGTGAATCTGCCTTCAGAGCAGCCTTCAGGATCCCATTGTATCTTTCTATTAGGCCTGCTCCTGTTGGATTGTAGGGCAGGTGAAACCGCCATTCAATGTTATTGTCTTCAGCCCACTTCTGCACAGTTGCACCTGTGAAATGTGTACCTTGATCACTCTCAATAACCTCAGGAGTCCCGTATGATGCCATCAATCTAGTTAGAGCTTTGATGGTATAGGCTTGGTTTGCCTTTGCTACAGGATAGGCTTGCATCAGTCCACTCGCTGTATCGACACAAGTTAGGGCATATCTGGCCCCCTCAGATCGAGGAAGGGGACCTATATAATCGATCTGCCATCGCTGTAATGGGTTGTGTCCTCTAGCGAGATGGGCCGTAGTTTCCGGCAGAGGTCTTGGTCTCATTCGCGAGCAAGCGTCACAGTCCTGACATGCCTGGACAATATCTGGTAACTGTATGGGCAACCCCCATGCTTTAGCTGCTGCCCACATGGTTTTCTGTCCTGCATGCCGTAATTTCCGATGCAGCCAGTGAGCTATGTCTTCTGATGGTGTATTTCCCAACCATCGGACTCGAGCCAGTGTGTCAGCTTCATCATTGCCTGGTGACTGCAAGGGTTGATGTCCAGAGACGTGGTATGCTCGTACAGTCCTGTGCCTAACCACGTTCCATATATCAACCCACATATCTTTGCCCCAGATAGGTCGGGCATGGATTGTCCAATCCTGAGTGGCCCACTGTGCTATCCAGAGCGTGAGCCCTCGGTAGACTGCCCAACTATCTGTGCAGATGTTTAGTGCACTGTTGCCAGGCTCTTGAGTTATCACCATCCACACAGCTCGTAGCTCAGCCCACTGGCTACTTTGTCCATCCCCTTCTTCAAACCATATTGTTTCAGTTGAGGGATGGTATGCGACAGCTCGCCACCTACTTGGGTTCCCTCTGCTGGATCCATCTGTATACCAGGCATCTTCTGGGATAGGGTATTTTCCCTCCTGTACAGGACTCTTTTCTGGACAAGTAACCACTATTTCCTCAGGTGTCTCGCTGTGATATGTTACTGGCCCAAGTATCTTTTGAAGTTCTTCCTTCAGTGGAGATGATGACAGGCGGCTTCTTTGGCTAAGATAGGCAACCCAGCGTGCTACTGTTTGTGATTGGGCCACCCCGGTCTTAGGAATGTGAGTTAGGTCTTTTACCCACCCCTGAATTGGTAAAGTTGTTTTGACAATAACCTCTGCGGTCTGAGTTATTGGTTCTACTGCCTGCAATGCAGAATAGGTAGCCAATAACTGCTTTTCAACCATGCTGTATCTCTCTTCTGCTCCATGCCAAATCTGTGACCAGAACCCAATTGGGATTCGAACAGAACCCTGGCGCTGCCACAGCCCCCAGCCAAACCCTTCTTGGGTCACATGCACATCTAGTTCGGCTGGAAGGGTCGGATCAAATATACCTAGTGCCTGGGCCTGTTTAACAGCTATTTTTGCTTGCTGGAAGGCTTCTTGTTCTGTTCTACCCCAATCCCATACTTGGCCTTTTTTTGTTAATCGATATAAGGGTTTTAGCAGTTGTGCTAAGTGGGGAATAAAGGATCGCCAATATCCTAATATACCCAAAAACTCCTGCAACTGCTTCGGTTTCGTAGGAACCGGGAACGCTTGGATCTTATCAATGATCGCACTGGGTAACACCTTAGTCTTACCTGACCAGACAACACCCAGGAATTTAACTGATAGCCCTGGTCCTTGTACTTTTTGTGGGTTTATAGCCCATCCTTTTTCCTGTAAATAAGTAATTAATGATGGTACTGTCTTTTCTAATGCCTCGATTGAGTCAGACGTTAACATCAAATCATCGATGTAGTGGAACATTTTGACAGTAGATGGTTTGTTCCAATTTGCCAAGTCACTTGCCACCAAATTATGACAAAAAGTAGGTGAATGCACGTACCCCTGAGGTAGAACTTGAAAAGTCCACTGCCTGCCCTCCCACGTGAATGCAAACTGGTCTTGGGACTCCTTAGCAATTGGAATGCTGAAAAATGCATTTGCTAGATCCAGAACGCAGTGGTATGTTTCTATTTCTCTACTTAATGTATCCATGAGGGAAGCGATGTTGGGTACAGCTGCATGGATCGGTGGCGTGACTTTATTTAGTTCTCTGTAGTCTACTGTCATTCGCCACGTACCATCTGGTTTCCTGACTGGCCATATGGGGGAGTTGTATGGGCTGTGTGCAGGTCTAATAATCCCTACTCTCTCCAGCTCCTGCACAGTCTTGGTAATTTCTTGTTGCCCACCCGGGAGTCTATACTGCTTTGTATTTGTGATCCGGCGTGGTTGTGGCAAACAAATAGGTTCAATTTCTGCATGACCCCTTATGATTGCCTGCACTGCCCGGATACTAATACATCTTTCCCTTAATCTGAACTCTCCCACAGTGGTTTGGAGAGTCAAACCCGACAGGATATCAATCCCCAATATATACTCTGGAATTGGGGCAATAGACACCTTGTACTCCCGGGGTGGTAGACGCCCAACCCCCAATTTCAACCATGTTTGTGTTACGGGGATCATCTGCCCCCCGAACCCACCTATCATTGCCTTAGAGCCTGAAAATTGGTTTGGGTCACCATATATAATTGATGTTTCTGCCCCAGTATCTACTAATGCCATAACCCGCTGTACATTCTTTCGGGACCAATGAATCGTTAGTTCAACGTAGGGTCTCCGGTCTCCTCTGGAGACCCTAGTCTTGGGGAATTTTGGCTCCGCTGTCAAGCCATCAGCTGTGCAATCCCTAAGTCTTTTTCCTCTGATGGCTCAACTGTGGCTGCCCGGGCCACCTGAGGAGGTTTACGTTTTTTTGATGGGACTATGAAGTCTTCTAGATTCCACGTGTTTTGTGGAATCCGTTCTATGAGTCTAACTCCTTCCCTTTTAGGAGAGCGTTGGAATCTCTGACTGTTTGGTAACTGTTTCCATAGTTGTAATAAGACCTGGTTAGGCTGTCCATCGATCTTTTGAAATTGAACTCCAGCCCTAATCAAGTCAGTAAACATTTGTTTTCTTGAGACCCTGATGGGTCCAGATTGAATTACATTAGGGCCAGGTCTCCTAGGTCGTGGTGGCGGATGGATGTCCGACTTTTCCACCACCATTCGGACGTTGCGCCTGGCGCGCAGGCGCTCTGTCTCCCCCAGATCTGCCACCAATTGGGCGGCCTGTTGTATAATGGCCTCTGAGGCCACTAGGGGATTTAGTATGGATACCAAAATTCCATACTGATGTGGTGGAGCCTGCTGCAGGATGAGGTCCCTCATTCCTGCGGAAAATTTTATCATATCTGGGCTCTCAAAATTGTCCTCATAAATTGCCTCCTTCATACCTAATTCTCGGATATAATTTTGTAAGTCCTCCATAGAGGACCACAGGCCGGTATTTAATGGTATATCCGTTTTATTTGCCCATGTCACACGGCATGCGGCCATTAACCATGCAATCAGTGAATGATTTTCTTCATTGTGTTGCACAGCCGCATATAGTCTTTGCCTGAGGGCCGGGTGAGTAGTAATTGATGCCAGTTTTGAGATTTCTGGCCCATTCACCACAACACTTTCTGCCCCCATGTCATATAGTCTGAGTAACCATGCTGGCACACTCTCTCTCGGTCTTTGTCTAAAGCGTTGTACTAAATCCATTAATTCAGCTGCCGTGTATGGGCGAGCTGTTACATGTAGTGTGCTCTGGGCAGGGGGCCACTGGTCAGGGGGCAGCCCCGCTGGCCTGTCCTGCGTTTTTTTTTGTTTTTTGAGTTACAACTGGTCGGATCTCAAAGGGATCAAGCTCTAGTGGAGCCTCAAGATCTGACTTCTTAGTGCTTTCATTTTCTGAGTCCAGTTCATGTGGACTCTCTTGTATAGGATCCCCAGTTATTTCTAGAGAGATGTTTCGGATTTTTTGTACCGGGATTATAGGGTTAGGTTTTTTCCCTCTCAAAATTGCAACCTGTCTTTCTAGTTCTTCCACACGGTCACGTAATAGTTGATTTTCATCAGTGAGAACCCCTTCAGTTATATTTAGCCGGTTCAAGGCCATCAGCAGCGGCCACGCCACCGTGGAGGCAGCTAACTGTCGTTCTCGTGTAGTGAGTACGTTTTTGTTTAGACTACTGAAATACTCAGCCAGGCGGGCTGGGGATTCCTGAACATTTCCTGCATCCCGTAGGGGACCCCATTTTTCAATAATACAGGCAATCCCGTGATATGGGGATCCTAGGAATCCCGGGATGTGCCCTGGCAAAACCTCACTTATGGGGCTAGCCTTTCCCCGTCCAAACCATCCCATGAAATTGTTCAAAAATGTCATGGTAATTATTTTAAGAGGCTTATAATTGGGTATCTTTAAAGATATTTGGCTGCCTGGCTCGCCAAAATGTAGGGCAAATGAAGGTGATGACAAAGCCTTTATTTAAGAAATAGGCATACGAGGGAAAGATATCAAAAAGAATCGACTCACCCCTCCCGGTAGCAGCGCGCAGACCGAGCCGAGCTGAGGAATGTGTCCCTCCCCCGTTCGTACCGCCGCGCCGCCGCACTCACACACTCACAGAGCCCACCCATTGGTTCAGGCTGTGACCCTGGAATTCCACTACAAGGCATTTATGTTCTTCTTTGGTAGGACAGCAGAGAAATACTCATCAGCGTATTAACACAATGAGGAGCTAGATGTTGTAAACACTGTCAAGAGGATTATTTGGGGTAGCTTTACTGTTGATGTCCATGGATTTGTACTTGCATTCAATGCTCCAGCTGGGACCTCATAGGGGCAGAGTAGAGAGGGACTATCACCTCCCTAACCCATCTGGCCACCCTTCTTCTGATGGCATTCCGGATACCACTGGCTTTCTGGGCTGCAAGCTCACTCAACCAGGACCCCTAAGTCCTTCTCAGCAATGCTGCTCTCAAGGAGTTCATCTCCCAGTCTATCCATATCCAGGATCACCCTGACCCAAGTGCAAAACTTTGCACTTTGCTTTGTTGAACCTCATTAGTTTCACAAGGGTCCACCTTTAGAATTTATCAAGGTCCCTCTAGATGGCATCCCTCCCTTCTGCTGTATCAACTATGCCACCCATCCTGGTGTCATCAGCAAAGTTGCTGAAGATCCCACCATCCATGTCACTGAAAAAGATGTTAGAGTACTGGTCCCAAGATGGATGTTCGGGGGACACTTCTCGTTATCAACCTCCACCTGGACATAGAGCCATTGACCACTCTCTGACTGCGACCTTCCAACCAATTCCTTATCCACTGAATAGTCCACCCTTCACATCCATATCTCTCCAATTTAGAGATAAGGATGTGGAGGGGGACCACGTCAAAGGCCTTGCAAAACTCTTGTTCTTGTTCTTTTCCCTCAGTCTGACCATCAGATCCTTGTAAGTCATACTGGTTTCCTACCTCCCCTGCTCACTTTCTTATTCTGAGGGATGGAGAGCTCTTGCACTTTCAGAAAGGCATACTTAAAGAGAAGCCACGTTTGTTCCACTCCTTTGTCTCTCAGGAATTTTTCCTAGGAGGTCTTGTCCAACAGTTCCTTAAACAACCTAAAGTTCACTCTCCTGAAGCTCAGGGTCCTGACTCTTTGTCAGGCCCATGTTCCTTGAGATCACAAACTCAACCAAGGCATGGTCACTGCAGCCCAGGATGCCTTCGATCTTTATATCTTTAACAGTCTCCTCTGCACTGGTGAGCTCCTGGTCCAGCAACACTTCTCCTCTGGTTGGGCTGTCCAATACTTGAACCAGAAAGTTATTGGCAATGGGCTCCAGGAGTCTCTTGGATTGCTTACCTCTTGCCATACTGTCTTACCAGCAGATGTCTTGAGTGGTTGAAATCCTCCATCAGGATGGCAGAACTGATGAATGCCAGTCATGACAAAGAGCACCTGGTCCCTGCAGCTCTCCAGGATCCTGCTTCTAGCATAACAAGCTGAAATTCTAGCAGCTGGCTGCTGATGGAATGGAAGGAAGTTTTTCAAGGAAAATGCTGCTCACTCTCTCCCTGTAGCGGAGCACTCCAGAAGTGAAGTTGAGGAAATGCTCATGGTGGAAGACTCTTAGAGGTCTGTGGTGTGAAGGTGTCAGTCTATGGAAAGATCACACTGTCACATAGCAAAGGAAATTGTTCATATAATTATCAGTCTTGGGAAGTCTTCATAGTGAACCTTTATATTTTCTTCCTGTTTCTTCTCTGACCAATAACTGCTACAAAGACACATAAGAAAACAGTAACAGAATAGGAGAAACATTTCTGATCACAAGGAACTCCCTAAATTCTGGGTTCCAGATGAGTGAAAGAGAACTTTCAGCATAGATGAGATCAAGGCAATAGTGAATACTGAATTAGTGTCTCCTCCGACCACAGAAGTGCAGATAAGTACTCTGCAACACTGTGTATCTGTGTAGCAGAAACACAGCAAGTTGCAGATTTTTTAGTGTTAGAATTAAGAGAGGAAGTCCAGATTGTATATATTGAAAAAAAAAGAAGACTGTGGAGAAAGTGAAGTGTCTTGATTTTTTGAAGAATTAAGTTCAGTGTTTAAAAGTTCAAAAGTCTTCAAGTCCATCAAGCCAACCATGACCATCAGTTATGGCTAGATCAGAAGATCGTGTTTATGCTGACTGTAGGGCAGTTTCTTCCAGGTTCCATCAAGAAGGTGGATTGTTAACTATGTACAGATGAAAAAAGAGACAGTGATGGAGCAGCTGAAGGCTGCTGCAACTACAAATGTTGACAGCCACAGATTACCACCTTCTGTATTAGTCATGTAGAGAAGGGGCATCTGCATATGACACCAGCTCCTCCCAGCTAAAAAAGTCCCAGCCAGACTGAGATCTCCTCATGTCCTGTTAAGTCTAGGTACATTTGTTGCTTACTACAGCAAGCCAACAGCAGAGGGTGGGGGGCACCTGCTCTTTCTCCCTCTCAGCAGTATTGCTGAATGCACACTGTTTATAGACTCATCTTGCAGGACTACTCAGAACAGCTTGCCTGCAGTCTCTCCTCTCTGATGGGTTACAGTCTTTTCCCCTGTGGTCAGTGGAAGACAAAGGTAGAACCAGAGTCGGAGAGCACATCATTTCCTCCTTTCTTTCATGGAGTGACTGTGGAACAGAAAAACAAAAACAAAAACAAAACAAAACAAAACAACAACAACAAAAAAAAAAAAACAAAGAAAAAAAAACCCACTTTGGTCTAGAGTTACTTGCTTCCTTGCTGCAAAACATTTATCTTTGTCTCACCGAGCCGCTAGGACTGCTAGGTGTCCATCCCAGCCCATTTCCATTCCACAGGGTGAGAAAGCTTGTCTGAGAGCTTCCTCATACTGTCATGCATACTATGTCAGTTTTATAACATAAAAACCCTGATCCCCGATAGAAAGTGTAGTGTATGAAACGATCTCTTTTCCTTCTGCTCTGTGGATGGCAAGGAATGAACTTTCCTTAGAAGAGAAGACAGTAAAAAAATGGAAGGGAGGTGAGCCTTCCTTTCCACTTGAATACCCATGATCCAGAGTTTCCTACAACCCTTGCAAATATAAATATATGCCTGTGCACCCTGAAATATGACTGCAGGCATAGATGAGTCTGCAGGATTTTCCCAGATCTGGCACTTGTTCAAGATTATCTTTGGGTTTGGCACTAGCCCAGGTAGATGTGTTTAGTGGATATAGATGCTTGCAAAGCTGCAGCACAAGCTGTGATGTAAAGGCAATAAAACTTCTGGAAAAGAAAGCCGAGCGTGCCAACCCCAATAGGGATGTTGCATTTAATGTGTTGTTAGTACTGCCTACTTTGCATGGGATCTTCCTAGAAGTTTTTCCACTGAGGCCCATGGAGTTTTGCATCTGTCAAAAAAAAGCACTCATGAATTAAATACTTGCAATTCTTTGAGAAACTCATCTGCACTTAAAGGATAGGGAAGAAACTAGCTGAGAAACTTCTATTATAGCTGGAGTATTGGATAGTGTTTCATGCTGTAAGGCTGCTGCTTTGTCTAGCTGCTTAGCTCTGTGTCCAAAGGAACCATGCAGAAGTCAGAACAAAGGTCTCATTTCTGATCTTGTGTAAGATGTACATCTTGTCCTTGTACATAAATGGTTGACTGTCTGTGGGGAAGGATTTACCTTACGCACCTTACTTCTCAATCTTCCCTGTTTTCATTTAACTGACTCAAAAGTCTCACTGCATTCTTCCTTTCATGCTTATCTTACTGTGATATGTCTTTTTGCCATGTAAAAATTCCTGGATCTCTTATAAAAAATAGTGGTTCCATATTCCAGGAGATGACTGCTAAGGTTTTAGTAAGCATTTCATGGCTTTTCCTTAACCACAGAACAAAATCAGATCTTGATCGTGAACAACTGTTGCCACTTGCGTAATACAGATTTAAATCTATTTTTAAAAAATGGGGAGAAAACAGATTTTTTTGCAAAGCCTGATGCAATTTTATAATGTCGCATGCTTGGCAAGTGTGATTGCGTTGCTATAGTAATCTTAAATTATGACCGGGATAATTTTTTTTTTTATTCATGGCTAATTTAGAACTCATCTGGCTCAAAAACACCTTATCTACTTCTGTAAGCCCCTTATCTACTTCTGTAAGCCCTAGAAGAATCATTTGGATCTCCACAAATATTTTCTTGGAACCTCCGGTTTTCCAGTTGTGTTTGATATTCTCATTCTTGTGATTTTAAAGAAGGTTCCTTAAAACTTGTTCCTGAAATACATTTTATCAGCTCCTGCCTTAGTCCTTCTAGAATACGCTGATGAAAAGGTCATTGCTGGTTTTGTAAGCTCTAACACATGTCATATCCTGGGCATCAAACGATAATGCCCAGCAGCATGAGGGAGGTGATTTTTCCCCTCTGCTCTCCCCTTGTGAGGCCCCCAGCACAAGAAAGATGTGGAATTGTTGGAGTGGTTCCAGAGGAAAGCCATGAAGATGCTCAGAGGGCTGAAGGACCTCTCCTACAAAGGAAGGCTGAGGGAACTGGGCTTGTTCAGCCTGGAAAAGAAAAGGCTCTGGGGAGACTTCGCTGTGATCAGTACCTAAAGGAATCTTATAAAAAGATGGATAGTGACTTTATACTCTGATAGTGACAGGACAAGGGGAATGGTTTTAAAATAAAACTGGAGGCTTAAGGAACGTTTCTGGGGGAAATTCTTCACTCAGAGGGTGGTGAGGCCCTGGTACAGCTGCCTAGAGAAACTGTTGGTACCCCGCTCCTGAAGGCGCACAAGGCCAGGTTGGATGTGGTGCTGGGCAGCCTAGGCTGATGGGGGGGCAGCCCTGCCCAAGGCAGGGAGTTGAAACAGGGTGGGCTTTGAGGTCTCCTTCAACTCTTGCCATTCTATGTTTCTACAATTAATACTGCAGACTGATACCTTCTTTTCTGAAAAATATCCTTTCTTCTCTCCCTTCTCTGGCTACACTTAAAGCATTGAATTGGGAGAAAGTGTTGATCTGCCTGGGGGGCGGAAGGCCCTACAGTGGGATGTGGACAGGCTGGATAGCTGGGCTGAGTCCAATGGGGTGAAGTTTAAGACCAAGTGCCAGGTCCTGCACTTTGGCCACAGCAATGCTAGGCAACACTAGAGGCTTTGGACAAAGTGGCTGGAAGTCTGTGTAGAGGAAACAGACTTGGGGGTATTGGTCAGTGCTCAACATTGATCAAGGCTGAACATGAGCCAGCAGTGTGCCCAGGTGGCCAGGAAGGCCAATGGCATCCTGGCTTGTATCAGAAATAATGCAGCCAGCAGGAGAAGGGAAATGATCTTCCTCTGTACTCAGCCCTGGTGAGACCACAGCTTGAGTATTGTGTTCAGTTTTGGGCTCCTCGCTATAAGAAAGCCATCAAGACCCTGGAGCATGTTCAGAAAAGGTCAATGAAGCTGGTGAGGGGTCTGGAGCACAAGTCTTATGCAGAGCAGCTGAGGGAGCTGGGATTGTTCACTCTGGAGAAGAGGAGGCTTGGGGGAGACCTTATCACTCTATACAAGTACCTGAAGGGAGGTTGCGGTGATGTCGGGGTCAGTCTCTTCTCCCATGTAATTAGCAATAGGACGAGTGGGAATGGCCTCAGTTGTGTCAGGAGGGATTCAGGTTGGACATTAGGAAATACTTTTTCCTCTGAGAGAGTGTTCAGGCACTGGAATGGACTACTTACGGAGGTGGTAGAGTCACCAAGTATGGAGGTGTTCAAGAACTGTGTGGATGCAGTACTGAGAGACATGGTCTAGTGGAAAATATTTGTGATATGCAGATGGTTGAAGTGGATGATGTTAGAGGTCTAGTCCAATCTTGGTGATTCTATGACTTTATGACTGTTTCTTATGCAAAACTTCTGGCAATAGCTTTGTCCCGTTTAACTCTTCTGCAGACTATATCATGGTGTTATTAGTTCTGCTTAATTCTGTACCTGTCTGCATGCTTATTATGGAGCTGGAAAGGTCAATTTGACAATCTGGAGATACAGAGCAGAAACCTTAGAGAAAGGCATACGTTTATAGAGACACAGAAAGGAAAAGAGACACAGATGCCAAAACAAATGAAGAAACTGAAAAACTGAGTCACTTTGTCACCTGGGTAGACTTAGAGAAGAGATAATGGACTAATCAGCAAGGAGGAGTTTTTCACTGAGAAGTTCTTCCTCAAAACAACCAGAGATAAGCACAACTGGAGCTTAGCTCTGAGCCATGCTTTTGCAGCTTAGGCCCACCTGACTATCTAGTGCCTGTCTTTTTTTTCCTAAGCTATGATGTTTTCATATTCTCCAACCCTTTCAGGAGTGTCTGGAGAATTGAGAAACAACAACTGAAGATAAGAATGGCTGTAGAAGTAAGCTCAGACCTTTGGGCAGGATTTAAAAAAAGCCTTATCTTTGGCAAAGAGCAGCTATATTAGTTTTTGCTCACTTATAATATCTACTGCTCAGGAAACAAAGGCAGTCTCTCTAAAACTTCTGTTTATCTCTTTCTCATTGCTCTTTAGAAATTCATCTTAAAAGTGGTAAAGAATGCTGTAAACTGATGACCTGTTTTTCCTGTAAATAGAAGTCACGTGTAATTACAGGTAAAAACATATTTTTCTCAGAATACCCCTATTTGATTCCTAAACAGAACTTCACCTTTCTTAAAAAAATAAAAAAGAGTTATTTCTGAATTGAGAGAACAAAAAGCTGTGCGTATTATCTACGTAACTGCAATATGATAAAAGCTGTATGATTTGGATAATCAAGCATATCCATTCTGCATGACTTGCACAGTCCAGCAGTATTTTTCCATCTCCAGATATATTCATTTGGCTTACACATACCTCACATAGGTGTCAGAATCAATATATGTGAGACATACTTTGCTGCATAGAGACAGATGTTTTTTTTTGTTGTTTTGTACAGTAGCCAAAGCAGTACAATTCCCCGTGGGCAGGTGGTCATAAGGACAATAATATGCTTAGGGTGCACAGCATATTCCCCTTCCTGTGTCCATACAAGAGCCAATCTGTTGGATAATCAGGACTACTTACTGCAAACAAGACCACAGTCTGACATGAATCTTAGGGACTGTAGAAGCTCTCATGTCTAATATCAGCTTCCCAGACCTCTCTCTCAGCCATTTACAAGTGTTCCAACAAATACAGCAAGTGGTTCCACTGTTCTTTTTGTGAAAGCAAATGTTCTTCTTTAACATACAACCATTTCCTATGAATTTTCTTCCCCCGAGGTTGCTTCTCAGACTAACTCAGGCTCTACTCATAATGTAAACAACTTGTCAAGCTGGAACTTGACCTGGATGAATGTTGACAGCTAATTATGCCTCCAAGATTTTGCCTTTTTCTGGTTTTGAGATTGTCTTGGAGGAGGATGGATACTCTCTGAACAACAGTGCCCAGTACAGGATCTAAACACAAGATGTTTACTGGGAGCTTTGTTTTACAGCCAGTTCTCCATACTTTGTGACCCATGCTATGTACAACCAAATGTGGAGTTCATTATGCATGGAATAGGAAGCTAACTCAGTATTAAAAGCTACTTATGAAATATTATCTCTATGTTTGGGCAAAAGTGACAGAAATGAACTGTCAGCATCCCCTCTTATAGCAACCAACATTATGGCATGACTGCAAATAAGCACGTTCTTTTTTCATGAACTAGTCTAGAAAAACTTGAAAGGATCCTGGCTACATCAGCTTCCTTGTAGAAATTGCAAAAATGAGAATCCCATTGATTGCAATCTGGTTTTGAACTCTGTTAGTGTGTCTGCATAGAAATGTCTCACTGGTAGTTATAGGCACATTTAAATCACCAAAGGTCCAGTAAATTAATTAAATCTTATAAGATGTGAGGAATTCTGTTATTTTTTTTAAGTTCAACTTAGCTACTTAGCTTTTCCACAGTTAGCATGCATATCCAAGAGCATATAATCTTCTCAGAAGGAATTCAGAAGAAGTGTGAGTATTTTGCACTAATACTGCTTCCTTAAATAATTTCTAATAATGGAATTGGCTGTGAATGAAGCTTGGCCAGTTATGGATAGATTGGAAAATCAAGCAAATAAATGTTGATGGTTTCATGAATAAATTATTTTGAAGGTGTGGTGGGTTTACCTTGGCTGGCTGCTAGATGCCCACTCAGCTGGTTTCTCGCTTGCCTTCCTCAACAGCACAGGGGGAGAAATAAAAATGAAAAATCTCATCAGTCAAGATAAAGACGGGGAGATAATATAACACCACAAAAGGCCAAAAACAAGTATTTATGAAAAGTAAACCTGCAGGGTTTTATTTCTCTTTTTGTTACTCTTAAACTAATAGCTTAATTAATTCTAGGCTACACTGACATAACTGGTATCCTCTTGCAGGCTTACACTTCAGTAAATAGTGAAGTACGACAGTTTTTGCTGAAAACAGGAGCTGTGTTTGCCTGTGTTCAGCACACAAAATGTGCTTTTCAGTTACTTTTTCGAATCATACCAGTTTCATGCAGACAAGATGACAGAACTGCAGCATGTAATGTTTAAACTGAAGGCATAGGCAGTCCAGATAGGTGTATGCCATGAGAGAAAGCAGTGGTGTTTATGCTCTGGACAATCAGAAAATCAGTGCACTGTACCAAGAGCTGCTGTAGCGTACTGCAGTTTAAACGTACCTTGTAATGCAAGCTGCTGCATTCAGGCCCAGAGGTCTTGGCCAGACTGAAAGGTGAATTACATTATTACCGCCCCAGCAAAGAGCCCTAGAAATGTGCTAGCAAAGACTTTACAATCCAAGCTCAAGGGGGCAACATGTGCGCAATGAGGGATACAGATACTAAGTGACTTTCCCGGGTCACCCTAAAAGTTTGTGTTATAGCCAGACACTCCTGAACAGTTCTTGAGTTGGTGGCTTAAACTGAGTCAAATTCGCTGCTCCCATACAGGCTTCTTCAACACTACTCCACTCACATGCTGTTGGTCTAGAAAGATGTCAAATGGTAGAACTCAGCCAGTTCTCACCAGCCAGGCTGTTGGCCAGGCTTCACCTGGTGTTCGTACTGAGCAGCGTAGCTACTGCTTTTGTTAACCATTTCTGCTGTTAGTCTTCTTGTTAGCCAGCAGCCACATCTGCCAGCTAATCATTTCACTTTTCTCTGGTACCAATAATACTCTCTTTAGAGAATGCACCTCCACAGCGGGACTATGATGGCACAGAGGTCTCATGCACGCTTCTAATAGTAAAATATTTCTCCAACAAAACCCATTATTTATCTTTCTTATAGTAATCCCGAAAAAACAGCTATCAACAGCATAGAACTGAGGTGACCTCTCTCACTGAAGAGAGGGCTTGCTAGTACCCGATTTTCATTCAGTGTTACTTTGCTAGTTCTTCTGAACCCACATCACATTTGTTTCTTATCATATCCAAAGACTGAAAATTAAAAGTTCTCATGCTTGTCATCATAGAATCATAGAATGGTTTGAGTTGGAAAGAGCACTTAAAGGCCATCCAGCCCAACTCTTCTGCAGTAAACAGGGACACCTACAGCTGGATAAGGCACTCAGGGCCCCTCCAGCCTGACCTGGAATGCCTACAGAGACAGAGCATACACCACTTCTCTGGGAAAACTGGTCTGGTGTCTCAACATCCTTACTGTAATAAACTTCTTCTTTATATGCAATCCAAATCTCTCCTCTTTTAGTTTGAATCAATTTTCCCTTGTCCTGTTACAACAGACTCTGCTAATGAGTCTGTCCTCTTCCTTCTTATAGCTCCCTTTAGATAATTAAAGGCTACTACCAGGTCTCTCTGGAGACTTTTCTTCTTCAAAAATATCAATTGCTGTGGAGAAGGCAGAAAAAACACTACAGCTGAGAACCCCTGCCTTCAAACCAGCTCTGAAGCCAATTGCTTCACCTGTGATGCAGCCTCTAATAATGCTATTCTTCCAGTCTGACTTTCCATTGTACGATTCTACCAAGCACTAGCTGCAGAAGTACATAGTGCTTACACTGGCAAAGTTCTTTGCATAGGATATGCCTTGCTGCCTCATATCTTTCATGCCCCACTTCTTCTGCAACTGAGGTGTGATATGTACCCAACATTCGTGTTGATGCCAGCTATGAAGATATCAAAAACTCCTACAAGGACAAATCCCCTCATGCAGACTACTGCCACCTAGAAGGTGCAGTGATCCATGGACTCCTCCACCATCTTCTGCTCCTCATTCTTGGGTGGGCTGGGGATTCTGTTGAGGGTGGCAGAGTCCCAGGCATGTGGCTGCTGCAGCTCACCCATCAGGTTTGATGTGGGCTGCATCAAAGTGGCATGGTCAGCAGGATGAGGGAGGGGATTGTTCCCCACTCCTCTGCCCTCCTGAGTACTGCTTCTAGAGTACTGCGTACAGGTCTAGGGCCCCCAGCTCAGGAAAGATGTAAAGCTTTTGGAAAGGGTCTGAAGAAGGCAATGGAGATGATCAGAGGGCTGGAGCACCTCTCCTGTGAAGATAGGCTGGATGCCTGCAATCTAAATTAGAGAGCAATACAGAAGAGAATGCTGAAGGGATACCTCATTCTGGCCTTCCAACATTAAAAGCAAGATAATAAATAGGAGAAAAATAAACTTTTTACATTGGTAAATAGTGATAGGACAAGGGAGGATGGTTGTATACTAAAGGAGGGAAGATTAAGATTAGATGTCAGGAGAAATTTTTATACAGAGAGGGAGGTGAGGCCCTGGCACAGCTGCCCAGAGAAGCTGTCGATGTGCCATCCCTGAAGGTGCTCAAGGCCAGGTTGGATACAGCCCCGGGCAGACTGAGCTGGTGGGAGGCAGCCCTACCCATGGCATGGGGTTTGAACTGGGTGGGATTTAAGGTCCCTTCCAACCCAAACCATTCTGTGATTCTATGATTCTGTGACATGATTCATTGCCTTGTCAAGCTTGTTTCTGTCCACTGCACATAGCTACATGGGAAAGTGGGACACATGCCAGAGCGCTTCAACCTGGAACTGAGAAGAAGCAATCTTCCAGGAAAAAAAATCTTTCTATATGCATCCAGTTTTATGGAAGTGGAAAAGATTTTCTGGAAATGCACTGACTGCAGGAAGTGTATGGAATGTAGTCATCTTAGGTTGAAATGACACATGTAAGCAATCAGAAGTAGTGGTATGGGAAGGATATAATATTTAATAGTAGAATCATTTTGTTGAATATGAATTTTCAGCTCTGGGGTATGTATGAATGCCAACTTATGAACAGCCTATGAATTCCAACCAGTATACTACCTGATGCATGCTTCCAATATCATTTATGCTACTTGCTTTAATAATTGATTCTACATTATGTCATCTACAAGACTTTTCTCTGCATATGTAAGCCAACTATTTCCTCCTTTCACAGATGAGAAGGTGTAGAGAGCATGAGATCTGTTTCTATAAGTTCCTGCACTTTGTCTCCTAGTTTAGCTGATGTGGTATTGGTACACACAAATGGACATGTACTGAGAAAGGAGGAAGGGAATTCAGAGGAGGTGTCTCTTTTTCCAGAGAAGCCTGGAAGTACTTTGCTCTATGCTATCAGATGAGTTAAAACCATCATGGCATGCAGCTGAGCAGCCCCTGACAATCATAGACCTCTCTTGGTACTTCCCTGGACATTATCCACACTGTTTTCCAGCTTAAGCCCTCTTCTCCCTGCCTTAGTCCTTCATAGATGCTATGCCCTTCTGCTTCCCCGGTAACATATCCCTTTATCATTTAAGAATTCGCAGACTCGGTCATTCCCTTTCTCCAGGCCAAGGTAGAATTTTACAGCCAGTTTTAAAAGTGTAGCATAATAAAACCAGGTCTTCTCAATGCAGGAGCTGGAGCCTTTCAGTTATAATTCTCTTGTGACTGTGGAGGTTTCATCCGTAAAATCTAAATAAAAGGGAAAAGAAATTGGGTTGGGAGTTGAGAGGTGGGCAGGGAGTGGAAATCAAGAGATACTGCATGAATTTCAGTGCAGTAACAAACCGTTTCACCTGCCACTGGCCCTTATGAATCTGTAGTAATGACTAGCAGCAGGAGAAATTGCACTCAAATGGATCTAATAGCTGCAAATAGCATGCCCTGCACCTTTCCTGTGCTTTGTGCTTCCTTCTCCATCAATCCGAACTTGGTGCACTTTCTGCAATCTCTTAGCAATAATAGCATGCATTCTGATTGGACAGTGCTCAAAGTACTTCTTTTTCCTGTATACTAAACCCTTGCAGAAGCATAACCTATCACGAGATGCCAGGAGAAAACCTATAGAGGAAAGCCTGCATTCTAAAAATCTTTGGAATTTGAGGTATTCAGACCTCAGGGTTACAGAGACCAGATAGTTAGGTGGGTGAGATCCTCGTGTTATTTCACAAGAGAGGGGGTAAACTGCTTGCTGGAGAAACCTGGTACTCTCACTATTACTGTAGAGAGTTGTGACTGCTATGTACCTCCCATTCAGGTGATTAGTCAGTTAAAGTACATCCCATCATATATCAAATATCACCCCTGGGAACAGTTTCAGGGAGACCTACTAATAGAGTGAATCACTGCAGTAAATTGTATCACATTGAATAAAAATCATAACTAGACATACACAATTATTGTGCAGTACTCATTGCCAGAGAACATAATCTGCAGCGTTTCGCTAGCTTTGGAAAAGACAGTATGGTATTATACATTTCTCTGGGTAATGAGAACCCACAGAGCTGCCTGGGTGAAACTGATGATTATTTTTCTGTGAAAACTTAAAAAAATATTTCTGACCAAATTTGCCCTTGGGAAAATAGGTTTAGGTTGCAAAACATTTTTTTTCAGTGAGAGCCTTCCATTTAATTACCTACTACTTTCTAAATGAGGACAGAAGAATGATTTTTTTTTTTTTTCTGAAGGGAGAGGCAAACTGTCCTCTTATGATGGCCTTAAGAGGTGGCTATTGTGTTTCTCTTCAAAGCCTCTGCCTTCCACTAGAAACTGGACAGTGAACTAAAGCACTATAGGGCTGTCCCACGTTCCTCCCCGTGTACAGAAGAGGATGGATTGCCAGTCACTAGAAATTTGGGTGTGAGGTTACCACAAGAACAAAACCACACTATCAGTGACACAAACTTCAAATTTAATTAAGTAGGATGAATAGAGTAGGTTGTTAGCAACTTCAGTTGTAAGATTGCTGTTAAATCATAAAAACATAAGTCACTGTCTAGGTCCCTTCTCTGCTGGCCCTGGCTACACTGATACCACAGACCCAGGGATCTGGGCAGACACAGCGGCCCTCTGACATGTTCAGATGCTGCTCAGCTGCTGCACACAGTGGCTGCATCCTGAGCACAGCCCTTTGTATGGGACTGAGTATCTATGTGCACAAGTTGCCAACTACTTTTTTTTTACCGTATCACAAAATCACAGAACTACAGTTGTTGGAAGGCACCTCTGGAAATCCTTGAGTCCAGACTCCTACTAAAGCAGCTTCCCTACAGGTCGCCCAAGAAAGCATCCAGGCAGGTTTTGAGTATCTCCAGAGAAGGAGAATGCACAGCCTCTTTGGGTATCCTGTTCCAGTGCTTTATCACGCTCACAGTGAAGAAGTTCTTCCTTGCATTAGTGTGGATTTCCCATCTTTCCTTTAGAAAACGAGCAGAATAGTGGAGCGATAATTTCAGCCCAAATCATAATGAAATTTCAATCTGCACCTCACAAAAATTCTCAGAAAACTTTGAATCCCGAAGAGGATATTTCGCACTGAGTCTTCTCTTTACAGAATTATACCCAGCTATAAAGTGCATTCTGTGTCTTTAATGAAGGAGATCATCAGCACTTTTGTAAAGCAGAATGGCTGCTCAGATACAGAGATGTGATTTCACTGAAGCTTACAGCGCAAGAACAGGACCATGGTGAAGGAGTACAGGAGCTATGCAGGAGGGGCTTGAAAGCCCCTGAATTACTTACGGCTCGTCAGCAGCGTGAGCATTGCATGATGACTTACAGATGCTATTATGGAAATGCATCATGTCCGCGATGAGGACAATGAAACACATTAGAGACAATTCCCTGTGTGTCCTTAGGGATAAACATTTTATTTTGTGATGGCTGGATACACAAACATGGTTCTGGGAGGAGGTACTTCTGAGGCACTTTAAGGTGCTGAAAATGGTGGAAAATAACGGTGTTTCCTTAGAGGCACGTTTGGGTTTTGCCTATGCTACTGGGCTCACAGTGGCACATTTTCCTTCTCTGCTCTCTCTTCTTACTTGGGCAGCTGATGCTCAGGAAAAAGGCTGTGTCATACATGTCACTGAGATAATGCATTTCTTGAGGTGGTACCATCCAGGTATTTACACATGAATAGGAGGAACAAGCTGCTTCCCCAGAGTGCTAGAAACTGTAGAAACACTGAGGTGTTCATTTGCCTGGAACTGAAGGCTGTGTCTTCTATGAAAATCACTAGGTGACTATATCCAGTTATTTAGCTATTTAGCTATTTAAATTTGAGGTAAATTCACCAGCAGACCAGTAAGTAAGCTAATGCTCTCTACAGGAAGAATGTCTTTCCCAGACGTTAAATGATGGTCTGCAAGAGCCATTGTGAGCTGTCTCAGACATTCATTTGTTGCTTTTCCACAGGAAGACATGGAAGGCTCTGCCAGAATTGTACCACTGCCCGGTGCATACTTGTGCTGAAAGATTTGTATATGACATCAGATAGAGCATGAACGCTGCATATTTAAATGTAAATCTTAGGAGGCTTTCATCTTTTCTTCTAAAGAGAAAATATGAAATAAAGCGTGATATGCGTTCTACATATTCTACTTCTTCAAGAAAGTCTTTAATTAAGCTGATTTATTTGCTTTGACATCTTGTAATTTTAGTCTTCACAGAGACATGAAGGAAAAAAAGAAAGCAAGAGAATGAAAATTACTGTGGAGAGGTCATAGCAGTATCAGTCAAACTGGAATTCATAGGAGATTTGTGTCTATATCTGCGTGAAAATCTCTTCAAATTGCTTTAAGGGAAAAGCATTAAATGGTGCAAAATAAAAGATGTGGATATGCCTTAAGTTAATAACTTAGTTTATTTTTTAATATACTTTTCTTTTCTAAATGAGAAATCATATGTCACGTCAGCCAGAGTGAGAGTTAATTTACTGTATTTCCTTGGAATTCCAAGGAGTATAGTTTGGCTGTCAGAAAATCTAACAGATTATGAAATATATTTTATACTGTCATTTAAATTGATTAATCTGCTGCTTCATGCAAGGTAAAGAAACATCAGAAGTGATTGTAAAGAGCTTGTAATTTATTAAGAGGATGCATTACTCAGTGGACAGGTTAAAGGTGTATTCCATGATCCTCTGTAGCACTTGCAATTTTACATGTGCTTCACCACAGTGCATCAGCTTATCAGGGCATGGTGTATATGGCAAAAGGCATCACACTTGGATAAAGAGCAGGAAGCAATTCTCCACTCAGCTGGTGTTGTCTGCCTCTCTGTGCTGTTTCCATGTCACCTAGCTCTGTTAGGCTGCATCTGCATTGTCATGTAGAGTATCATTCCCAGGAATGAGGCAGAACAATCCCCTTGTCACTCACTGGCCAACTTCAGAAGTGGGGTTGTTGATATCATGCTTGCTGGTGTTATATGGGAGAAATCTTGGGGCACCTGGAGCTTGGAAACCCTCCTTCCACAAAGCAAGGTTTATCAGGAGGTCCAAGCTCCTTTTGATATCCCTAAGATAAGAAGGTTTCGTATCTTCCCTCCAGTTGCTGAAATACAGCATAAAAGGTGACAGATGTTCTCCCTTGACAGTAATACTAGCTTTTTCCTAGACGGCTACAGGTGTTATCCACTGCTAGAGCAGATTAGGATCTCTGAGCGAAGCAATTATGCATGCCAGGCTGTTGGAATCTTGGGTGGTCCTGTGTGAATGTGGGGTTTGGACTCGATGATCCTTATGGGTTCCTTCCAATTTTAGATATTCTATGATTCTAAGACTCTGGATTCACTGTTTTAACAAGTCTGATATAAATAGCAAATTAAATCTTGTGGCCTCATCCTGAGGCCTTGTACTGCAAAGAGCATGGCTGATCGCTGCAGAATCAGATCAAAGTCACCTTGATAGCAGTTACAGCTAACTGTTACACAAACATACATCCTTGTTCTGCTGTTTTCTGTTGTTCAGATCTATCTTCTCCTCAAAGTGGAGAGAAAAACAAATTTTAAAAAGCAGAAAATGCTTTTCAGCACATGAAGTTGCTGCAAAGAAACAGTGCAACAGGAGCAGGATGCAGTTTTCTTGCTGATATTTGCAAGGTGTGATACCATCTGTGACCTGGGGTAACAAGTTCTGAATCCCAGTGGTCAAACCACAGCTGCCTGGCACAAATGAAATGAGATGGTGCAATGTTGGTGTCTCTAACCTTACCCATTTAGGGGACTGAATATGGACTTGAGGAAGACACTGTGGCTTGTCAAATCACTATTTCTGTGCAAATAGAAGCTGTGACTTAATCGGATCCCTTCTTTTTTCAGACATTGGATAGATCTTGTTTGGTACAACATGGCAATGATTATTTATATTGCTATGTGTTCTTACTAATTTCTTTTTCCTTCAGTATAAGTAACTATGGGGTGGAGAATTTTTTCTTCCCTGCTTGTTCTCAATGTTTTAATGTTCTGCTCAATGATTAGGTAGCAAGGCTCAATGGGAAAGACTAACTAGGGTGACTTTTTATAGCCACTGAATTTCTAGGACAACCTGTATCACACCAGGCTCAGACTCAGGAAACACAGGGACATTTTTAGCTTCAGCTCATAGCCTAAAAATGACTGGATGCCCTTCAACTCAATAGCAGTTGTCAAACCTGGTAGAAAGTCAGAAAGAAAAGAGAGTCAGGATAATTGTTTCACATCCCAACTCAGCCAATGAACAGCACTGGCTGTGTCCACTTTGTGGAGCAGATTCTTTCTCTGAAACATGTGGGGGTTTCATTAGGCTTGGAAATCACCACTCTGTATTATCCACACTGTATTTATCCTTGATCCTGACCTTCTGATCCAGAGTGAAACAAATTACTTTTTAGCTTGGAATATGGATATAGTGTGGGCCAATAGAGTCCAGGCATACAAGATGGCTGCATCTCATACTGAATTTGTTTTCTTCAATTCTTTTATTCCTGTGTAGTTCAGTACACTTTGTACTTCCCTGCCTGTCTGTTCTGGGCCCCCAGCATTTGCCCTCATTCTTGTTTACATAGTATCAAAAGACTCTTGTTGGTATACCCTCAATGAACACCCACAGAGTCATCCAGACCTTAGAAGAGACCATATGCCAGGTCACTACTTATGTATTTATATATTTGTTTGTTTGTTTGTTTTTGTCATGAGGACTCTCAGGAATCAATCCAGAAGGCAAATAAAAATATTACTGTATAACTTCATAAGTACTAGTTGCTCTTGTAAATTCAGGCTTCTAGAAATGAAGGCAGCACCCTTCCAGGACAAATATAGGACAGGCATCTGTGTTTGGAACAGTACTGCAAAGCCACAGTACTGTGAAGGATGTATGGCAGACAGAAGTAACCAATAGGTTTCTGATCTCTACTAGAGTTTAACATGAGAAGTGAAATTTTCCTCTATTAGTGATTTTTTTTAGAGAGCAGCAGGAATACATGGAGCTCTGCCTAGGGGTGGATGATCATAGAATCATGGAATTATTAAGGCTGGAAAAGACCTCTAAGATCAGTAAGTCCAACCACCAGCCCATCCCTACCATGCCTACTAAACCATATCCCTCAGTGCCACATCCATGTAGTTCTTGAACACCTCCAAGGGCACTCCCTCACCTCCACAGGCATCCTGTGCCACTGCCTCACCACTCTTTCTGAGAAGTAATGCTTCCTAACATCCAACCTGAACTTCCTCTGGTGCAGCTTGAGGCCATCCTCTTTCGTCCTATTGCTGTTACGTGGGAGAAGAAGTTGACCCCCATCTCATCGCCACCTCTTTTCATGAGTTGTTAGCCTTCTGGGCTACCTGAGCACACTGCTGGCTCATGTGTAGCTGGCTGTCAGCTAACACACCCAGACACAGTTTCCTCTGTGCAGCTTTTCAGCTACTCTGCCCAAAGCCTGTAGCATTGCATGGGGTTGTTGTAACCAAAGCACAGGGCCAGACACTTGGTCATGTTGTAGCTCGTACAATTGGCCTCAGCCCATGATTAACCAAATGAGAGCATGTGGATTACAGAGCAGACCAATATGAATAACGCTGTAGTAATTGTACTTTACAGGCTGCCTAAACAGGATGAGTAAGTGGATGAAATTTTCTACAGACAGAGAATTTGTAGCGGGTCCAGAGAAGGACCGCAAAGATGATCAGAGATCTGGAGCACCTCTCCCGTATGAAGAAAGGTTGAGGGATATGGGCTTGTTCGCTCTGGAGAAAAGAATGCTCTGAGGAGACCTCACTGTGGCCTCCCAGTACCTAAAGGGAGCTTATAAATAAAATGGAGACTGATTTTTTACTCAGTCTGATTGTGATAAGACAAGAGGGAATGACTAAACTAAAAGAGAGGAAGTTAGGTGTTAGGAGGAAATTCATTACTCAGAGGGTGGTAAGGCTGTGGCACAGCTGCCCAGAGAAGCTGTGGTGCCCCATACCTGGAGGCCCTCAAGGCCAGTTTGGATGGGGTCCTGGGCAGCTGAGCTGGTGGGGGACAGCTCTGCCCATAGCAGAGAATTGGAACTGGATGATCTTTAAGGTCCCCTCCAACGCAAGCCCTTGTTTTGTGTCATTTCCACCAACTTCCCTTGGTACCTTTCTGTGAACATTACATCATTTAGGTACAGAAGAAATATTGTCTCATCTACCTGGAAGGCTGGTGGCAGCATGGAAAATAGAAAGAAAAGGGGGAAATGATGGACTGCATCACAACAGACACATAAAAAATTCTTAGGACATTAGATGCTGTTGCAGAGAAAAGCCTTTAGTCTTTAGAAATTGTGTAGTAAAGATCTGAGCTGGGAAAAAATCTGTGGTAGGACTGACAACAGAGATACAAAAGGGCCACGGCAGTATGAGTCTGACGCCTTCATTGTAAATCAGGGATCTTGCTTCCCTCCTCATTGTCCAAAGCTTGCTGTAACACACACAAGTTTATTTTTGCCAGTGATAAGATCTTAAAGAATACTATGTGGGTTGAGAGTGAAGCAGCCAATAGTCAATGCGTGAATGAAAAATGTCAACCTAACCGTGAGATAGGACTAAATAAAGGACAAAGAAATTTGGAAATTACTATCTATACCATGGGTGTAAGGGATAAAAGCTGTTAAAATTTGCATCCTTATGATCTGGGAACAGGGAGGTCCATAATATCTATCTTCTTCCTCTCCTCTCTCTGCTTCTCTTCCCCCGTCTCTCTGATCAATGCATATCGGGAAAGAGGACAGAAAGGCCCATAGGAATTGTGGAAAGAAAAATGAGCTTGCAGATTAGTCAAAGAAATATTGGAGGAACTATTGCTCTTCAGACACCTTGCTGTGTCTCAGGCCTGGTGAGAGATGCACTGGGCTGACTTTTACTTGAAGCTGGTACTGAAAAGCTGTGTTGTCTTAGCCTGAAGAGGTTGATGCTCCTGGCAGAACCCACTCCTCTGATGCTGATCGTCAGCTGAATGAAAGTAGTAGGACTGGAGTAGGTCACCTATGAGGCTCTAGTCTCCAGCTTGAAAGAACTGGACTACTGTGCTAGGATTTGTCAAAATAATTTGAGTTGGAAGAGGAACATACTCCAGTCCATGTTTCCTTGGCTGTGTCCTGGATAGCTTTTTTGTAACCTAGACCTACTTCATACTTGCCTTTCCCCTTATTTGAATGGTCACAGTTCTTCAACAGTCCATCTGTTACACAGAAATGTACTGATATTAAAACACCTGCTTGCTTGCATTACCTGGGAGAAATTCAGGACATGGAATTCCTTCCCAGACATTATGTTCTGCTTTCCAATGCATCCATGTGCTTCAGTTTTTACGTGACAGGACTTTCTGTGCAAAGGAACTGGCAGTGAAAATCTGTTTCTCTATGGGACTCAGTATGGAATAGCTGATAAAACTATTCTTCCTGAAAATCAGCAGGTGCTTTATAATGAATTCTAGCACTGATAGGATGATGTTGTGGTAGAAGACTTATAGGACAGAAAAGAAGGGATTTTCTGCAGGAATAAGTGCAAGAAAGCTGGGGATAAAGGTCTGTCACATTTCCTCCTGCTTGTAGAAAGACTTGAAATAACACAAAACAAAGATCAAATATGAAAATCTTGTGCCAACAAGAGTGTAGAGACTGAGCAGTTGTGAGCATGTGGATTTAACAATTACTAATATATATATAGACAAAGATTTCATGTGGTCAACAAGAGATATTGTGTGACTTCTTTAGTAAGCCACTTGTAGATTGTTATGATTTCAGATAGAAGCCAGTTTGATGAACAAGGGGTGACACCAGTATGATGGACAGGGCTGATCCCAGTTGCATCCAAATTATAAGTAAGGTCAGCAGGAAATTTCAGGCCATGGTTCAAAGGCAAGAAAAATATGTATTATTAGAAAAAAAAATGTATTATTAGAAAAAAGCAGTTGCTTGCAAGCACTGCTATTTTTTATGAAGCATGCCTTCCTGTTCTGTTCTCTTACCCAGTCTAGGTCTCTCAGGGCAAGAAACAAGCTTTGTAAAATGGACATGGTTAGTCTCATCCAGCAGCAAGACTGCAGGATCTAGATCTAAGAAAAAAGCAGTAAATATCGCAAAGCTGATGGCGTGTTTTGTAGGAGATGGAGCCTGAAGAATGTCCTGACAAAAAAATCTCAGCAACATCAGTAATACTAAAAATTCTTCCAGCATTCACTGTGAATGGTGGTAAATGTTCTACCTACACAAAAAATCAAGTTGTGTTAGCCTATAGGCACCTTTTCTAAATATTAATACTATCCAGAATGTCAAAACTGAGTAGGTAGTATGGAGATACCTAGGCAGTTAAATGCTTGCAAAAAAACAGTACTTGTATTGTCCTGAATCTCCACTGCCTGTAAAACCTAGCCTAAAATATCATAAAATCACAAAAGCATAGAACATCCTGAGTGGGGAGCAACCAAAGGATCACTGAGTCCACCTTCTGGCCCTACACAGGACCACGCAAAATTCGAACTCTGTGTTGGAGAGCATTGTCCAGATGCTCTCCAGCAGCTTGGGGCCATGACCATTGCCCTGGGGAGCCCTTTCCAGCGCCTGACCACCTTCTTGATGAAGAACATTTTCCTAAGATCTAATCTGACCATGGAAAATGTTCTTCATCAACACATTTCTGAACTGATTTCAGAGGGCTACAATTAGGCCTACTATGCTGAAATTCCTAGCAGAATTTCAAGAGGAATTGGAGAGGAGATATCTCCTCTTCCTTTGAAATCTATGTGTCTCCTAATGTAAGTTAACCCTTTGCTATTTTTGCTATCTTCTGAATTATTTGGAAAGGAAAAAACATGGCAATTGTAGTTAAGCACACACATAGAAGGATCTGAGCAGGTATTCAAAGGTTATGAGGGAAGAGTAGGGATAGTGACCTCAAGGCATCCCTAGGAGTGGGTGTGGGTGTGTATACCTAACTGCTTGAATTCATCTCAGAGTGAATTCACTTAAGACAAAGCCCCAGACTCTTCTCCTTAAGATGCTACCTGCTGACCTCAAGAGGACAGCTGGGGCTAAGCGTCTATCTTCGTGCTAGGTACTGAGACAACATGGTGTATACCTGTATATACAGAAATATATATACATAATATATATATATAATATAAGATATAATATATTAATATATATTATATATCAATATATTAACATATTAATTAATACACTATAATTATATTATATTATATTATATTATATTATATTATATTATATTATATTATATTATATTATATGTGTGTATAATATAATATAATATTATAAATATATATATACAGAAATGCAGCTCACACTCCAAGTAAGAGTCACTACCTCACGGTTTCCATTACCTGTCTATTACCTGTGAAGATATCTGAACAGAGATCCAAGTTGCTGGATTCTAGTTATCCTTCATCCAATTTTCCTGATGAAAATGTGAAGGTAAAATTAAATGTAAATCTAAAAATATGCAGTTAGTTTTCAAGAGACAGAAAGAGGACAGTCAATAATCTCTTATGTGAATAATTTCAGTGGAAATTATCTCCTTCTTTCTTTGCCACCATCTTATTCAGACATCTCTGGATTTCAAAAATAAGCAATAGATGATGCAGGATTCCTCCCTCCCTCCCTCCCTCCCTCCCTCCCTCCCTCCCTCCCTCCCTCCCTTCCTTCCTTCCTTCCTTCCTTCCTTCCTTCCTTCCTTCCTTCCTTCCTTCCTTCCTTCCTTCCTTCCTTCCTTCCTTCCTTCCTTCCTTCCTTCCTTCCTTCCTTCCTTCCTTCCTCCCTCCCTCCCTCCCTCCCTCCCTCCCTTCCCTCTTTTTCTCCTTCTCTCCCTTCTTCCCTCCTTTTTCCCTATTATTATTAACCAAAACAATTCCTCTTCTTCTCTACTTTTTTTTATTCTGTCTAAAATGTATGTTAAAAAAATCAACCAGACATTAAATAAACGGTTGCTCTGATGGTGCCCAAAGGCCCCCATGCTTTCTTAGATGGTGGATGGGCAAGCTGTGCATGGCTGCCAAGCCCTTTGTTGTCAGCCTGCCTGAGAAAGCCTCTCTGTCTTTTACAAGGTGATAAGATTGTTCTACCTGATGACGTGTGGTACAGAAACACATGGACAGGATCTGTGTGAAGAGTTGAAAGAGTATCATCAGGCCCTCTGGCCTGTCTTCCCAACAGTGTGGAGCTTGTTGAGTGAAGTTTGCAGACATCATGCATTTAAATTTGAAAAGCTATTTCCTCTCTTTAGAAACTATTTTTGTGTGTTTTATGTTTCTTTGGTGTTGTTCCAGATGCACACAATATAATATTCATGGTACTGATTTACTGTCCCCACCACAGACTGTAGAGCACAGGAGAGATGCAAAGAAAGGGAGGGTCTGCAGTAAATTGCAAGTAATTTATCAACAAGTGCATCATCTGCGGACACTGGATTAATCATTAAAATCAAAGAAATAGCATTAAAAACATATATATTTTTTGGTAGGAGGACAACCTTGAATTTAGAAAAAAATTATTTTTAGTTTTTTGGTGTTGCAAATAGTTGCAAGAATGGAAGGAAAATGTTCTGCCATACATTGTAAATGCCAAGGACTTACATAAGTTATCTTCCTTTATTTAAGACTTGGAAAATTCCATTACCTTGTCACCTTGGGTATCCAACTGCTCATATTGTTTCATGTCTTCTTAAGTCAACAGGAAAAACAAAAACAAAAACAAAACCAGAAATCCCTCTATCAGGAAGCAGATGGTACTTTTTCAGTAAGTCTGTTATGGAGCAGATTTGTTAACCGCTGCCAGGCTAGAGGCAGCTAGTTTCTGGTATATCTGTACAGGAGCACGTCACTGAGCACATTAGGTTTGGTGTGAAACACAGCAAATGTTGCATTGATCAGAAACACGGTACTTGACATAGCAAGGGCTCCAAGCAGAAACACCTGGAAACTCATAATGTCATACATCAGAGTCTCTACTATTGAATTTCAGATGACCAGATGCAAACACAAGCAAATTATTCTGATTCTCATCCTCTAATACACTGCCAATACAAAAGGCTTGAATGATTTGGATGCTAAGCTATACACATGTTCAACCTCTGCCACGAGGAGTAGAATGGGATTCAGTTTTCATGAGAGCCCTTTTTAGATTATATTTACCAAGGCATGAAAAAGTCTGCCCAATATTAGAGAGGGCTGGTTTTGAGGTCATTTCCATAGCTATGTATTTGGGAAGGTGGATAACATTCATAAATTAACACAGAACTTTCAACAGAGCTTTCTCCATGTCCATCTGTTGACAGTGTGATACCATTACTTAAGGTCTGTGCTATCTTTAAGTCCTGAATTGAAAAAAAACTTGTTTTCTATGTTACTTTAAAAATGTGTATGTATTTTATTCCTTCAGTGAATTTAGAACTTAATACACAATAACATTAAATTCCAAAACATATTTACTAGATGAACAAGTACTTTTGTCACATGCAGTTGTATATTTTGCTGGGAAATTTAATAAAGGTTTAACAAACAAACAGTGAGAAGCATCATGTTGCTGAGGGGCCTGTAGCTGGGAAAATCATATTTTTATGAGATATAGTAGAACTTTGCTCTGCCTGAGGCAACTTCATCTGAAAATATAACAAAACAAACAAAAAAAATCAAAACAGCAATGGGAGCATTTTAAAAATACAGAAATAAACAGATATTTCACCAGTGCTAGTGAAGGCTTCTTATACATGCAAGCTTACAGCCACACAGGTAATTATGTCTTTAAAGATGAGAATATTATCATAAATCCAAAATGCTGTAGTATGCTGTAGTAGGTACTCATGAGCGTATTCATGCTGTGAGTGATTTCAGAGTCATAATGAAGAGCTTCTCTCTTGCCAAGGATTAGCAGGACAATTTGAAGAAGCAAATAAACTTCTCCAACAAAGAACTCACATTTAGATTCAGCCTGCTGTCAGATATGTGATAGAATTATGTTGCACTTGTGAGAATGGGTCTTTCTGGGGAACCTCACAAATTCATCCTGACTCCTAGCCTTTGTGCAGAAGACTGAGGGCAAACAGCACAAGTAGGCTGGCTTGTCCTAGACTGAAAGTAAGTTCAAGCTGGTGAGAAACCTTTCCAAGCCACTCCCGTGGACACATGGAATGTGGCCAGGCAGTGAATCTTTGCTCAGTATCCTGCACCTTCGCTCAGCAAGCAGACAGCAACTTGGTTATAACATCAGCTATGCCTTGTGGGAGAGAGAGAAAGCAAATCACATAGATATTCCTCTTCTCAAAATCTGACAAAGTACACCTATCTTTCTCTTTCAGTCATGAAAGGCAGCTCTTTTCTCCCTGATGTTTCCTGATCAGAGCTTTTCATTACAGGCAGCTCCAGCAAACTTCATCTCGATGAAGTGATTTCCCCAGTGTCCTAGACTGCAGAACAGTGGTATTGTATTGCTTCTAATGGCAGAATACATCAAGAGTGGGAGATCTTTTGTGAAGTCTTGTTCTCTCCCTTGAGGATCACAGATGAGTGTACTGTAAGAGTCTAATTCAGCACTAAAGGAAATCTGAACGCTTCAGGGTAGCATTCCACTCAGAAGACCAGCCAGTCCATGAAAATTTGACCTCCCTCTATCATGCTGTCAGAGAAAAAGCAGTTTCTGAGATCACCTTTAGCAGAAAGTTGCTTGTCTCTTCAAGATGAACAAGCTAAGTGCAAAATGTGCTTCCCAGATCAGATTAAATGGTCCCTTGGACAAAATGGTAGCTCAACTATTACCTGCTACGGCCGGAGGATAGTACAGCATTAAGCCCAGTAGGTTGCAGAGATGCTGGATCCAGTAACTACAAAACAAAGAGACTGAAAAGTTTGTACAGCTGGTGCATACAGTGGAGTCCTGCTGAGAAAAGGAGGAGGAACATAATTAGTTGTCTTGGTGAGATTTTATGTTTGTGTATTCAGCTTATTCACTGAGCATGTTCTTTAAGCACAACTATACATTTCATTTTACCTTACTACCTATTTTTTACTAAAGAATTTCTTTCTTTGTGGTCATTTCAGCTCACTGCCGTCCCGTGAGAATTTACTCAATGGGCATTACCATCCATTCTATGTACTGTTTGAAACCATTTATGTTGCATAAGTTCTATTTAAAACCATAACAATTGGCGTGTTTTATTTACATGGTCGTAATGCTATCTTGCTCCTTGCAGGGTAGGTTACTGTCTGTCCCCTAGGTCTTGGTAGCAGATGGCAAAAACTCTGCTGCTCATACACTTGACTGCGTAATCTAACTTCTAAAACACTCTTTTTCTAGCTGAAACAGTTTGCTGTCTAATTGAAGAATGGCACATGGAACATTTGAGGTTGATTAAAGTTTCTGTGATGGATGCATGAATCCAGTTTTACAAATTTGCTATGCATGATCTGTGTCGACCCAACGGATCATCGCTGCCAAGGTCGTAAATCAAGAGGACACCAAAGACCCTAGACTACCTAGAGGGCTGGTTTATAGATTAAAGCTCCCAGGAAGTCCATATAAACTGGACATAGACACCTTGAGGGAGGACACTTACTGCCTGCTGCTGGGGTTTTTCTGTGTCTTAGGCAACTGATATGAATCCAGTGTGATAACACTGAAGATGTGGAGTTCATGACACACATCAGCATTTGATCCTTCCAGAGAACCATGAGAGGTTTCAGTGATGTGCACAATGCAAAACAGCAGGAGTTGGTACAAAGTATCTCACATGAAAACTGCATTTGATCTTTTTCTCTGCCGGCTTGTATTTCAACATGCAGTTCTGCTGCTTAGCAATACCCTAATCCCACTTATGTTAGTAGAGGAATAGGAACCCACTGTGATACTGTAATCCAAGGAATGGAAGGCAAACTTAAGTGAGTTCCCCATGATTCTTTCTTTTATCAAAGTCTTTGTGCAGCTCATGCAGCAAATCTGACACCAGGTGCGTAGATCTCTGCACTAGCTCTGTGCAGCTGCTCTCTTGATATGAAAAATCTCTAACACCATATTACCTCCAGCTGTCTGTGTTTGCAAAGAGTGACCTTATCCTGTGAAAACAGGAATGATGAGATTATGTCCAGGTCTTACAGAAAGGATTGAAACAGTATTACCCTCTATCCTTAGAACGTGCCTGCTCAAATATTGCCCATCCTGGGCTCTCAAGTGAAGTGGAAGGGTGATGGTTGTCTCACTCAAACATTCTCTAGAATGTGCAGGTCTTCTTGTTACCTGGGAGGTACTGTCAACACTTGCAAAGAGAGCAAACATCAGACATTTGTGCCAATGCCTTTAGCAGCTATATGCGCAAAAGGATAACAGGAAAATAAAATGTATTCCATGTAGGGTGAGGAATCTAGACGCCTGTGTGTAAGGACCTGTGATATTTCTCCATCCAGAATTTTCGTGGCTTCTTCCAGCTGAGTAAGGGCTATAGCAGAGATGCTTAAAGCTAAGGTTTCTGAAGTTCTCTGAAGCTTAAACTTGCCCTCATCTTTAGGCCCTGCTTCTTTTCCTCTCTTCACTATGTCACTCCAGGGCTACTGCTACCTTGTCAGAGCCTGGTAGCAACATTCTGGTCCCCTGTGGGTTTAGCACATGCTTGTCAGGGTATATATATTGGGAAGATCTTCCATAGTTAAAAGCTTAGACAGGACATCTGATTTCTGATCTCAGCCCTGCCTATTTTCTGCGGCAGGTCTGGTTCCTGCTCCGTTTCCTGTTCTCAACTACACAACAGAGGTACTGTTCAGAAGTCACTATCATACTGTTAGAATGTCACGGCAAACTCTGTTTTCTGGAAACTTTTCTAATATTCTTCAGTGTCTAGCTTTGTTTTCCCTTTGTGCAAACAGAGCGTCAACTAATAATTAGATGGAATTTGTCTCCTGTTATGCCTGCAGGGTGAAAACTAAGAAATGACTTGTACCTTTATAGCATGTATTCTGATCTCATTTCAGTATTCAAGGAATCAGGAATAAACTGTACTGATGGCTTGTTTCTTGCATCATGTAGCTTAAAGCAGAGTAAAATCTACTCATATTGCACTGAGATATCCCAGTTCTACTAAGCCAGTTGCCATCTAATCATTCAAGGAAAGAGGAGCAAATTCCTAGAAAAGGTTGCTACAGCAATCTTTCCTTTGCTTGGTGTGGGTCATATCTATATGTGTATAAAATTACTGCTTTGGGCAACAGGAAAATAAAAGAAAGAAGAAAAAAAAGAAACAAATGTTCACATGCTTAGGAGAAACACAGTCCCTCTCTTTGACAGGCTCAGCGTCACTCCTTCATGTTATACCCGTATGGCGGGGCTGTAGGAGCATGCTGGAAACAGCCGTGTCTGGCATGGGGCAGCCTCAGCCTTGCCTTATAGAGGGGTCCTTCAGGCCCTTGTTGCCAACACTTTGCCAATTGCACCCATTACACTTTGCAATGTAAAGTAAGTAAAAACAAAAGCGTTATTTATTGATGTATTTATTTCCAACAAACTCCAGTAAAAGCATTTTGTTATAAAAATTCTCTTAAAATTACATAGATGAATGGGCCTGTGTATTGTCCAAATTGCTGTGATATTCAAGCACTTAAAAAACTACATTAAAGCTTGGAAATATCTCTGTAAATGAATGAGAAAAAATATTGTTCAAATGGCATCTTCTTGACCTTAAGGTAGAGATGACAAAATTTCTTCTTTGTTCAATGTAAAGGTTTTCAAATCACAATCTCCCAGATACAAGAAATAGCAGCAGAAAGAAGTGTGTGGGTACTATAATTAGATAAAGAAGAACAGAATAGGTGCAATAAGTCTTCTGCACTTCTGTCAAATCCAAATAGTTTGCAGCTTAATTAGATCTTTGGCAAGATGGAGTTCAACAAAAGGAGAAAATAACAGAAAAAGATGGGACACATCTTTTAGTGCAACAGGCAGGGGGAGCATTTAGTGTTTCAAGAAAAATCATAGACCATTACATTTTTCTTGCTGTAATTTTGGATGGAACAAAATGTAGAGCAACTTTGAGGGATTGGGTCCAATATCAGACAAAAATTTAAGCCTCTTCCTTGGTGGAAGGATTGAGGCTAAAAATTAGATGGCTGAGTAGCAGTGTGAAATTTGAGCAAGAGTTGGAACAAGGCATAAAAAAAAGACAAAGAGGAGATGGAAAGAAGAAAAGCAAGGGGGAGAAGAAGTAAAGCAAGGGGGAGAGATGTGAAGGATTCCTTTCACTGTGTGGCAGGTAACCACTATGATGTGAAGCTGAAGACTAATTCTTCAAAGAAGTGCTCAATGTCTTAAAAGACAATGTTGCACATAGATTTCTAACTATTTTGCCTATATTCTTAAAAAGATAGTTTTGGTATTTCCAAGGAGTTTCAAACTTTATGTAAAAGATATCTGTCTCTCAGGCCTTGCTGCATAGTTCACATGCATGCAGCTAAAGTTTACTGTTAATCCAAAACACAGAAGGCTTAGTCCTTGTTTTGCTGTATTTCCCACAGTCATTCAGACTCTATTATGCATGTACTGCCTACCACACTGCAGACAAATGGCTTACACGGGAGGTCCTGAGCTCTGAGCACAAACAGCAGCACACACCATTTAGCTCCAGCCATGTCACTTTTTTGGCAGCTTCTGGTGATGTTCCTATTTCTGGCTTTTGACACCTTTTGATGGGCCTGGTAACTGATGCTAATCCTTGAGCTGCACAGCCTCAAAGAAAGGGCTTTGCTTCCCATGCTGCTGAATGGACATTTTGGTGACCGGAGCTCTCTGAGTCTGACCTAAGCACAGCCATGGGATGCAGAGCTCTCTGAGCTTCACTGTCCTCATTACTATGCTCCAAATCTTGGAGCAGGGAGCTCCAGCATGGATCTGTCAGTTTGCAGAGTAGACATCCAGCAGAACTGCCATTCAAGGCTTGCTGTCGAGCATACTTGGAGCTACAGAGAGAACGTCCTGTCAAGCAAGACATGTAAGATGCTATGATTCTGCTTGGAGCTGGTTTACACACCTGCTGGCGAACACGATGAATTTTTTCAAGATGACACCTTGTCTTGGAAAAGTGTGAGGTTTAGAGTATAACCAGATGACGTCTGATTGTGTTTCCTCCAAGAGAAAAGTTGCTTGATGATATTACTTTCCTCCTTTTCCTCCTGCTTTTCCAATAAAACAGGAGATGAGAAGGGAAGAGCACCCTCCCTGGCAGATGCTTTCACTGTGCTTACTGAGATCTTTGAAACACGATGAGGAAAACCAACCAAACCATTCCCTTTGCTTGCAGACTGAGTGAGATGTCAATTTGTACGAACAGATAACTGAATCTGTACTCTTACAGAAGAAGAAAAAAAAAAAAAAAAGAAAAAGAAAAAGAAGGGTGACAGTGTATTAAAATCTTTTTTACATAAAAAACATATTTCTTCCCAAATAGAATTTTGTTGGTTTACTTCCCATAAAGTCAATTTCAAACCGACAACACTTATTTTTAAGAAGTGTTTTTTTAGTTCATCAGAACCTGAGTTATTAATGCAGAACTGATTACTTTTCACAGGTTGGGAAGACTGTTACAAAGACAAGACAGAAATTTAACTGAATAGATTACAGAAATACCTAGTTAGTTTCTAACACCCATTTAAAAAACATCTAATTAAAAAATACTCCCCTGTTAGCTGTAGTAAAGCCATAGCTAAGTTTTCAAAGCCTTCCTTTCACAGCTACTAACCTCGTCTCTGTTAAATGAAAGCTTTATGTGTCTAATGAACTATTTTAATTCATTCTTCAGTTTCGGAATTCATTGCCAGAGAACTCAGTGTATATGCTAACTCTCAAAGTGATTAAATGCTTCAGTGAAGAGTAGATTTACTTCTGGCTCCTTCAGCAAGTGAATTATGGTTAGATAGTCCAAATTTCTCAGTGCAGGAAGCTTTTCAAGGCTACATTTAGTAGATGTTGAAGATGTGTAACAAAAGAAACAGTCACGTTGTACTTTAACTACACATCCACTGTAAGCTATCAACAAAATTAGGAAAGTTTGCATTGGATCCAGGAAGGCCGTGTGTTTTCAGCTGAGTGGTAGTAGCCCTTGATTCTTCATGGTGCTGCAGTCCTTTTCTGTGTTTGATATCCTGTAGTTATACGGTTTGATCTGATGTTAGAAAGGATTGTCTCAGTTTCCTTGAAGCTTTGTATATTAACAAGATATTCATCTGACAATGGGGAAATTTTTCTCCCAGTTTGAATTTGAATTCAGAAGGAAAGAAGGAAAAGAAGGAAGAAGGCAAAGAAGGAACTCAGGGGAAACGGTGAGATTTGTCACCCTCTCCATTACTTTCACAGCAAATGGAAATATCAGGAGGCTGAAAAATATACAGGTATGTAGAAGCTCTTTCTCAGAATTTTCTTGCTAATTCTGTTCTGATGTTTATTTGTTCAAAATTCTGTTCTTCACCGGGGAAGAACAGGAGTCGAAAGGCTTAGATCAGAAAGCCCAGCACCTTTTATGCCTGCCCATGGAGCTTTTACTTTCTGATAATAATAATAATAATGGTAATGCTTATAATAATGACCATGGTGATGATAACAAGAGTACTAAGCAGGTAGACATGGAGTTAGAGGAATACAAAGATTCAAAAAGGAATCCTAATAAAGATAAAGACAGTTCAGTTACGGACATTTATCTACTGAAATGTTAAGCTGAATGCTCAGCTTCAAAGCAGTCTGTATTTTCTAAGAAGACATAGTATCAGTGAGGTTAAGATTTACTGAATCAGCCTGAGAGCAAAGCCATCTCTTCAGAAACCTTCAGCTGGGACACTTGCATATGTTTGTGGCTAGAGACTGCGTTTAGTGGAGCTGCACTGGAAAGTAAAGTGTTACTTACGTTTTTGTTTCAGCATCAAATGAGGAACACTTCATTCCTAATTGCTTCCTAACAACATGTTTGATCTGGTTGCTTTGTCTTCTAGTTTTCCTTAATGGCTTCCTTTCCAGGGGTACCTTTTGGAATTTTCCTGTTCAGTGTCTGTGCTGTGTCACTGGCCTTACACAGCTGACCTTTATATTTTTCCTTCTGGAGACTATATTTAATTGGATAGAACTAAATTTTGGTTTGTTAACTATGGATATAAATTGTCAAGTGCCTATTTTTGTTTGTATAGCAGTAGTTTTCCAAGTTTTGTGGGCTGTCTTACATGGTACCTAGTGGTTACATGTTCAGGGGGGGTCATCCTCCCTTTCTTTCTGCTTCATTATATTTCTGTGAATTGTTCATAGTCTTCTACTCACCACAAGCAAATAATATTTTTCATGACAGACCCTTCCTCTCCCCCTCAGCAGTGTAAACAATCACTGCAAAAGAGTGTGAATTAAGCTTTGTTTTCTGAACTTGCAGAGATGTTGCAAAAGATTCTGCAGTAAAAATAAGTCCCAGTTAGCAATGTCAGATTCTTAATTTCAAAGTGGCCAAAGATATAAGTATGATTACACAAAGCCTTTTTCCAGATGTCCATTCAAGACTGTTTATTTTCTTCCCTGAAATGGCCTGTCTGCACGTTATATTTTTGCTTCTGATACTTAGGTTGACATCTATTTGGTCAGAAAATGTCCTGCCAAAATGTGGACTACTTTTCCTCCTCTCTTCGTCCCCTGGCTTGTCCTTCATAAGCTGTACTCACAGCTTTGCTTCTGAGAGGGTGTTCTGCTGACTACTCTCCTCCCTTTGTGCTTCACAGGAGAGGCTTCACATTTGCCAGCAGTATGTGACTGAACTGGGTTAAGGAAGAGTGTACATTCTGTGTAGGAGCACCCAGAGCTGAGATGATGTTGCTCAACAAAACTGAAAGAAGTTTGGTACCCAGTGTGAAAGCCATAGGCTTGGAATATCTGAAGGTCTTTTAATGCTTCAGTACTTCCAAAGAAGGTTGGAACCTGGAGATTTGTGTTTTATGGTCTAATTATCCAACTCTCTGGTGCTTGTGCAGATCTCTGTGGTGGTGCAAAATGATAGTAGGATGTAACCTGTCTACAGGATGTAGTAGGATGTAACACCTATCTGCAGCACTGAACAGTAGGGAGCCAGTTTGAGGTTGCTCTCAGCCCATGTTTCATGTGTGAATGGGAGAATGAACTCTGTTGAAAAGTCTGCTGGATACATACAGATAACTTTCTAGTTTTTTTGAAAGGGCCTTCAGACAATGTTAATACTGGCATCCACAAGCACACAAGCATTATCATGAATCAGAGCTATTTAAGGCCTGTATGTCCTGAATGTTAAGGGAGGCCAAAAAAAAAAAAAAAAAGAAAAGAAAGCAGGAGAGCTATTTAGGGATCAGAATATGGTGCAGAAAGACATATGGATATGGGGAGAAAATATAGCCAACTATGCAAAAGAGGAAAGTGGAAGCACAAAGCAAGCCACCAGGACCTCAATGAAATGGAACTGTAAGTAGCCTTATGCACATGTAGCCTGTTTACTTTTCAGTTATCTATGCAAAGATATCTCTTTATGTGCTAGATTCAACAGTGCATTAACAAAGAACTACATGATGTGCTGAAAAACCAGAAGTGCTGGCTTGCAGGAGTTAATGAACAGGACTAGCAGTGATAATTCTATTCTAGAATGACCACAGAACAACAATACAGTTTGAACTGAATTATGAGAATAAGGCTCTCTGGGCTGGGAATTGGAAAACAAACAGAACAGAAGAAACCACGCATCACTGAAAAGTTGTCGGTAAGTGAGAAAATAGCTTCTGTACAGCAGAAGTGTCACCTGGACAGGTGATCAGATCTGTCATCTCTAACTTCCTTTGCAGTTCTTCCCATTTTCTCTTTGACTGCCAAGATGCTGGCCAGGATCCTGAGCTGCTTGCTCAGAGGAAGGATCTGCACTGCTACTGCTCACAGGCACAAACAGCAGATAAACTCTTCTCTACTTCAGTGTGGCCTGAAAGTCCTTTTTGTCTTTCATAATCCTCATAGCTGTGCTGCTGCCAGCACATTGATAACATAGGAAATAGGTGCCATTTTTCAGCTAATCTGTCACTAACCTTCTTAATAAAATAGAAACTACTATTTTTTAGTGAGGAAACTTTAGATTTTACATGGGATTTCATATCCTTTCCCTTCCTCGCTAAGATCTTTCAATGAACTGGATGATGAGAATGTGAGCTTTGAGAGGGAAAATACCTTCAGATATACGCCAGGAAACTGAGACTATTGCTCATGTTGAACAGCTGAGCTGTAAGTTTTCCATCCCTGGAGTCTCCTGGTGTTAGTCTTCTGCCTCTGCACTCTGTTTTGCACATAGAACACAGAACATGCATATTATGCAAATTTGTTCTAATGGGACGTGTAGAAGCAGCTGTAACAAAAGCAAATTTAGTACATCTGTCCTCCCTTATGTGGGACTTTCAGCCATTTCTGCCTTGTCTAGTTAGTGGTTCACTGATATGCAGGATAGCATGAGAGCAGTATGTTTTGATGCTAAATCCTTAAGTCACTTGTGAGGTCTGTTGGTCTAAGTATGAGGAGAGGTGAGGGAATAAACTGACTTCATTGAAATTGAAGAATATTTTCCTTTCAAGAGATTTCAATAAATCAGGAGTTTGATAGAAATAAAAATGCTAAGGGAAGATACTTGCCACAGATTTTGATCAACAACTTTAGGCAGTGAGACAGACAGTCTCCTCCTACTTTAAACTTTGCTCGTTTCACTGATGTTCACCATACTATCTTCCTAACTGTGATTCTCAAAAGTTTAGCATTCACAAGAAAGGGCTCAGTATGTCTCTAAGTGATGCCCAGACTGAAGGATTTTTGACATTGTCCTGTAGTTAATTTGGAAGACATGGTTGACCTGTGTTGCTTGTGGTCAATATGGAAAGTCGTTACTGCACGTTCCAGATGTAGTGTTATCTCATTCTGTCTCGCACCAGGGGCACTGTACTGCATTTTTTGAAAATCTGACTTCCTGTTTCACTTCAGCTCCTGTTTTATACAGGACCAGATTCCACTTCAGACAGCTCTGATGGCAGTGATATCACTAGCTTAGATCACTCCCATGGAAGTCTGTGTTACTTTGAATTCTCCATTACAGGATCTGGCCATTGAGTTTAGGATAATGAAATGAAGAATAATGTTAATTTTCTTACGATGGTGGGTACTGCTTTTGTAGTTATTGTTTTCTTTCACTAAGTATTCTTTCTGCAGACTTTCCCAGATTTTTGATGGAGCCTTGAAGAAGTATTTGCCAGAAAGCATGGCTTCCTGCTTAATTTCTCTCTCCTACTCATTAATCTATTTATTCTGGCATGCACACATTAGCTGATTAAATATCTGTCAAGGGTCACGTGAATTTTGGAGACAGAATATGAAATCTGAGGCATGAAAACTGTGCCTGTTTATCTTAGTTTGAGCTGGGACAGAGTTTTTTTTTCTTCATAGTGTCTGGTATGATGCTGTGTTTGGTTTTAGGAGAAAAGCAGTGTTGGTAACACACTGATGTTTTAGTTGTTGCTGAGTGGTGCTGCATAGAGCACTGCAGCAGTTACTCAGTTTCTTCTACTGCCCTGCCAGAAAGGGGGCTGGGGTGCACAAGGAGATGGCAGAGAACAGAACCAGGGCAAGTGACTTAAACTGGAGAAGGGGATATTCCATACTGTATGACATCATGTGGAAGGAAAGTTTGAGAAGGGAGGAGTTCATTGGGCAGCCTCCCACTGCTTGGAAAACTAGCTAGGCATACGTCATAGAACCATAGAGTGGCTTGGATTACAAGGAACCTCAAGGATCATCGAGTTTCAGCCCCGTTGTCACAGGTGTGGTTGCCAACTGCTAGATCAAATACTAGATCAGATTGCTCAGAGCCCCATCCAACCTGACCTTGAACTTCTCCAGTGATGTAGCATCCACAGCCTCTCTGGGCAGCCTATTCCAGCACCCTACCACTCTCTGAGTAAAAAACTTCCCCCTGACGTCTAATCAAAATCTCCCATCCTTTAGTTTAAAACCATTCCTCTCTGTCCTATCATTGTCTACCCTTGTAAAAAGTTGATTTCCCTCATACTTATAAACTTTCTTTAAATACTGGAAGGCCGCAATGAGGTCTTTCCACACTCTTCTCTTTTCCAGGCTGAGCAAGCCCAGTTTCTCCAGTCTTTCTTCACAGGAGAGGTGCTCAAGCCTTTTGATCATCTTCATGTCGCTCCTCCAAACCTCCAAAAGTTCCACATCTTTCCTGTGTAGGGGGCCCCAGACTTGGATGGAGTACTCTAGCTGGGACCTCACGAGGGCAGAATGGAGGGACACAATCATATCCCTTGTTCTGCTGGGATGCATGTTGTCCAGTACCATGGACTTGTACACATTCAGTCTCATGAGTAGGTCTTCAACTTTCTCCGCCCTTACAGTGGAGGGTAGTAACATTTCACCTCTGGTAGATCTGTCCAGTATTTGAACCAGACGGTTATTGTCAATGGGCTCCAGGAGTCTCCTGGATCGCTTACATCTTGCCATGTCCTGTCAGTAGATATCTGGGTGGTTGGAAGTCCCCATCAGAGTCAGAGCCTGTGAGAGTAAAACTTCTTGTAGCTAACACAGGAAGGCACTGTCATCAGGCTCCTCTTAATCAGGTGGCCTGTAGTAGGTTGGTGGGTGGTGAGCAATTGCTGGTGCATCACTTGGTATATATATATATATATACAAATTATTTATATAATTTACATTAAATATATATGCTATATTTTTTCCTCTTTCTTTTCTCTATCTTAGTAAATAGTTTTTATCTCAACCCATGAGTTCCACATTTTTTGTCCTTTTGACTCTCTCCTCCATTCCACTTGGAAGGGAAGAGACTGAGCATGTGACCAAGTGGTGCTCAGCCACCTTCCAGGTTAAACCACAACACTGTTTCTGAGTCTTAGGTCAGCTCTGAAAAATATTTATTTGTTTGTTTGTTTGTTCATTCATTCATTCATTCACTCTTTTATTTTAGTAAGAACAAATATTTAACAAACAAAGTGGTGTTGGCTGACTTATCAAGGCTGTAATGAAAGCTCTGACTTTGCAGATCTGCTCATGTTCTTCATATTGGAACAAGTTCACTTAGCCTTGAGCTGTTATCTATATTCAGTGATTTGTAGGACTACTTGAATAACTTCTTCAGATTCCACATCAAGATTTGGTTGGCAGTTCTTTACATCCCAGGAAGTACTTATGGAGAAGCAGTCTGCACCTGCAAACATGATTTTTATGATCATCTCCAAGGTCAGATTCTAGCTCTCCATCTTCACAAGAATATTGGCAAGTACAAAGTATGGCAAATACAAAGCAGGGGAAGTCATGATGTCTTGAAATATCTTGTTTCCTGAGCTCACCATGGTTTCCTCTGTGACACTGTTTTTAAGAATGCTTGAGAGTTATAAAAGGATTCCTCGTCCTATCTGTTACATATCATATTTTGCTACTCCAGATTTTTTTACAAGATGATCCAACAAACAGACACAGCTGGGGAGGGAAAATGATTGCAAGGGTATGGTGAGTGTACTAATGGAGGAACTTCAACAAGAACAAAAAAAGAAAGAATAGAATTGTATGGATTACCATGTGACATTCCATACCAATCACAAGTAACATGAGGTCAAAAGGACAAGGAAGTGAAAATAAGAAGAAATATCATAGCCTGGAACAAAGTGAAGACATAGATCTATGTGATTCCTACCACTCCTGCTCCTGCAGGAGGGATACAAAACTGTCTAATTGCAGTAGCAAGATAACAGGAATAAGCTTAAGGTGAGGAGGCACTTAAGCAGTTAAAAGAACTTTATGATCTGTATCTCCTTTGTAAGCTTTCTTTAGTGTCTGTACTCATGTGGAGCAACTGTCTGTTATAACCCTTATTTCATACTTCAGCAGCAGAAAACAAAGAGGAAGCAACTTAGTCCCCAGTGACCCACAAAAGCAGGGCTCCACTTCAGTCCCTACCCTTCAGCTCCACTACAAAAAAACGGATATTATGCCCTTACAGCAATAGATACCCATGACATGCAGGACAAAGACCTGCAAGAAGAAACCATATCAGCAGCCTGATTTAAAATAAATAAATAAATAAATAAATAAAAGAAACTCAGTATGCTTTAGTGGGTGACTCCCTATTAAAGGGCACTGAGGCTCCCTTCTGCTGTCCTGACATTGAGTCTCTAGAGGTTTGCTGTCTCATGGGAGCAAAGATCCAGGACATTGCCAAGGGTACTGCAGCTTGTATACAGCATGGACTACTGCCCATTATTGGTATTTCATGGGGGCATGAATGACAGAAGAAGCCAGAACATGTGCGGAATTGAAAAAGACTATAAAGCCCCAGGAGAACAATTAAAAACAACTGGTGCCCAAGTTATCTTCTCAGTTTTGCCAGTAGAAGGGAAGAGAGAAGCCAGAAATAGACATATAATGCATATGAATTCCTGTCTATGTGACTAGTGCTGATGTGAGGGTTTTGATTTTTATGGCAGTGGGACTTTCTATGAAGATTATAACATGTTATAAAAGGTTGGGATCTACCTGTCTAGTATAGGCAGGACAATCTTTCGCAGCAGGCAGGCAAACTTACTGAGGAGGACATTCAGCAGAAGGACTTGGGGTTGAGGTCAAAAATTGTAATATTCATGCCATTGCAATTGACTGGGGAATGGGTCATGCCAACCAGAACAGTGACAAATGTTCCTTAGCTTTGTCCCATGACAGGAACCAGAAAGCCAGCTGCCTCAACACTGTATAGCTACAGGCGATTCTCTTGCTACCCTCTAAGGATACTTGCACCCTCTGCTCCTTTTAATTCTCTAAAGTGTCTGTATACCAATGCATGCAGCATGTGGAATAAACAAGAGGAGAAAGAGATCTGTGTGCAGTCACAGGGCCATGATTTCATTGCTATCATGGAGACATGACTAATACAGGCGATGCCACTGTGGATGTTAACTACAGACTCCCTGATCAAGAGGAGGAAGTTGATGAGACCTTCTGCAGACAGCTGAAAATAGCCTCACGGTCACAGACACTGGTTCTAATGGGGGTCTTCAAGCACCCTGACATTTGCTGGAAAAACAACGCTGCCAGGTGCATACAGTCCAGGAAGTTCCTGTAGCGCATGGAAAATAACTTTCTGATGCAGGTCGTGGAGGATTCAGTGAGGACAGGTGTGTTGCTGGACCTCGTTCTTGCTAACAAGGAAGGGCTGGTTGGTTATGTGAAGGTTGTGAGCAGCCTGGAATGCTGTGATCGTGAGATAGTGAAGTTCAGGACCTTGTGTGCAAAAAGCAAGGCAATAAAGAGGATTGAAACCCCAGACTTCAGGAGAGTCAGCTTTGACCATTTCAAGGACTTATTTGAGGTATCCCATTGATTAGAGTGTTGGAAGGTAAGGGGGCCCAAGAGAGTTGGTTAACATTCAAGCACTGCTTCTATGAAGCTCAAGATTGGTGTATCATTGAGAGTAAGAAATCTTGCAAAGGTGGCAGGAAGCCTGCAAGAATGAGCAAGGAGCTTGCAGAAAAACCCAAATGGAAGAAGAAAGTCTCCGCAGCGTGAGCAGGTGCCTGAGTACTGGAGTTCCTCTAACGTCACTCCAGTCTTCAAAAGAGGAAGGAGCCAGAAAAATCTAGGCCAGTCAACTTCACCTCCGCTCCTGGAAAGGTGTTGGAGCAGTTTATTCTGGATGTCATCTCCAATCAAATGGACGAAAAGGATGTTAGCAGGAGTAGTAAACATGGATTTACCAAGGGGAAATCACGCTTGACCAATGTGGTAGCCTCCTAGGGGTCATGACCATCTGGGTAGATGAGGGGAAAGCAGTGGATGCTGTGTACCTTGAGTTCAGCAAGGCTTTTGACACTGTCTTGCATAATAGATACACTTAGGAAATGTGAGATAGATGGGTGGGCAGGGAGGCGGATTGAGAACTGGCTGACTAGCAGAGCTCAGAGAGCTGTGATCAGTGGCATACAGTATAGCTGTAGGTCTGTAGCTGGGGACCTCTTTCTGACAGATCAGTACTGGACCTGGTCTTGTTTGACATCTTCACCAGTGACTAGGACGAAGGGACAATGTGCACCCTCAGCAAGTCTGCTGATGATACAAAGCTGGAAGGCATGTCTGATACACCAGATGTGCTGCCATCCAGCAAAACAGGCTGGAGATTTGGGAAGATAGGAACCTTCTGAGGTTTAGCAGGGGTAAATGCAGAGTCCTACTCCTAGGGAGGAATAACCACATATGTCAGTACAGGCTGGGGACTGACCTGATGGAAAGAAGCTTTGCAGAGAAGGACTTCATGGTTGTGGTGGACAACAGGCTGGCCATGAGCCAGCAGTGTGCTGCTGTGACCAAGAAGGTCAATGGTATGCTGGGGTGCATTACAAGGAGTATGGCCAACAGGTTGAGGGATGTGATCTGCTCTGCCCTGGTGAGGCCACATATGAAGTGCTGTGTCCATTTCTGGAAATCCCAGTTCAAGAAAGACAGGGAACTTCTGGAGTCCAGTGGAAGGCCACAAAGATGATGAGTGGCCTGGAGCATCTCCTGTACAAGGAATGGTCGGGATACATGGGACTGTTCAGCCTGGTGAAGAGAAGACTGAGGGGGAATTTTATCAATGCTTATTAATATCTAATGTAGACATGTCCAACCCGTTGCACATAGATCACACATGGCCTCACCCAGCCTGTCCTGCTGCTGACCCCTGCCCTGCACCAACATGATAGTGGCTCATCCTCACTCACAACAATCAAAATCAGTGTGCGATCAATGCTGTTTACACAGAAACCAGGGAATGGGGAGGGTTCAGTGCAATGCTGACTCAAGTTATAGCAAATAATTGTATGCATTTTGATACACTGGCTAAACACAGTCCTGTGAACTGTGAAAAGTATGCAGCTGTGCTTGCTGTTTTGATTAAGGAATTAGAGAATAAGTTTCAAGGGTGTTGAAAAAATATATATTTTTTGCATATTTTTGACTCAATTTTCAGTCAACATAAATACATTATCTGCCAATTTTCAGATAGAATGTAAAGACTTGAAATCAGATTCAACTCAAAAATTTGATCATGTATGTCTCCTTACTAAACTCTGAGATGTCCTATTTTAGCAGAGAATCATAGAATCATAGAATGGCTTGGGTTGGAAAGGACCTCAAGGATCATCAAGGTCCAATCCCCTGCCAAAGGCAGGGCTACCAACCTCTGTATCTGATACTAGACCAGGCTTCCCAGGGCCCCATCCAACCTGGCCTTGAACACCTCCAGGGATGGGGCATCCACAACCTCTCTGGGCAGCCTGTTTCAGCACCTTACTACTCTCTTGGGAAAGAACTTCCCTGATATCCAACCTAAATCTTCCTTCCCTCAACTTAAATCCATTTCCTCTTGTCTTGCCATTATCTGCCCTTGTAAAGAGTTTACTCCTCTCCTATTTGTAAGCTCCCTTTAGGTTCTGAAAGGCTGCTATGAGGTCACTCTGCAGCCTTCTCTTCTCCAGGCTGAACAAACTCAGCTTCCTCAGCCTGTCTTCATAGGGGAGGTGCTCCAGCCGTTTGATCAACTTAGTGGCCCTCCTCTGGACTCCCTTCAACAGCTCCCTGTCTTTCTTGTCCTGGAGGCCCCAGACTTGGACACAATACTCCTGATGTGGCCTCACGAGGGCAGAGTAGAGAGTGACAACCACCTCTTTGCCCCTACTGGACACCCCTCTTCTGATGGAGCCCAGGATACAAAGAGAAAAAATATCCTTTACTTCACAGTCATGAGGGAGGTGGAGGGACAGCACTGAGCTCCACTCTCTGGTGACAGTGACAGGATCCAAAGGAATGACATGGAGCTGTGTCAGGGGAAGGTCAGAGGAGTGTGAGGAAAAGGCTCTTCATGAGAGGGCAGTGGGCATGGCACAGTTTCTGCAGGGCAGAGGGCACAGCCCTGAGCTGTCAGAGTTCAAGGAGCGTTTCAGTACTGCTCTCAGATGTAGTGTTGGACTATTGGTTGGTTCAGTGTGGAGCCAACTGGACTCAATGATCCTTTGGGTCTTTTCCAACTCACAATATTCTGTGATTCTGTGAGCAATATTGCTTAAATATCTCTTTCACTTATATCATTTTCAAAATACAGATAAGTAACAATTTTCAGAGTAAAGAGGCCACAACCCTTGAGAGCCCAAATCAGAGAAGAGAAATTGGAAGAGAGACAAAGGCAGAGAGAGAGAAAGAGAGCACAGTCACAAGTTGCAAGCAAACTGAAAGTTTGAAGAAGAGTTTGCACACTTAAACACGAGCAGTAAATAGCAGTGGCTAAGACCAGAACATAAAAACTGGCTGCCCAGAGAAGCTGTGGTGCTCCATCGCTGGAGGCACTCAAGGCCAGGTTGGATGGGGTCCTGGGCAGCCTCAACTGGATGACCTTTAAAGTCCCTTTCCATCCAAGCAATTCTATGGGTCTATGATTTTAACTGAATCAAGGCAGAATATTTGCATGTTGCTTGCAGCCCCTCGACTGAAAGAAAACTTTTTTCTTTTTTCTTTTGGAGGGGGGGGAGGAGTAGACAGTTGTATTTTCATAGTAAAATATAATGTTCTCTGAATGATTTTTCTGTTTTTTGCTTTTTGTTTTTCTTCACTGTAATAGGAAAAGTCTGGGCAATGTATACACCTTTGAGTTGAACAGCTCAAATGCATTACAACTAATAAAAAAAAAAAAAAAAGATCATACAGCACATAATATATCAGATATGATGGGCTTCCAGCATATCAATCATCTTTAGTGCCACCAGAAGAGATTTGTGACCTGGTGTCAGGATAGACTCATCCACACAGAAAAGCTCAGCACTTTTCTAAAGCTGAAAAGTAAAGAAAAAGTCAGTTGAAACTTTTAAAAAGCATTCATTAATGTTGAATTTCTCACAGAACTGGAAGACCTTGTAAATGGTTACTTGACGTAACTGTAAGCCAATGGTGAGAACAAAGTACAAAGAAACCCTGCTATCAGAGCTAGCTGATAAGCTAAATGCGAACTGCTGGGTGTTCTTTCCTCCTAAATATATTTAGAAGTTTTTTTAGGATTTAAAAGTCAAAATCTGACATGTCTTTGACCAAAATCAAAGAAGGAAACATCACTTTGCCTTTTTGAAATCTGTAAAAAAAAGCTATGTCACTAAAATCAATTTTTTTCTGCCAAGTGCTTTTTTTATCTGAAAAGGCTCCCATTTATTTATTGTCTCTGTATTGAAAAGCTTGCTTGCAGTTAAGAAATGACTTCAGGATTCTTCATTCTATCTCTTTAACTGTAAGGTCAGCCTCTGGTACGCTGAGTACTCACAGTACTACAGGGAGTTGGAGCTTGTTTCAGAAATTCAACACACTTGCTACGAACAGCTTTTTCTGATTGTTTGAACCTGCTGCAATTTTACCACTAATGGCTTGGAACTGGGATTTTCTATTTATGGTGAATGTTATCGCTACACAAAACCTCAGACTCACAACAGAACAAACCTTTATTATTTTCTAGTTCAGTATGCTGACACTTTTTCTATTATTGGGGGTCGGAGGTAAAAAGGTTTGGGGGAAGTGTTTACAGTCTAGGAGAACTCCGAGTTGCACAGAAATTATTTCAGTTCCCTTCTGTTTTAATGAATCGATCCTTAAGTGTTTCCATCAGGATAAAACTAATTTTCTGAAGCACCTGCTGAACTACATCCAACCAGCATTTGGGAGAGTTGTTTTGACTCTCTAGGGATGATGTGGTACTGTTTCTCTTCTAGCCTGCTGTGAGAAAACCCTACGCACCTGGTGCCCGAGAGAATTGCAAAGGAAAGCTCACTGCAGTTCTTTCACATGGAGAGACCTTGTAAATACCACCAGTATCATATTCATAAGGTGAAAACTTCAGCTAAAACAGGAATCTTGCTACCCCAAATATGAGAAAAAAACCAACCCCTAACATTTCTAGCAGTCATAATAAAAAACCACAGCAGGAAAAGAGAACCTTAATGGAGGTTTAGAGTTTCAGGTGATGTCTTTGACAAAGGGGCAGAAGTTTGTGTTGCCATCGTGTAACTTTGTATCTATCTTTGTATCTATCTTTATCTATTTGTCTGTCTATCTACCTGTCAACTGTCTTCTTTGTCATCATTACTGTCATCTAAGCCTGTTTCCACTTCAGAATCATTAACTATGAAAGTGTGTGTATTTGGATGTAGTGCTCAGGGACATGATTTAGGGAAGGGTTGTTAGTTAGGGTAGTATGGTTAGGTCATGGTTGGACTTGATGATCTTTAAGGTCTTTTCCAACCTGAGTGATTCTATGATTCTATGATTCTATGTTCACTGTGCCATCAAACAGAAATCAAAGAACAGACTTGACCTGGGACACCAATTTCTATTAGCAGGATACACTGACTTCCTGTTTCCTCAGATGCTGCCTGCATGTTTTCTTGTCCTGAAGGCTTCTACATCATCAAGTGCCGACACTGGATATCACTGGATTTAGGATACAGTTGTAACCTACATGTTAGGGAGCCTTGACTACAAACTGACCACGTAGCAACGTGCCCATTGATTATTTCGCTATATGATCTTATGCATCTGAGCGCCTGCATTTGAATCTGGCCTTGTGTACAGAACAACTTTTTGTGCATGCTGGCATCAAAGATGGTGATGAACTGAGAGTTGAAAGTTGTGCACTGTCTGCTAAGTGGGAGAAGAGGTCTTGATGGAGCATCACCGACTAGGCAAGAGCCTTAGCATTATCTACACATAGAGTGGGCAAGAATAACGCCTTCTGACTTCTCTGTAGTTTATATATTTTGTTCTTTCAGAGCATTTGGAGGTTGAGGAGGAACAAGTGCATTGAAGGAAGTTTTTTTTTCCCTCAGAAGGCTGACTATCATCTCTCAGAATCTTCTGAAAGAGGATATGTAAAGGTGTGAAACAGGACTAAAGTGCCCAGTGAACTTCAACGTGCTTTGAGTGCTACTACCAGAGCTGACAGCCCTGTAGCACTGTAGCACATCCTGCTTTGGACGGGCTGCTACAGAAAGTATTGAAAATAAACAAACCTAGGAAACCTTGCATAGCTGGGCAACAGTTCCAATCTTGTCTGTGGAGAAACATGATTCCTATCAAGGGCCAGTGTTTGCACTGAGTTCATGTGGCAATGTTTCAGCAGCAGGAGTTGAGGTGGGTTGTAGGGCAGCTTCTGTGAGCCTCGCCCCTCCAGATGGGCCCTGCCGCTGCCTGAAGGGTGGACCCCACACTACAGAGCCGTGTTAAAGTGTAGATGGCACCGCTCGGGGAAGGACAGCAGCTGTGGGATGGACCAGTGTGGGGCAGTGGCGGTGGAGATGGAGCGCTACGGACTGAGCCCATTGAATGTTCCTGTGTGCTGCTTGGGAGGAGGAGGTACAAAAGGGTGGAAAGGGGAAGGGTGATTTTGGTTTGCTTTTATTGCTTGCTGCACTAGTCAGTTAGTAATAAGCAATAAATTACATTGATTTCCTCATGCTGAGTCTATGTTGCTCCTGATTATAACTGGTGACTAGCATCCCTGTCCTTTTTCAACCCACAAGCTTTGGGTTTTTTTTTTTTTTGGTTTTTTTTTGTTGTTGTTGCTGTTGTTTTTTTTCATTGCATTTTCTCTTCCTGAGCTTCTGAGGAGGGAGGCTGTGAGAGTAGTGTGGTGGTGCACCTGTCTGGAGCTGCTTCTCTTTGAATTGCTAAAGGGAAACAGGGTATAGAGGAGTTCTCTAGCTGAAGGTGCCTTTTTCTTGAAATACATAGTCATGTTAACAAGTCTGGAAGCATAGATATTTAGAAAAAGAAGTGTTTCTATTTTTGGCCTTCTCTGTCAGGAAACCCTAAGGCTGTTCAGACGCTCTCTTCTCTCTTGCTTGACTAGCTAATGGTTCTTACAAGGTCATTTGGAAACTGAAAGCAGCTGTGCTTTCAGCTAAACACTGAGAGATCCTAAAAGAGACATGCAGCTGGTGTTAGTGGAATTAGAAGAGATTCCACTGGAAAACAACCACAGGAGAACACGAGCCAAGATGGGATTTTTTTAATTATTATTATTTTATTTTTTATTTTTAGCAACTCTGTAGGTTCTGATAGTTCCAAGGCTTGCCATGAAGGAATTGTGACCTCATGACAAGAATGACTACAACTGTAAGAATAAAGGTGCCAGAAGTATGGTCTTTTGCTGTATGGTCACTGTTGGGTATCTTATTTACATGCAAGTAGCAAGTAACCTCTACATACACAGAGAATAACAGGTTCTGCTGCCTGCCCGAAGTGGGGATGCCTTTGCTGTGTTCCTCAGGTACTGTTTTTTGGCCCCAGTTGTGCAATTTTTCTTAGAAACTTGAGGGAAGTTACTGAATAATTATCGAGAAAACATGCTCATTGAAAGAAAAATTGATTTGTTAATAAACTCTGCAGGTATCTATGATTACAACTATTTCATTTTCACTAGCCATTTAGTTCCACTGTGTGTTTTCAGGGACAAAATCTGATTTTTGAAAGGCTTCCTTTCTCTTGTGAAGCATCTGGCAGTATTAGTGTGGAAAGGCAACCTCGGCCTGGCAGACGTGTAGTTTACTTACAAGAATTTCCTTGTGTTTTTTCTTTAGTCATCAAAATTATTTCAGTGACTGCTTCACTGGGAGTAGAGGAGAACAGCTGAAGTTGGGAGAAAGGGAAGGAATTTTTTTTTTCTCTTGTGATTACACATTAGGAGACTTGAGTTTGAGATCATGAAAGTGTGGTGATTGTAACTGGGCAATTAAACCCATTTGTTTACTGGTTGTGTTTCTTTTGTTTAAAAAGAAATGTTTTCAGAATGCAAAACATGTTTTGATTAATATTTTTTTCTTTGTACATTCAGCAGATGTAAGGCAGATAATATAAATAAAAGCAGTTTTTAACGGCTGTTTTGCAGACCTAATTAATTTCAATTTCTGTTCAAACACAACTTGACATAATGGTGTAGCTAGGAAACTGATTCATGTTAAGAAAATGATGTTTGATGCATCTGTACTAAATAAAATTAAGACTCCAAATATATGTGTTATATAATTGGCATAGCTTTCTGATTACCAACAATTATTAAATTAAAATTGCTAAGGGAAAAAAAGGAGGCAAATGTTTCGGAAGCTAACAACCATTATAAATGTAAAATAGGGCTGATGCTTATTTACATCATCACGTCCTACTTCCTGATCCAAATTTTCTGCTCCACTATGTATGACCCGGTTTAAATGGAATAACTGGATGGTCTTAGAGCCTAAGTCTTCCTTGGATACCTGGATTTAGAAAAGGGAGTTTGTCCAAAACTACAGGTAACAATTCAGTATGTTTAAAATTATGAAGAATGGCTTCAGATCAAAAAAGAGAAGCCTGGACATGGGAAGAGCATTCTTCACCAAGGATTGTGCTTTGCTGGCTCAGTTGGATGGGGCCCTGGGCAGCCTGATCTAGTGGGTGGTAGCCCTGCCCATGGCATGAGGTTGCAACTGGGTGGGCTTTGAGGTCTGTTCCAACCCAAACCATTCTGTGATACTGAAATACTGTGGTGGAGCAGTGAAAGGATGATGAAAATCTTGCTGAAGAACATGCTACATATCTTTCAGAGAAAAAGCACAGGTAAAGCCAAACTTGTCATGATTCAAGAGTAGGAGACATCCAGTCACGCTGCCCCTGTCTCTAGTTTTTCTGTATCACAATCTTTTGTGAATGTCAGAAATCTTAATGTTTCTTGAAAACAGAACTTTGATTCCATGTTGATTCTTAAGTGGACTTCAGTTTGAAGTAACTGGAAGGCCAGCTATGTCCTGTGTATGTTCCCTGAACACCCTAATGCCAACCATCGCTACCAATTCACTTCTCTTGGAGGTACCTCCTTGTCTACAGGGAGAAGTATGCAGGAAATGGGTTTGGAGGAGGCACATAAAGGTGAGTTGTTTCAGTGAAAATGTTGATACCTTTGATGCTGAAAAGGATACAGGACAGGAGGAAAGTGATCCATCTTATGTATATTTGGTGGATTGTGAACTGCAGTAACTCACTTCAAAACAGCAGGACATCTGGGTACAGAAACTTCTGCTGAGTCAGCAATTTCTTATGTACATTTGGATGCCCCCAGACTGACTGGATACTCTAATGCTCTCTAGAAAGGCAAGAGTCCTCCAGGGTTTTTTTTTTTTTTTGGGGGGGGGGGGGGGGGGGGGGGGGGGGGGGCTCTGGGAGAGGACTCAACTCTCTTCTCTTAGAATGAAGGCACAAACCTCTTCTCTCACTGAATATTGATGAATGTGACTCAGTGATTCTTTCTACAGTGGGAAGGAAGGAGAAATGAAGAGGAAGTTGTTCTTTTTGGAATCAGCTAAGCTGAGCAGGCAGTAACCAGCATGAGGAAACTTTCAGGTTTCTGTGCGCTGCTGTAGTGAAGCTGTGTACTGTTTAAGAGATTAAAAATGAAAGTAATTCTGGAGTTGAGAATGCTGCAACAATTGTTGAGAAATTAAGAAAGCCTCCTGAAGCTGTGAACAACAACAAAATTATAAAAAAAAAAAAGAAAAAAAAAAAAACCAGGGATGCTAAGTAATTAAAAAGGGAAGAAACTGTAGTACTCATGGAATTTTATTTACTTTTGTTTGAGTGCATGACAGCAAGTTTTCAGGGCTCTTCTAAATGGATATTTATTGAGAGCATTATTCATAATCCTTACGTGATGACTGCACTGAAAATCAGCCAAAGAATACAAGCTACTTGGATGGGGACAATAAGAAACTGTGATAATTAAATGTTTTGAAAGTCAATTTGATTTAATATTGCAGATTCCTGCCACAACATAAGTTATAATTCTGTCAGCATTCCCACTGCAAAGGCTTATTTTCAAGATCTGGACTCAACCATCCGTATTTTCACCCAGTAATTTCTTGGCAGAAGGAATCCTGAAAGACGAGCAACAGTGATGGAAATATTGTTACTCTTCTATAGGTCTATTGATGAGTTACTGCCCCTGTCTAAGTGATTAGTAGCATTTTGCTTCTGTCACACTGAACTCATGCTCATTCTGTCACATATGAACTCATGTAGACATGCTGTAGGATAATGCACACTGTAGGAATGTGGAAGTAACTGTGCTGACCTGATGAGATATTTTTTTTTTCCCAGGGATAACTAGAGCTGGTGTACTGGCATTGTGGTGGTCAGAATCACAGCTCAAGGTAAGGCCTATCAGTCAAATCAGACAGCAGCAGAGCATGGAATCTTGCAGTTATGTCAGTAATAATACAGAAAATCTAGATTGGACCAAATTGTGTGTCAGACAGTGCTACCTATAGTCTTCCTCTGATGCACTAAGGCCAGGTGTGATCACTAAAAAATAAGTGAATGATGTTTTCAGCATCCTTTTCAACAGACATTACTTGCCATTCTCTTGCATCAATGTTAAAAACACATTCACCTTCATTCTCAGTCTATTACTACTTGAGACCATCTAATTAAGTCAAAAAATGGTAGGAAGTGGAATATTATTATCTTTAAGGGAGCTAGCTAAAGTACAAATACTGACCCAGGCGTATGTCTCTCCAGAAATAGCCAGAATATGACATGCAGAAGACCTGTGGTCTGTCTAGCTCCAGATCTGTTGGCAGTGTGTTGCTCCCCTCAAGAGTCCAGATAGTAGCTCTACACTGCATCATACAGACATGCCAGCTTAGTTTGAAACAACAGGTATTGTTTTCTATTGCATGGAGGTGGCATACCATAACTAAGCATCTCTAAGAGGACAAGAGACAGTAAGAACCTGTGCTACTGTGTATGAATTGTTGGACACATTTTATCAGCCTCTTGCTGGCATCACAAATCAAGTAGACAGGTGCTATCAAATGCAATGTCTACAGGGGTTTAATGGTGTGACTGTGGCTGTGGTCAGTCATCTGAACTTCCAGATGCATTCAGAATAAATTCAGGTAATGGATTCTAGAAATAAGTTATCTTTCCAAGCCATCTGAGTAGCTGAGCAACTAATGCAATCCATCTTTGCATGTTTGACAGCCTTTCATGCTTATGGGGTTTCTTGAAAACCACCTTTTTCCTTAGGACGTTCACAAGTGCTTCTCTTTAGAAGAGCAAGATAGAAACCAAAGCTTTCTTAAGGGCAGAACTCAATACATGCTTTCTTTTCTTTTCTTTTCTTTTTTCTTTTCTTTTCTTTTCTTTTCTTTTCTTTTCTTTTCTTTTCTTTTCTTTTCTTTTCTTTTCTTTTCTTTTCTTTTCTTTTCTTTTCTTTTCTTTTCTTTTCTTTTCTTTTCTTTTCTTTTCTTTTCTTTTCTTTTCTTTTCTTTTCTTTTCTTTCCCCTTTCCCCTTTCCCCTTTCCCCTTTCCCCTTTCCCCTTTCCCCTTTCCCCTTTCCCCTTTCCCCTTTCCCCTTTCCCCTTTCCCCTTTCCCCTTTCCCCTTTCCCCTTTCCCCTTTCCCCTTTCCCCTTTCCCCTTTCCCCTTTCCCCTTTCCCCTTTCCCCTTTCCCCTTTCCCCTTTCCCCTTTCCCCTTTCCCCTTTCCCCTTTCTGGAAACAGTGATTTTTTTAAAAAAAATTATTATTATTATTTTTAATTTTTCTGTGGTATGTTCTGTGCATCCAGACCAAGCCAGCTGGCAACAATAGCTGCAATCATAACTGCCAAACAGACACTGCAAAGCAGTAATTTGAAGGCACTACTCGAAGTAATGGGAATTTACTCTGTCTCTAGTGGGTTCATATAATGACAGTCAATGTATTTTCATTTCATTTATAGGTACCCTTTCATCTCTAGATAGATACCAGGAGCTTGCTTTGACTTTTTAAAATAATTGTGATAAAGAGACTAGGTCAGCATGACCTCAAGTTCAGATATTAAGTACAAAGGAACATCTACAGACATGGCTGTTCTGCTTAATAAGGTTGCCACAGGTGTATTAGTGTACATCCTGAAACTTCTTAAAATATAATGACATAAGGAGCAGTGTTTCAGCTGCTCAAAATGAATATTGATCTTTTTCTGTCAGGACAAAAGGAGTTTGGAGATGAGCAAAATATGGACATCCTCTTGGAAAAAATAAACCTTCATCCTGTTGGCAGGCTGTAGATGTTTATTGTCTCTAGTCTAATCTGTCACAACAGTGATGACTCAGAAGAACGTTGTTTTCTGAACCAAGATTTTGGTATTTTGGAAATGTCTGTTTTTCTTTGTGTTGGTCCTATGAAGGATTATTATGCTATAAAAACCACATTCCATTTTCTTACTGTTCCTTAATACAAGTTCTTTAATTCCAAGTCAATGCTGTTAACCTTGTATGAATAGATTCCTGCTAGTGGGACAGTCAAATGATCTCAGTGTGGCATTCCCACTGACTTTAGCAGCTCTTGCACTGAGCCTTTATATTTGGTACTTAGATTTCACAGATACTCCTTTTTCAGCTTTTTAGTTCTGTCATTGAAGACTATTTTCTTTCATCTTGTCTCTCTCAAGAGTAATCTTTTAACACTCTAAAAACATTTCTATCAAGAGGAAGCTTGAACACGAAGGGAACAGAGCAAAAATAGCATCAAAAATGTTTTAAATCTTTAGAATCATCACCCTTAGTTTTGATTTTGATGAAGCAAATCAATTCTTAGCAGCAGCCTCTTGGCAAATAAGAGGAACCCTGCCCTGAGACTGCCATTACAAGAGACATCCATCTATGCCTCTGGTACCTGAATTTTATTGACTACCTAAATGCAGCTAGGAATCAGAGAGGCATGAAAAGAGTTTGCATTTGTATATTTTTAAACGGAATGAATCTTGGGATGGTGGCAAATTTGTGGAGATATTCATGCTTTTCTAATGGGAGGTGAATTTTTGTTGCATCTTTGTTTTTCTGTGAAATTAATTTAATTGTGCAACCTCATTTATCTTTATACAGCTTTTGGGATAGCAGGAAAGCTTGGTATTGTTACCATACTAGATTAGAGTTGTTGTCTCCTTGTTCACCTTCTCTGACACAGTGTTAGTGTTAGAAGTGGTATGTCTGAACATAGTATGAGCTTATGATCCCTTAGATCATATTCTTGTTTATTATTCCAGTATTCTGCAATGCGTGCTAGGCCTTTCGCATCTCAGAAATTAGGCACACTGGTTCAGAATAGCTACATACAAAATGAAGATATTAATTAGGTGAAATTTCATTTCAAGAGTTTCATATAAACTCTTTCTTGTGTCCTTATCTCCCAGTAGATTGTGAAAAATGTTTTTTTTTTTCTCATTTGAGACACATCTTCATCAGAATGGTTACCCTATCTTCTAGCTTTTCTTGAAAATTAAGGAAAAAAAAACCCACAACAAACAACACCATTCGTAACAATATAGATTTATTCTCTCACATTGGTCTTCTAGTCCTAAACAGGATTTTCCCTGAGAGAGGAGATTACTGTGAATCCACAGAGATTTAGGTGTAATAAGTCTAAGCCCTTGATGTCTAAACCTTCTGTAAGTTTCATGAGACAAGAAGAATTAGCTTTACAGCTAGAAGCGAAGTCTTAGAATGTTGAATGGCCTAACACTCTAACGTCTGTGATGTAGCCCCAACCTCTGCATATTTGGAGTTTTTGTAACGCATCGTGTTTCCTTGAGATCTGTCTTAATTCATTGTCTACATAAGGATAGCAACTGCACAACACACACACCATTCAACTCATTTTCCCTGAAGTCGTGCAAGCTAGTAGCTGTGGGAAACACAAACACCTGATGCAGAGTCACAGCACTTATTTGTGCAAAAATATTTGGAAATCCTGCTTGGGCTTCAAAAGACAGTTACTCATTAATGGAAAGAGAAAGTAGCATGCTGTGGGTAGGTGCTGCCTGTTTCTGAGGTAATTTGCCAGGCTTGCTTGAAGTTACTTAAAACTGAATAAAAGCTGTGCTCTCAGGGTGCTTGTAGCATCCTGGTTGTGTGGAATTTTCAGAGTCCTATTTTCTTTTGCTGTATGGCTTCAGAGTAAAGTCTTCTTCAAGAAATATAGCAAGGATGTTTTTGAAATAAGATGCCATTAATCTAAGAAGGGTTGCTGGATGTACATATTTTCTAGCTGCAGTTATCTCTTTCTAGACTTTCATGCCTTGCTTCTGGCTGTAGTCCACAATTCCTGTAAGAATAACTCTTTATAGAAACAGAGGTCTTTGCAAGTTCCATCAGATACTGCTCTTTATAGCTCAGGACCTCAACACAACACTCTATGTCCTTGCTATGGACTAAAGCTAAGATAGAAGAAAGTCAAAGGACAGTTCTTATGGAAAAGTCTGTCAAATGCAGAGTTTCAACTAAATCAGAAAGGGAATAAAAAGTCTGAACCTTGTGGAGCATGCAGACTTCTGTTGCCTGATAATTTTCAGGTTTTTTGATAGTAGGCTTGCTTTCTGAGGGTTTTTGTTTTGTTTTGTTTTGTTTTGTTTTGTTTTGTTTTTTGTGATGAATTTCAGGGCCCGAGACACTTGCCAAAAAATAAAAATAAAAAATAAAAAATAAAAAAAATCTGCCTCCCACTGAGGAAACCAGGTGTTGGTACTTCTTCCAACCTTACTGATTCTGCTTCAGAGCTGAGGAAGGGTATGTATATCTGAAATCTTGTCTTGGGGGAAGCCTTCTGTTCTTCCCACAAAGCTCATAACACCGCCTGAAGACAGTTCTCCTCTTCCTTTTCTGGTAATGGCCACTGTACCAAGAATTGTCTTGGGCTTGTGGGAGTCTCCCTCCACTGGAGAAGAAGGAATCTCTTTCTACAATGGTTCAGGTGCAAATTTTGATTGCTGAAGAAATTGTCATTTTGGTGACTGTACTGGTAATAGCTGAATTCATTTTCTGAAGCAGAAATGTTGGTTTTCTGTGTGACCTCTAATGCACCATTTATTTTACTTTGTTAAGTTGCTAATAATAAAATCAGTGTTTTATTGTTGTGTAAATTGATTTGTCCTGTGGCTGTGTCTCATTCTACATGAACTCTTTCTGCTGAACTCTGCAAAAATACTAATAAATAACACTAATAGCAAAAGATCTTCTTGTAGAGAGATGATTATGTCATAGAAGAGGTGCAAGAAGCAGACAAAAACATTCCCATCTTCCAAAGGTTATGGCCATCTCTCGATAATAACACATGCCCTGAGGCTGGTTAACTGATATTACTGAAACCACAGCTTGCAGGACAAATTGTATTTCTGATGTGTTAAATGAAAATGAAATTAGAAACTCAAAATGTCAAAAACGAATTTCAGATCACACACAGTACACTCTCACTCTGACTTCAGAATATTCACTAACTAATCATCATATTTCCCTCCTTTCATCTAGTCAGTTTGATAAGGTCAATGAATGCACATGAAAAGTCTTCACATTTAGAATTCAAAGAAATGCCTAGTCTTTATAGGATGGCAGCTGCCACGTGAAGTTTTCTTTTCCTTTCTCCTCCCTTGAGCTTTGATTGTTATTAGTTCTTTTCTCTGCCAAAATGAATAAAGAGAGTAGTGCTGTTAAACAAAATATGCACTCTTTCTTTCATCAGTGATGTTTCTTGTATTTTTTTGTGAGACTGTCACTCAAATACCGGGGGGTCAAAGTTGTTGCACATACTCCGTGTATTTCATTATAGGAAGGGTTTTAACTGGTCTATTCCAGCACATTTGCTTCCTCAGTCAAACAAATTTATTCCTCACCAAAAAACTGAGTGCCATTAACTCCATCTGTGGATGACGACTAAGGTTCAGAAAGAAGAAGGCCAAGTTGTAAGGCATTTAGAAAGAAGGAATCCAAGTAATCAGATCTTGGCATTCAGAATTATTTGAAAGTTGCTTGAAGGGGTTGCAGGTATGTTGTTTATTTCAAAGAGTGGAAAGATTGTGGAACCAATCCTTCTAGAATACATGTTAAGGCACATGAGGGATCAGTGAGTGATCCAAGACAGCCATCATGACTTTACTAAGGGGAGATCATGCCTGACCAATGTGGTGGCCTTCTATGTCCATCAGTGGACAAAGGGAAGATGACCAGTGTCATCTACCTCAACTCGTTCAAGGCCTTTGATGTGGTCCCCCGCCACATCCTTATCTCTAAATTGGAGAGATACAGATTTGAGGGGTAGACTATTTGGTGGACAAGAAATTGGTTAGAAGGCTGTAGACAGAGGGCTGTGTTGAATGGCACTATGGCCAGGTGGAGGCTGGTGATGAGTGGCATATCCCAGGGGTGAGACCTGGGAGTGGTGCTCTTCATCATAATCAAGGACATTGATGATGGGCTTGAGTGCACCCTCAGCAAGTTTGCTGATGACACCAAATGAAGTAGTGTGGTTGACACATTAGAAGGAAAGGTCATCATCCAGAGGGACCACAATAAATCAGAAAGTGGGCCCATGTGAACCTCATGAGGTTCAACTTAGTAAAGTGCAAGATTTTGCACTTGGGTTGTAGTAACCCCAGATACATATACAGATTGGGGACGAACTCTTTGAGAATAGCCCTGAGGAGAAGGACCTGGGGATCCTGGTGGATGAAAAGCTGGACATGAGCTAGCAGTGTGCTCTTGCAGCTTGGCAGGCCAGTGGTATCCTGGGCTCCATCAGAAGAGGGGTGGCCAGCAGGGGCAGGGAGGTGATTTTTCCTCTCTATTCTGCCCTCGTGAGGGTCCACCTGAAGTACTGCATCCAGGTCTGGAGCCCCCTACACAGGAAAAGTGTGGAGCTTTTGGAGAAGGTTTAGAGAGGGCCATGAAGATGATCAAAGGGCTCAAACACTTCTCCCATGAAGATAGACTGAAGAAACTGGGCTTGTTCAGCATGGAAAAGAGAAGGCTGCAAGGAGACCTCACTGCAGCCTTCCAGTATTTAAAAGGTGTCATGGTTTTATGATTTTTGTTATCTGTGTTCCACATCATAACATCAGGTAAAGCACTGGGAGTTGAAGAGTTAATGCCCCACTTCCATGGACTGCTGATTTTCTGAATACCTGGCTCTCAGAAGAGAAGAACTACATACCCCAGAGGACTTTCCGTTCAGAGGGGAAGATAAGACCCACAAGTCATGGGACTCACTCTCTCTCTCGCTGCCTGGTAGTGTGGGTATACTCCCCAGCTGTTTTGCCTTCAATTCAGAGTAAGGCCTTCAGTTTCAGACACTCTCTCTCATTTTATTTGATTTGTTAGACTCAATTCCAATTATATTGTAGTATTATTGTGTTATCTTCCATTCCAATATCAAATTTAGTAAATTAACTTTCCTCCTCAGATCACTACTGCTCCTCTTTCTTTGGGCCCAGCTCCCATCTCCCTACCCTTTCCCCATTCCTTTTCCCCATTTGGGCTGGTGGGACTGTGGGACTGCTGTTCCCCTGTCATGGATACAGATAGATCTAGATAACTCCATGACAAAAGGGGGTTGTAAACAGGGGGGAATCAACTTTTTACTTGTGTAGATTGTGACAGGACAAGGGGCAATGGTTTTAAGCTCAAGGAGGGAAGGTTTAGATTGGATGCTGGGGGAAGCTCTTCACAGAGAGAATGGTGAGGTGCTGGAACAGGCTGCCCAGAGAGGTTGTTGATACTCTGTCCCTATAGGTGTTCGAGGCCAGATTGGATGGGGCCCTGGACAACTTGGTCTAGTACCAGATCTGGAGGTTGGTGGCCCTGCCTGTGGCAGGAGGGTTGGAATCTGATGATCCTTGGCATCCCTTCCAACCTTATTCCAATATAAATTCCTATATCCAATCATTCTATGATTCTATGGTTCTATGACACACACAACAGCCAGCCTCCTGAATTGGAAGATCCCCACATAAATGAGCAATTGCAAGGATGTGTATCTTCATATTGTATCTCTGTGGGAAACTTAGCTGACGATGTTTTGTAGAAAGCACAGTCTATTACCTTCTTTTGAAAGTGTTTCAGTGATAAGACAGCAGAACAACAGTCTGTTCACAAGTGGAAGAAAGTGGACCTGCACATTCTAGCGCTTTTGACTAGGATGGGTAAGAAGTAGCTTTGGGACAACTGAAAATTGAATACACTAGCTATCATGTAAATCAAGTAAGCAGAAACTGATTTAAGACTCACAGTGGCAATAAAAGTGTGTCTGTGGCTCTGAAGGTCCACTGGCTGGTATTTATGTTCTCATAACCCCACTGTCCAATGCTGGAGTGCTGAGTCAGCTCAGCAAGTGGTGCACAAGCTGTTGAATGCTGCTCCCTGGATTTTCCCAACAGCTGGTTTCATCTCACAAAAACAGGATAGGCCCCTTGGAAAAGGGCCTGGGATAGGCCTTGTTGGAAAGCACTGTTGTCAGAGAGATGCTAGCTGGTTGCATCCAGAGTGAGATGAAACTGGTTAAAACATTATTTATGGAAAGACTCAGAGTATCTTGGGACCCTGCCACCCTGCTAAGATTTGTCCTTGAAGGGACAGTGTGTAAGAGGTCACTCTTTTGTGCCATTGCCTCAAAGCTTGCTGAGGGACACAGATGAACAAGTTCAAGCAAGTCCTGACCAGGGATTGGGAAATCCTTTGTCTGAAGGGACAACAGATGGACAAGGCCAGGGGCAACGAGAGAGACATAAGTGGCAGCTAAATGGCCAAGAAACAGTCTTTGTGTGGATTTATCTCAAGGGAGACAGCCATCTCGGGGGAGGGGGGTAGCTCACATGATGCTTACCCAAGCGCCCAGGAATGTCACGTAGGCAGGGAAGAAGGAGGATAGAAGAGGGTCCAACAACCATGAAGGCAGGTTTCTGGCAACAGATTACTCACGACCTGCCTCTCCCTCCTGGACTTGCTCTGTTCTCTACCTGCTTGTTGCCTAAGGATGGCCTCTCCGCTGCTGCTCTCCCCCCCAAGAAGGTGTCTGCTATCAGATCCCTCACTATGAAAGGCCTGCATGCTCACGGACTCTGCAGGGCCTGCTACCGGAGACCTGCTTCTTCCTCCCGGACTTCTTCCCGGACTTACTTGGTACCTGCACCTTCTTGCTGCCCAAGACCGGCCAAGCTGCTGCTGCTCTTCCCCTGTGCTTTTGCCCAGAACGTCGTGCAACAGGACTACTGCCGGATCCTGGTGGTGACTATCCCTGATTTATGCAATTCTTGCTTCTTCCTATCTTTTCTATTGCTCGCCTTCCCTTCCGCATTACCCCAATCCTTAATAGTGTCCGTCCTCCCCTTCCCCATCTCCCTTATTAAGATTGGTAATAAATTGGTTGGATCAACATCTGGACAGTTGTTACTTAATCTCACGCTGGGTATACATATTTCAAAGAACGTCCTCTCCCTCCTATAAATTGGAGTGAGACACAGTGGAACTGGGAAAGGAGACATCTTTCTTTTCTCTCCAATCAACCTATCATTTATCATACATAATCGCACTTGGAGGGCTGATTGGTGGACAGTTCACTTGTGGTTGTGGATTACTGTCTTTGCAACTACTCTTTGTACATGATTTGTCCTGCAGGAAAAGATAATACATATTGTTGTAACTCCTTTATACTACTAGATGTTTAGAAGTTCTTCATAAGCAGGAATGTGAGGAAGCCTGGTTTGCTGGCAGACGTGAAACAAAATATGTAATTTCTGAGTGCAACCTCCATAGATAGCTAAGCACTGACGATATTTAGCAAGGCACCTATCCTTCCTTTTCTTCCAAGCACCAAGAAATATTTTTTTGTTTGCCTTCTCCTGCTGGATGATTTTGGTAGTTTTGATCAATTCAGCAAAAACCTAGGGCTCTTCTCCATTGATTCACATAGATATCACAAGTCACCATCTTTCAAAAGAACAACTTAGCCATTAAGTGTCTGCAGAGTTCATGCTGTTCTTTGATCTCGGGCTTCCAACTGTATGATTCTGGAATATCTCGAACAGTAGCCTATGTTACAAACATGAGAGAGAGTTGATTTTGACTGTGCCTTCCTTATAGTATACTTACAATCCCAAGCAGTTTCTTTGCCTTAGGTAGCAGAGTTTTTACTCTCTTCAGAGACAGTAGCAGCTGGTTTTCTGTCAATTGCTGTGCTTGGTGCAAATCACATGACTCATAAAAGTAGCATCATGAAATTCAGAAATGCAGATGTCTCCCTGCTGAATGCCCATTAGCCAAGAGTAGAGAACCAGCATTAGGGAGTGTAGCTAATCCTTTGAATAAGATCTTATAAGATCTCACAAGTTTTACACTGAAGTAGAGAAAGAGTCAGATCTGTGAACTAGTGGAAATTAAAAGCTGTAAGCTGTAGATTCTGCAAGTGCTATTAAAGTCACATTTAATTTAGTGTTTTTTTTTTCCTTTTCCCTTTTCTCCCTCATAGTGTCACTATAAGGCAGAGTTAAGACTCTTTAAGTGATTTAGCTGTGCATTTTCATATATTAAGATTTCATTTTCAGCACAACACTAACTTCTCTGTTTCTGATGCTTATTCCTGGGGAATTGCACCATCTGTGCAATTTAATTTACCAATATGTACTCTGCCCTTTAACTCCATCTTAATGGCACTCGTGTGGGAATCCATAATGTACTTTAACACCACAAACCACCCAATGGCTTGAAGTTTAGATTTTTTTTTCCTTCTGCTTTATAAATGAGCAATTAAATTATTTAACAACTGTTCCTAGAGCTGATTTCCCTCTAAGGTTGTTTCCAAGGGGAATTTATTTAACATGCATTTCTAAAATAGCTGTTTCCCATGAACTGTTTTCTTTTAGAACTGTGCTAGCCATTAGACAGCTCTGAACAGCTATCCAGTGTTGTGAAGTACGTTTGAAATGCTTTTAAGCTGTCCTGGTTTGCTGTGTGAAGTGTGGGCTGCTCTGACCTTGGTAACATCTGTTCTCTCATGTATAGCCTAAATTCTCTGCAAGGGCCTCTCTGAGGATAGAATTTGACCTGTGGCACGGAGGAACAAGTACTTCCTGCAAAGACGATCTTCTGACAAGAAAATGTCAAGGATGAGAATACTTAATACTGCAATGGTAGGTGGAGATAGCAGTGAGCAGTGTGATCCTGTATGAATTTGTCCATGCTAGTAGACCTAAATTGTGAAATATCTCTCTAGGGGGCTGAGATTTTATTAAGCTTGATTTTTGCCCATATATACATATATATTTGTTTATATTATTATGGGGAAAAGAAAATGAATTGATTTTCCCCTATTTATAATATACACAAATCTTCTTCTAAAAAGCTTTGTAATTTAGGGGCAAGAGCTCTAATCCTTGCTGTTTGACTTGGGAACAATGACAGCTTTCTTCTCAGGATCAGTCACTCAGCTGCACAGTAGATTAGGTACATAATTTCGAATTTGGGAATGCATTAGCTGTCTCGTGTTTTTGTAATCTCAGGCAAATAAGCCAGTAGTTGGAAGTTGTTGAGAGCTGCTGGCCAATTACATGGTTTATTCCTGGGAGGTCTTCAGAAGTCCACTTCTCTTTGAGCATCAGCCACATACTTGTAATTGAGGCAAGGCTGGCTTCAGGGTAAACCTGCTTTTTGCTTGGATGGGAAGCACCTTGTTGCTAGACTGCCACCACAGCTTTGTCCCTGCCAGTCTTCACTGGTACCATCTGGAGGGGAGAAGCGAGGAGTCAGTGATAAAAGAGCCTGCCTCTTTTCTAATGTTTTTCACAACACAGTAGTGTGCCCCTTCTTCGACTCTCTTTTCCTTCCTTGTTCACAAGAAAATGGGGAAATTTCAGTACTGCCTTCTTGGATGAATAGCTGTCTCAATTCTTCTTTATGAAGGTAAGCAGGCCTTCTGCCAGGTGGGCAGAAGCTGTTATTCAACAAAGAAATAGCCTGACTCAGAAGGCCTGGCTTGTCCTGATACGGGAGTGCAAAAGTGGGCTGGGTCAAAACTGTGGAAGTACTAGGCTGATTTCCAGCACACGTCACAACTTTCCTAGCACCATCTCCTTGAGGAATTTATCTGCTGGGCCTGATTTCCTCTTGTGCAGTTAAAGGCCCCATTTAACAGTGAACTGTTGTTTCTCTCTGTAAGTATATGCATCCTTAGGAATATTTCTCTGAATACTCTCTGTGCTCCATTCTCCTCTGCTGGCTGTGTTCCTTGAGCTACGGGTAGCTGTTTCTTCCTTGAAACTTGTACCTTCAGTTGATATAAAAACCAAGGCCTCTCTCTTTTATAATCAATAGACAAAATGCTATAGAAAAAAAGGTAGCTGTCTCTGTCTAGTTCTTTTCCTCTTTCCTTGGCATTCCTGTTGGTTTCCTTTCCTTAAGTGAATCCTCAGAATAGAATCAGCAGAGTGATTTGCAAACACTCTCTTTTGCCTTGCCTTGATAGTCTGGAGGTGACAGATCATGAAAAAGGACATGTTCTTCTACTGCCAAGTATTCGCTTTCTTGTGTTCCCACCTGCCCACCTGCAGATGGACAGATGCACATACATGCAGCAGCTCAGTCAGCTGTTTTCTGTGCTCCCAATCATCTAATCAGAACAGATGTACCATCTCATGCAGTCTGTGTACTGAAGGATGTTTACTTCACAGAAAATCTAAAGTGGTGGCATGTAAGAGTTTTAAACACCTTTGCCATCTCTTCCATGGAGCAAATATCTCTTGTGCCAACTCAAGCAAACATGTTCAGATAGGCCCCTTTCCTCCTTTGTTTGCTCAGATGCCATGTCTTCCTTTTGAGCCTGATGCCTGTTCAACAGGAGCAGTTTTCACCAGTGCCTATGTTTGATTCTGCACCATCAGAAGACTTTCACTGGCACTTGTCTTGAATACACTACAGGCATGAAACTAACTAGGTACAGACAAGGCAAAATCAAGAAGGGTTTCCAACTATATCTTGTACAAAAGGGTCTCTCCAAGCTGGTATGAGCACAGAGCTGAGACCTAGAAAAGGACTGTTGTGCTGAGGAAATGGGTCTTTGCTAGCTCAGATAAAACAGTCAGGATAAATTGGAAGCACAGACTCAGGAATTGTGTTCAGGGACCCCTGATTGGGCACAGATGCATTCCAGCAACTGCTGACTCAAGCAAAGAAGAAATATATAACCAGGCTCTAGAAGGAGCTTCCCTTTGGTCCCCATTAAGAGTTACAGGGAAATACCCTGAACAAAGTAGGACATGTTCTTCTGGGACTGTTCTAGGGTGAAAAGGAGATTGTTTGGTGCTGTGGATTAGATGCTGATCCTGCAATTTCCCCTTACATGAGAAACAGAATTGTTCAGACCAACAGGATCTCCCTGTGCCACTATACTGTTGCCAAGTGCAATGGTTATCAGCAGCCAAAATATAACTTGACATGGTAACATAACCAAGTCTCATGTCCTGGTGCAGTAAGAAAGCCTGCTCAGATGAAGGTGCATTAAACTTTAAGCAGTGGATATTAGTAAAACAGCTCTGATGTAGTTCTGGCTATGTAACCAATCCCAGACCACGGAGGACAGTGCTCAATAATCATGTTGATGAAGTGTCTTGAAACTTGCATGAACTTGTGACCACAAACCTCTCCTTGCTTGTGGAAGATGATGGTGGGAGGAAGCTGCTTGTGGACCCCAGCCGGGATGCACACTGGAGCTTTCAGCAGAAAGTATCCAGTAGCTGGCTTCCAGGAACAGGGCACACTTGTCTGTCACCATAAGATTAAAGTGGTTTTCAGGCACCAGCTTCAGTGGGCCACCAGAGGAGGCCTGTAATTTAAGGAGGAAGTGCACAGCTTAGGAGGAACTCACACAAGAGCAAGCAAAACATTTTTAAAACAAGACACAGTGCTTTAATTGTGATTGAGGGAGACAAGTAAAATAACATCCATCTTCAAATATGTAGAAATTCACCTTTCTGGTCCGTGACAAATAGATATGCATTTACATGTATAAATCAGAATTAGTTTTTGCCAATAGCATTTGGACTTGATGATCCTTATGGGTCCTTCCAAACCAGGATATTCTGTGATTCTATGTCAGGCACACAAACAACTACCTGAGTGAAACTGAAGGGATTGTGAGAACGTGAAGATGGAGAAGGCTGTTTTGGTGTTTCTCAGATAGGTCCTCAGATTATCCTTTTAATCCAGAGCTGCAGCACTTGGTCCTGTGTTTTGTTCAGGCTTTTTCGCCTATACCACTTTTTCAGGTGACTCGGGTGAAACACTCAGTCCCCTCCCCCATGTAAAGCAAAAGTGCCAGCACTTCTACATGAGCTTTTCTGATCCCAAAGAAAGTGTGCAGAGGCAAGTTAACATTCATCAGTTTAATAGAGAGGTACTCATGTTACTGGTAGCAGCCAGACAGTCTCAGCACTGCCGGCAGCCGCTCAGGGGTTTCCCCCAGCAGATACCAGTAGCAGGCCAACAAGATGTTTGCTAATCCTCTTTAGTACCGTGGTCATTTATTTATAATAGTGGAAGACAATAAAGCATCATGTATAAGGATAAGCAAGGCTGTTCACAGAAAGCAGGGAGACTTGGTTGAAGCTAGAGTGCAGTTTCTCTCAAACAAGTTTCTTCTACCTGCACACAAAAGCTCAAGGCAGTTTACTTGTGTTCCTGAGCTAACACAAGGCTGTTGATCAGTCTTGGAGTCTCAAACCTGACTGTCTACAATGCTACAGAAGAGAACATTTCAATTCAGAGTCGTCTTCTATTTCATGATAGATACTATAAATTGTTTACTTGCAGGAACATTTTGTCTGATAAATACCTTTTCTATCTTGATACTTCATATTTATTTATTTATTTATTTATTCACGTATTTCATTTCTATGATTCACTGAGAGTTATTGTTATTCCTGGTAGGAATTTGTTTTTGTTAGTTGAGCCATGAGGAGGAAAAGAACATTGTATTTTATGTAGTAACTCAGATAAAATGTAGGTGCCCAATGCAAGTAACTAGCAGACTGGTACTCGTAATTTTACCACTACCTTCCAAGCCTTTTGCTGGCATCTCGTTCTGAAATCTTATCAGCTCTACTGTGGTGCATATCCTCCTGTCCTCCTGCTCACAATATCCCCTTATTTTCCTTTAAACTGATACTTCTGCAGGAATCCAACAATTGTGTATAGGGTCAGTCTCAGGTAGTACTTTGAAACTGTAAATATGCTGCCACCTTAGTGGGAGATGGCTTACCTTTGGGTTTTAGAACGGAGCTACAGTACCTATTCTTTAGACAGGGAACACTTAGGCAAGGAGTAAAGGAATAAGCTTTTCTCCATGCTCAGTAGGAACAAAAAGCTAGAAACATATTCAAAAATCCAGAAGGAAAATTCAAGAAGATGTTAAGAGAAATTTCCTCGTGGCAAAATAGTGCCAGCCTACGTTTCATTGCACAGCTTTTTTTTTTCAAATTCGCCAGTGGGTTCTCCATCCCCCCAAACAAACTTGGGCAAGATCCTCATTTTCTGCATCCAGAATGAGTGCATCTGCAGCTTCCTTCATCCTGACCAGCAGCCTGTTCTGATCTTCCAGGGAAGAGCCAGGAGCACTCAGACAATGACTGCGTAAACCAGTGTGGTTTATGAAGCAGGCAGCTGTAAAAGGGGATAGAAAGCACTCCATGCTGTGCTTCAAATTTGTGGGTTAATCAGGAGAACATTAGGAGTATGCATTTCATGTTAATTATGGCAGGGCAAGAGGACAATTTGATTACTTGTCAACAGCTTAGTATTGCCAAGTGATCTACTTAGTTATAAAATAAATAAGCAGAACCTAATAGCCTTGGGCCAGCTTTAATTCAGTCATGTATAAAAACAGTTTAATCCTCCTTACTTGTAGTTAAAACAATAACCAGAAATACTATTCACAAATGTGCTGTCAAGGAGAACACGATCCTAATTAAAGACTTCTTCCTTTCAGGGAACTTTATTTTATGGTGTCCCATGATAAATGTAATTAAAATTCTTGGGAAGTTGGATACTTAAGCTAAGTTAGAATTAGGCCATGGGACATCAAAAATGTTGCTGCTGAAAAGTAAAAGGAACTTAAGATCTATGATAGCTTGAAACACACAGGACGTGTATAAGAAACTCATTTTCCCTTTCAGTCTTCCCATCCCTTGTGTCAGACAGAGCAAGAGCATTCATCATATCTAGGGTGGGAGAAAATATTAAGTGCTGAGAGTTCACACTAGATCCCTACTTAAAAATATCCACCTTCAGCAAGTTCATGACTTCACTGGAGAGCCAATTATCTGAACATCTTATCCAGCCTGATCTTGGTAGGACCTGTGATGGAAAATGGAACTAGACAGGACCCTGAAAGTTTATGGTCATCACTTGGCCTGAAAGAAATTCATATGGTCATTTATGTGCCTCTTCTGAGAAGAATCCACAGCCAGCATTTTTAGTGACTTTCTTTTTCCCCTGGGTTGCAGATGCTGGACAAATGCTTTCCTCCACAACACAGAAACTCTTGCCAACTAGTCTTGGCTGAGCTGATACCAGAAACAACCTGCTAGTGTATGGCCAGGAACAGCCCAGCATCCTGAGGCTGTTCAAGGGATTTTTTCTTTGGTTTCTTTTATTAACCAGGATTGAGAAGATCATTCCTTAGAAGAAAAGAGCTTTACCTTTGCAGAGGAGCAAGAGAAAGAGCCCCAGGTAGCCTGTAGGAGAGACTGACTGATTTGTCTAACTGTTCCACAGATTCTCGCAGTCCATATCCAGATCCATATCCAGAGCTGGCTTTCCATTACAAACTGTCATGCACATCTACCACTCTCAAAGACCTGCAGCAGATCCCCAGCGCGTGTGTTCCATGGGTAATTCTTCCCAAAACTGCATGGAGTGCGAGCAAAAATCAGCAGTGGGGAAAACTGAGGATAATCCTGAAAAATCAGAACTTCTTTGGCTTATCTTTCCTCTGCAGTGGCTAAGCAAGGCTGAAAATCCACAGCTTTTTCACTGCAGACCTTTTTGGAGATTGAGGTCTCAGTCCTTTTGTTTTCTCCTTTCCACCTCAAACTTATATCAACTTCTTCTCATCTAGAAGGACTTCAAAAGGGATTGCTTACAACTGAGTCTGTGCTTGAACTGTGGAATTTAAGCATCAAAACAACCAGCGGGTGGGTTAGGCCACCAGGATTCAAGTGGCTCAGGGAGATTTGGACTGACAATATGAGGGTGAAGTATTTCAGCTTGGTGGGCCATGTCACTTTGGCCATCAAGGAAGAGGTGCAACATATAGATGGGCTCAGGATCACGAGCTGGATTTGAACATGGACACTATTGCAGAGGTTATCCACGAATGTGAAACATATGCTGTAATTAGACAAACCAAACAGATAAAATCTTTTTGGTATGAAGGATGATGGCTGAAATTTAAATCTGAGCAGGTCTGGCAGGAGGACTATCTCACCCTCCCACAAACCTGCCTCAGCAAATGCTGTGTGCTTACAATAATGGAAGCAACCACTGAGTAGCTGGAAACATATTCTGTGCCCTATGCCACAGCCTGTGACTCTTTCCTGGGCCTTGAATAGCAAGTCTTGTGGCAACATGGTACCCGGAAGGAATTGAGTCAGACAATGAGACTCATTTCTGAAATAATCTCATAAACACCTGTATCAAAAAGCATGTCAGTGAGTGGGTATATCACATCCCCTATCACACAGCAGCTTATTGGGAAAGTTGAACAATACACTGGACAGTTAAGGACAACACTGAGAGCAATGTGTGCTGGGGTACTCAAACACTGGGATACACATTTAGCAAAAACCACCTGGGTAGTCAGCACTCAGGGATCTGCCAATTGAGCTGGTCCAGTCAAAACAGCGGTGTAGAAGGAGATAAAAAGTCCTGTAGTAAATATGAAAAACATTCTGTGTAGGACAGTCTGGGTTATCCCCAGCTCATGCAAAGGCAGTCTCATTCATGGGATTGCTTTTGCTCAAGCATCTGGATGTAGTCGCTGAGTAATGCATAAGGATGGAGAAGTCTGGTGTGTACCTCAAAGGGATTTGATACGAGGTGAGAACAGTCATAACCAATGGTATTGCAGTATTACCCAGATTAAAGAATGAATTCTGACCTTATTATCCAGACCAGAACTGGCTCTAGCATGCAACAATACAGCACTGTGCGTCATCTCTCCTGTCTTGAAGGTCTGTTATGACAGATGGAGCTGGATGGACTAAATGAAGTCCTTGGACAGTTAAGAGGTATGGCCCCTATAATATGGGGATGATATCTGCTTAATTAATCAGGATGTATGGCAAAGTGTAGGACCTGAGAATGATGTAAATAGTATGAAATAAGGGGTGGTTCTACCTGTGTATTTTACTCAAGTCATGTATGCCCGACTCAGACAAACTCTATGGTTAAAAACTGTAGGTGCAGTCCCAGTCCCTAGATCAGATTCAGGCCTGGAGGAGTAGAGTAGAAAGAATTATCTCACTTCCTCTCCCCACAGAAAGGCACTGCTCTCCATTATAGAGGAATAATTTAGGTGTATATTGAGACCACAAGCTGATAGTTAAATAGCCATGCCTACTTCAGATGTAATGTATCCCTGTCAGGCAGTTTGCAGCAGAGCTGAAAAAGGAATCCAGATCAAGTTACCTGGGCTAACATTTTACTCACAAAAGGATTCTGCATTTGACTAGGAGAGCATCTTTCCACAGTCAGCTAAAGAAAATCCAGTGTTTCAGTGGCTCAGCTTCTGAAAGCCAGTCAAGAGACAGTCCTTAAAAACCCTGACTCGCTGAGAAGGACTGGCTCCTCTCCTGCAGTTTTCTGTTCCAGGCAACTCAAGTCAAGAGCACAAGCCATAAATGGGAGGAATCATTAGATGACACTCTGAAAAGCCTGAGGCAACAAGCCTGATTTGTGCTATCCAGGGCCTGCTAAAGGATTCTAGAATCATAAAGAGGTAACTGGGTTTCCAATGTGTGACCCATTAATTCTTGGAAAAAGGAAATACTACTCAGATTATTCAAGGTACCAACGTCACAGGCAAGAGCAGTGGAAAGTCAGAAAAGGCACTACAGATCAGTGAATAAAGAAGCCCTGTATCTTACCTGTCTTTCCACTGTATATGCTTCAAGCACTCTGAACACCAAGGAAGACAGCTCAACTGCACTGTAGCAGCCACTGACGCTGCCCTGTCGGCAACAGCACACAATAATCAGCTGTGAAAGAGTATCTGTAATTAAAAAGAAATGGGGGAGGAAATCAAGAGCCCCGCTTTCCCCCTACTTCATTCAAAGTATCCACATTACTCCCATGACTCCCCTTCTTATGCTGTCCAGTATCTTGCATTATATATCTATCTGCAAGAAGAGTGCCTGCAGCCTTTATCCTCTTCTCCCAGCAGTGACAAATTGTTCTGCTATACTCCCCCCCAACTCACCAAGCACTGTAGGAGGCTCTAATCATGTTCAAGTGCAGCATTCAAATATAGCACCTACTGGGTAGGCGTTAAAGTCTGCTACTCACAGCAAACCAATTTACAGTGGGGTAAACATCACAGCAATCAGAAGGAACCTGCTATAGCCCAGTCCCCTGTCTGCAATATACTGCAGAAATTCTACACTACTGAAAACTGTATTTTGTCACTGGCAGTTTTTCCTGTTTGTATGCCTCTGTTATGTTTTTGGATGGACAGATCTGGATGTGGGAATATTTGTTACTTTGTCCTGTCAAATAAAGGCAAAAACATTACTTAAAACATCATCTCTTAAACAAGTAGGACTGTTTTTTCCCCTTTTTAAATAGTTACAGGGCACTCCATGCGACTTCAACTTTCAGTCTGCCCCATCTTTCAGTCTGTGTGCAAAATGCTACAGTATTAGCATTTGCACTGGCTTCTTTTGGGCGGTCTGGTAACACCAGTTGAAAGAACAACAGCAGAAAGCAAGAATCTCTCGTTGGGTTACTTATTCTGTCCACATGGATACTGGTGAAAATAAAGTTTTATTACAGGCAATGGCAAACCAGACCAAGATCTAGAAATCACTGCCCACCTGGAACATGAGCTATTAGTCATTTGCCGATTATCACCTAAATTTAATATTTCCATATCAGATTTCTTTTAGCTCTGAGAACTTGGAAAATTTCACCGGGCATGGGAAAAATCTGCAGTTCTGGTCTTGATCTGCCAACATTTCTCACCAGAGATGGCTATACTGGGAAGTTCGTGAGTAGGCTGGTGGTTGAAGCCTAACGTTGACATAAATCTAGCAAAAGGACCAGAGGGTTTGATCCATGACACAACAGCATGGCAAACAAAGACAGTAATAGCAATCTTCATCCAGAGAGCAGATGTGAACACATATAAGGACATGAACCAGCACTTAGATATTTGGGCACATGCTGACTTTTGGACTCATTTCCCAGATAACAGATAACAGATATCACAACCCACCACTTGAAATACAACTTTAACAAGACGTTGCTCTCATAATGTAGGGATTAACAGTGAAGAGGAAGAAGCAGAAGATTTGTGAATTTCAGCTGAAAAGATTTAGCTACCTCATTTTCATGTATTAGAGAAAAAAATCTGTGTGGGAACGGAGGGAATAGATTACATGGTAACCAGAATTGATTCTACTGAAAGAAAGAGTGGACTCAAGAGGCTACTTTAGTACAAGAAAGCAACATAGATTCTAAAGGATATTGAAGATTCTTCATGCTGGACAGAGGTGAGCTGGTAGAGTGGATTATGTAGGTGTTAAATTAAAGCCATGAGTGAGGAACCGGCCTCAGAGCAACATATTTAATAGTCTGCTGGGGTTGGGGTGCTGCAGAACCAAATAGAGCTTCAGCCTCATGTTCCAGTTGTTGAAATAGCAAATCCTTACCAAGGACAAAGAAATGATAACTGAAGAAAAGGTTTGATAAGGACAAGCATTCAGATCTGTAGAAGAAGGGAAATGGATTGGAACACATTTTCAGCATTAAGGCAATGGACCAGCATCCCTTAAAGAATGAGCAGACAGTAGGTTAAGTAGCACCATTCTCCAGACAACAGTCATTTTTTCCGCCATGAGTCAGAGATGCAGAATGACCCTTCAGAGCAGTTCATTTGTGTGAGAGAGAGACCATAAGTGGACAGCCCCATGATCCGGGTTTGTCAGGGACTCTCAGAAGACTGCGATACTAATAATGTGATAAAAGCACCAAAAATGTGTTCCATTCATGTTTGTATATTCTATTCTTGCACTTGCTTCAAACATGAAATGCTAAACTACACTTAAGATTTCTTTCTTACTAATGTGTTCTAACTTAAAATATTCTTTCAGGAATAGATTTGGATGATTAGTTGCTTGAATATGGTCTTTAAAAAGTCAGACAAGATATCACAGAATCACAGAGTCACAGAATAGCTGAGGTTAGGCTTGAACACTGGAAGTCATCCGACCCAAATGCCCTGTACAAGCAGGATCACCTAGAGCTCACTGACAGTACCATGTCTACATGTTCTTTTTTTTCTTTTTTTTTTTTTAGTATCACTAAGGTTGCCCTCTCTGGGAAATCTGTGCCAATACTCAGTTATCTGCACAAAGAAAATGTGTTTCCTTATGCTCAGGGGGAAACTGCTTCAGTCTGTGCTCCTTGCCTCTTGCACCGTCTCTAGGCACCATTGGAAAGAGTCTGGCTCCATCCTCCTTTTTACATCCCAGCCCACACTCAATTCCACTGAGCTTTAGCTTTCCTAACGTCATCCCTGGCTGCATGAATGTCTCTATATCTCTGTATTCCCCCCAGGTTTCTTGTTCTTGCTTTCAACATCCAAAGGCCTCTATTTTCTGTTGTTGTTTGCTTTCTTCTGCCTTCTTCTGCTTTCTTTTTATTTTTATTTATTTATTTTTTTTTTTGTTTGGCCAGGAGCTCCTTGTTCATCCCAGTATTTTTGCCTGTCTTCCTTTTTATTGAGAAGGACAACTCTTGAGCTTTGAGGTGATCTTTGAATATTAACCAGCTTTCTTGGGCTCCAATTTCCTCTAGGGTCTTATCCTGTGAGACTCTACCTAGCAGATCCTTGACATAGCCTAAAACTTCTTTTCTGAAGTCCAGGGTTGTTGAGCTTGCTTTTCATCCACTTCCCTGCCCTGAGCATCCTGAACACGACCATCTCACAATCACTGCAGCCAAAGATGCCTTTGGCTTTCACATTCCTGACAAACTCTTTATTGTTTGTGAATGTGAGGTCGAGCACTTCTCCTCATTGTCTCTTAGATCACTTTGAAGAGGAAGTTACCATCAGTATACTACAGGACCACCATGGATTTCTTATGCCGTGCTGTGTTGTCCCTCCAGCAGATAACTGAATGATTGAAGTCACTCATGAGGGCCATAGTGTGTGAACGTGAGGTTTCCTAGAAAGGGCCTAGGAGATTTACCCATCATAGTGACTTCTAGGTACTTCCATGTACATGAAAGTGCTGGAGATGACCCTGCTTTAGCCCCATTTTGTTGATTTTGTGATCCCTTCCTGATGCATCGTCCCAGGCCCTTTAAGGTAAGTTACCACGCCTGCAACTCCACCACAGGACTACAGGCTACTATCTCTCTCCCCTGTCATTCTAAATGACAGTTTATAGAACACTTTATTAGGAAGACAAGAGCCATCATTTTGAACATCCCTCCCTTCCTCCTTCTTTACCCCAGCTTTTATGCTGAGCATGGACATCACGGCGTGGGACATCCTTTTGGTTGGTTTGGGTCAGCTGTCTTGGTTTTGTATGCCCCCATCTTCTTGTGCACCTCCAGCCTCCTTGCTGGCAGAGCAGCTAGAGAAGTAGAAAAATCAGTGACTTTATGTTAACCACTGCTCAGCAACAACCAAAACTTCAGTGTGCTATCAACAACCAAAACTTCGGTATGCTATCAACATTATTCTCATCCTGAATCCAAAACATAGCACCGTATCAGCTACTAGGAAGAAAATAAATTTTCTCTCAAGTGATACCTGGAAAATACCCCCTCCTTACCATTTATATCACAGAATCAGAGAACCATAGAGGTTGGAAGGGACCTCTAGAGATCAACCAGTCCAACTCCTTGCTAAAGTAGGTTCCCTGCAGTAGCTCATGCAGATAGGTATCCAGGTGGACACACCATAACCTCTCTGGGCAGCCTGTTCCAGTACTCTGTAGGATATGATACATACATACAGTATACCATAGTCTGCATATGTATCATGGCTTTTTATGCATTATGTACGTGTAGGATATGTACATGAAAGATACAGTATTTAGTATAGTTAGTATATAACAAAATATAGTACGAGTGCCATGAATCAGTAAATAGCACAAGATAAGAAATTTTTCCGTTGTGTCTGAGGCTACTTGCATATTGTCTTAATCTGTAATGTTATCCACCAGCCACTTTTTCCAGCAACTTGAATTATTTACACCCAGTGTTTGGGGAAGGTTCTGAAGTGCAGTCAGGAATTGTGATAGTGTATTTTTTGAAGATTCAACTCCTTTCTTTAAAAGAATATGTGCATATTTATGGACATACGAAGGACATTTTGTCTTGCATCAGTTGTTACTACGTTCATCTAAGCAAAAATGAAAGTTATGGAGAGCAGGAAGGACTGTGTTTATTCTTACCTATGTTCACCTAGCAGGAATTCTGGGATTACTGAATCTTTTTAGACTAGCTAGAACCACTATAATGTTGGAAATCTGGATTTTTGAAAATGACTTACAAAAATAGATTCAAAAATCCCATCTGTAAAGCCATATGGATCCTGATTCCAGATTAGGAGTATCAAAGCAAAAAAAAGTCTTAATGAAAACTTGATCTTTAAGAGTTTCCTCAGACTTGCAAGGAAAGTTCACTGCTTAAGAATTTTTGAGCTTTCCAGTGATTTTTCTCCCAGTGAAAATGTCTACTTGCCTCATGCACCTTGAAAGAAATTTTGAGAACTGTATTTCTCATCCCGTGTTTGTTGTACAATATTAGCATTAAGGTGGGGAAACAAAACAGAAGAACATTTAATATGAAAGCTGATGAAGGACTGTTTTCCAAGGTGTTGCATGTAGTAATCTGCAGAAATTAATGACTTCTTCAAGTGTTTTTATTGTCTCTGGTTCCAGCCATTCTTTATATCCCCCACAGAATCACAGAAGTGCTTAAGCTGAATGGGGCCCCTTGAGATCAGCTTGCCTAAGATGCCTGATCAAGCTGGATCATCTAGAGAAGGTGGTCCAGGATTCCACTGTCAGCTTTTGAATATTTCTACTCCCCACCTACTCCGGACAACTGGTGCCACTGCTCAACACCTTCACAGTTAGAAAAGGAGATTCTTGCATTTGGGTGAAATCGTGTTCTTCAGTTTGTACCCTTTGCCTCTTACCTCACCACTGGTACCACTGAGAAGTGTCTTGTTCTATGTTTCTGTCTTAGTTTCAGCTGGGATGGAATTGTTTCCTTCAGAGTGTCCGGTATGATGCTAGGTTTTGGTTCTAGGAGAAAAACAATGCTGATAACATACTAATGTTTGTAGCTGCTGCTAAGCAGTGTTGTACAGAGCCAAGACCATTCTCAGGGAACGGTCTGAGGAACTGGGAGGGAACAGAATGAGGACAGCCATGCTGATGCTGATCCTTTTCCACCTATCTCAGCATATAGGAAGACAGAATGTACTCTTAAATTACCTGAAAATCAGGAAAAAAAAAAAAAAAAAAAAAAAAAGTTGGTTTGTCTTGTTTAATATTTAGAAGGGTGGAGTAAACAAGCCTGAAGCCAAAATAATTGATGGCTTCTGAATTGTATGAAAGGCCTGTCCAAAAGACAGTTTGTCCAAAAAGCATCTAAGACAAATATGAGATGCAGTGAAGACTCAGTAGAGAGCATCTACTATATATAACGGGTCCTAGTGAGAGAAGATGGGCACATTCATTTTGGCACTAATGAGTGGATATGAAAGTGTATGTGGGTAGCATTAACCTGCTTAGAGATCATTTAAATAGAAATCCCTTCCCCCCTCAGTCTTGCAGTAAGATTTGCTACATCTTTATCCTACAGTGTGAATGATAGGAAGAGTACAGTCTAGTATCATATAGATTTCCTGAACATTCAAGGAGATTACTGTAATATGTCAAATCACTTTAAGACAGGAAAATGACATAAATGTCATATATAATTGGTGGGTTGCTCCCTCCTTTACTCCCTACATGGCACAGAACTTTGTAATTAGCAGACAAACACATTCAGGAAGCCATCTTACCGTTCTGGGACTGAAATATTTTCAGGCCAGAATGAGATGGGTATTCTGCCAGTAAAGGTAGAGCTTTCTCTACTGTCCATAAATCCAGATGGATTGGAGAATCCCATCCATGTTCTTCACAAATCCCAGATGAAAATCCAAGTCATGCTGCTATATTTACCTGGATAAAAAGAGTGCTCCCTGTGATATTACAGACATAAAAGCTCTTCTAGCTTAAAATATTACAGGAGGCAGAAAATGGAATTAATTACCAGGCAAACACAAATGAGACCTAAACTTCAAATAAAAGAAATGGAACTTGCAAGAACAGCGTTAACTCTGGGTACTAGAAAACAGGACTTGAAAAAAGTCCACGGAGGGTAGTATTTTTCATGGGGGCTTACACAGAAAGACATTCTTATTTTAGATTGGATGTGTCTTTTCCTCTATTTTTTACAAAATCTTCATTTAGATTTTTCTCTTGTGAATGAGTAAAGCCTCAGGGAATATTATAGAAAAACCTTCAGAACTCCTAAGCTTATGCATTTCTCTCAAAACAAACTGAAAAACCAAAGACTTCAAAAGAAAATATTACAGACAAAAGACTGACATTGTAGAAATTTCTCATTCATTTCTGCTTCTGATTTATAGAAGAGAAAATACACTGTGAGGCACAAAAGCAAATACAAACCCTTTGTAAAATGTTTCTCAATCTTACAGGTGATCACAAAGAAAACTAAAATCCCTTTGTTTTTGCAAAGGAATTCAATGGAGCAAAAGACAAGAAGTTGGTATCTTTTCTTCCTAGGAAAGATTGCAAAAATATAAACGTAGGAACCTTTTGTAAACTTCTGAGACCCAATTAACTTCTAGAGAACGAAAAGGAATAGGAACATACTGTTCACCCTTTTAAAATTAAGGCTTCCAGAGCAAAGACAAAGACAGCATCCAAAATCCAATTTTTATCAGATTTCAGATAAAAATTTGTTCTACCAGTTCAACAGTAAGAGGGGACCTGAGACTCACCTGGAAAGTGTTTCTAACTTCTGACATGATATTTTAACACTCCTTATCTCTTCCTAGAAATTCCAAAATGGAAAAGCTTAATAGTTCAACAATCTTTTCCCCATGATTACCAAACTGTATGCAGAGCTACGATTGAGTTATTGCTTGATGACAGTACAATTCTATGTGAGCCTCAGTTTAGGCTGATTACTTGCATTGCTTAATTATAAGGTACATCACTGTTGAGATGATTTACTGTTTTGATTATTGAATCACGTGATTGCCTGTTTCACAAAAGCAATTACACTCAAAAAAAATCACTATTATAAGCCCGGAGGTTTGAACTCCTGTGGTGAATAAACTGTGCCTTCCTATGTGGTGGCTGTGAACTTTTTTTCTTTATCTTTTCATTTTTAAACCTTGTGCTTCTTAGGAAAGTCATGCCTGAAGTAGTACACTGAATATTTGCTCTGAATTAATTGTATGACCTCATCCTTTATGACTCATAAAACAGCACAGATGAAATATGATCTCTCTTAGCTGTCAGCTGAAATCAGTCAGGCTTGACATCCTTGTCAACCTGTCAGGAATAGGTGGTGGGTGACAACACTTACAGGTTGTCATGTTAGCACCTCTCTTCACAGGAATTGGCATTGATATTTTCACCTGTAAAACCCTGTGCCAGGATAACCAGAAATAATTTATAGAACAGTAATTATCCCAAGACCCCCAAATACATGTTTCTCCTCTCCCAACATGCACAGAAATCATTCTTCTTAAAAATTAAAAATAAGGAAGCTACAGAGACTGTTTGTTGAAAAACTCTCATTCCCATATGCACACCCAACTTCCTGCAGGAAATATTTCCCTTTTCTCCTTCCCTTGAAAATATTTTTCAAGGTTTTTGGAGCTATGGTAATGCACTTTTGTCACTAGGGAGAGGTGAGGTGGGGTGTAGAAAAGCAGAAACCAATAATGGAAATAGTTTCTTGTGTGTGGAGAGCAGAGATAAGAAAGTTCTTCAGCCCCAAACATTTACCATGGGAAATTGCCTCTTTGGTATTTTATACTTTTCCAAATAAAAGTATCCTGCTTGTCAAACCAGAAAAGAATCCGCCTTCTGAGGGCTTTGGGAGGAGCCTGGAATACAAGCTGAGGTTAACACTAAGGCCAACTGTGATGGTGCACACATTGGCTGTGATGGGCAGATTTCTGCACTGTCATATCAAATGCTAAGTCCAGTCTTGGGACCCATTCCTGACCTTTTTCAGAGAAGGATGTCATAGCAGGCAAAGCAGGAAGAAAATCACTGAAACCTTCAATGTCACTGATGTGGACAGTGACTTGCAGCTTCAGCTCTTATAGTCAACTTCAGTCTCCCATAGTCAGCACTGTTCCATTTGCCTTTCAAGAAGCATCTTCATCACTGCACCAGCAAGGGAAGAACAAAAGCAAAAAGGCTAGAGGGGAATAGTAATACATGCTGCAGAGTCTTGTTTAATGAACTTCTCTCCCAGTCTTCATCCATCAGAGAAGTGGTGGGTAGTATGTTTTCAGGGTGGATCATTTCTGGCACAGGCAGAACTCCAAATTTAAAGTAATCTGCTAGTTGGTTTTCCAGCTAGACTGAAAGTCTTGGGTATGGGGTGAGACCATAGTAGGCAACCAGAGGGAAGAAACTGTAGCGTACTTATTACAGAATTGTAGAATTATCTAGGATGGAAAAGGCTTAGGAAGTACATGCTAAGGGTAACATTAATGAAGGGGAGAAAATCTGTCTGTGATTCCAAAAAAAATCTCTGCTTCTTGGATACACGGACTGAGGGCAGCTCCTCCTCTTTGCCTTCCCTGTACCCATCCATCAGAGCACCCCAGCTGTGTGAGGTATCCCACCATGTCTCCATGATACCGATGAAATCATTATCATCCAACAGCACACAGATTTATAACTCCTGTTTGCTCCCTGTACTGCACGCATTAGTGCAGAGAAATTTTAGGACACTCAAGCATGCTGTTTCCCCAGAACAGGCATGAGAACTTTCCCCATAACATCATTTTGCTGTCACTTCCTTTGTTACCTACCTGTGCTTGAGGTAACTTTACTTTACATGGTGAAATTTGAAAAGTTTGTTAGCTAAGCTGCTGGTCAGCACTTGGGACCGTTCTTACACATACTAGAATTATTTTGTCTCTCGTTGCTGTTACTATATTTATGTCCTCCAGGCCACTGAGTTTCCAAAGCTAGTGATATATTTGTAAAACTAAGTCTGTCTGTGGGTAGTGTGATATGAAAGATACGGAGCAGGGCTCTATGGGGCACTTCTTCCAAAAGAAAAGATTGTAAAATATGTCTGTGCATCACTTGTCTGGACTGATCCAGCAAAGCTAAATGAAGCACTGAAGCGAGGCTATTACTGAGGATAGTACATGCTCACCTGAAAAAAGAAACAAAACAAAACAAGAAGTCAGCAAGAAGTCAATTCAAGGAAGGAGACTTCAGAATACATGGGGACTATTCAAGTGCAACATTTGCCTTTAATTAAATCATAGGAATGGAGACAGATGTCAAAATTTTCAAACCCATATTGGTTTGAAATGGAATTCATTTAATCACTTTATGAAGAGAAAGCCTCAACTGTCTTGAACAGGAATAATTGGCCAATTTTCTTTAAGCATTTTGAAATGTCTCTAACGGTTTTTGTTTGTTTGTTTGTCTTTTTGTTGTTGTTGTTCTTCACCACCCTCTGGCGAAGAACCTTTTCCCGATATCCAACACAAAGTGCTTTCTGTTGTGATGTATATTACTCTCTTCGTGGGTAAGAAATGCAACGAGGATCTGAGAATCACAGAATGGTTGAGGTTGGAAGGGTCCTCTGGAGGGCATCTGGTCCAACTCCCCCACTGAAGCAGGGAAAGCTGCTTGTGAGTTGCTGAGGATGATGGCCAGGTTACTTTTGAATATCTCCGAGGAGACACTCCACAGCCTCTCTAGGCAGTCTATTCCAGTGCTCAAATAAAGAGTGAGACAGAACAATAACTTTATGTACTGGTTCCTTCAACTCCAGAATCAAGCAACAAGAACTCATCCTCTCTCTTCTTTTACAAATGACTCCTGTTACTTCAGGAAAGTGATTTGGCTCTGCAATAATTCACTTTGGTTCTCCTGATGACACTGGAGACTAGTGTTGTTATCTTGTTTGTGGATTAGCAAAATGTAGTTCCCAAAACTCACACAAACCCACCAAAGCAGAGAATTCAGACCATATTTGCAGCTGTATGAAAAAGATACATTGTCATCAAGTGGTTCATTCCACCTATCTTAATACCACAACAACCATATTTAGGAAACTAGATCATAAAGTAGAAAAGAGGCTGAGCAGATAGCTGACATCTTGCTTTTCTGAAATTTATAAATGAATATTTGTGTATAGTTACACTTCCAGGGTTTGTTTCAACATCCAATGGAGTCAGTAGAAAAGCTTTCAGTGAGACTGAGAGCTTTCGTTGGCAGTAATAGGCATTCTGACTTAGGGTTGTTTGTTCCTCTTACTCTCTTGCACAAGGAAGGTATCTGAGATGGGAATTCATTGGCTGCCCGAGAACAATTGAAAACTCTTAGCCTTCTGTATGCAAACCTCATCCTCCTTGTTACTGGGAATCATGTCTAAATGAATAATCACAATGGCAAAAAGCAAAATAATCCATTCCTTTTCTATGAATTTCAGATAAAACATGGCAAGTCAATATAGACTGACACATTTACAAACAGACAAGAGGAAATGGGAAATAAAACTCATATGCTGAACATGACTGTTCTCATGGTCAGACTTGTACTGAAGATCATGGAAGAAGAGGATTCTTTGTTAGTAAAATGTAATTTATGCATCTGCGAAACTCTAAGTAGTTAATGCAGCAAGACAGAAGTGCCTCATTGCTCTTTGAGAGTTGCAATTAAACATTTCAACAATCTGAGTCAGAAATACGTTTGAGATCACTTTTAATTTACACTAAACCACTCTCTCCATTTTATTTTTTAAGCTGGGTTAATCCGAAGGTTTTTGATATCTTTGTCCTTATTTGATTACGCTGTAATCATTTTTTGTCACTTCCTTTCTTCTGCTCCGTTGTTGCATGCTTTACATATCAATATAAATAACAAATATAAATATTAGTACATAAGTAGTGGGGATACTAATGTAGACCTCTGGAGAAGTTTTCATGTAATTTACTTTTAAATGATTTCCACTATAAGTACTTATCCATTTTGTTGACTTCTGTAACTGGAATATTTCCAACCTCCTGTCTTGCTCCTGTCTGACTCAGGAGAGAAATAATATCATTATATCTGCTTAATGTGATCTCACCACGCATTTAAGAACTGACTAATTGGTGGCCCCTTTGATGTACAGCCTGTAACTGGTCACATCAGTTTTCATTACCAGCTGGAGGAAAAGTTGAGGGTCATCAGGTTCTGCAGCAGCTTTGCTGTCCTTATTCAGTCTGTAATCTGCAACCTCATTAAACTCTGCCCACAAAGCTTTCTTAATAAGGAGATTTCTGAGCTGGTAGCTAAACAATAATTAATTGAATAGCACACATCTAGCTATCTCAGCATTATCCAGGTGAAGAAATTATATGGGCAGGAAATCTCAGCCCTTGTAACACTGTCACTCATTCAGACCTAAATGAAAGGCAGCAAGAACTCCCTTTTCCCCTTTTAGTCTGTTTGGGCTTTTCAGATCTCCTCTCTGGTAAATCTGAGGAGTTTACTCCTTTGCCTGAGATATCCTTTGAGTCCAGCCTGTTTTTAGAGCAGAGTTCTCTCCCACGCCATGGCTTACTTAGAGTGAGTGGAAGGGAAGAAGCTGGTACAGTTTTCAAAGATGCATTCCCTGGAGACTATGAGCTTTTATGCAGTCTGTGGCTGGAGGCCATGAGGATGAGCAGAATGAGCGGAAGTGTGTGTTATAGAACACCAAGTCTCTTCCCTCTGTTTCTTGTCTACAGGACTTTTGGACCACAGAGAAGTCTTGCTGGGACAGATGTTAACGTGGGGCATCATCAACACTGCCATCTTCCGTTCCAAGAATTTTGTCATCTTCTGTAGTTTTCCTACAGGGGCTAAGACAAAGAAAAGTACGCTGTGGAAATAGCCAGACCTCTCTCGTTGCTGAGAAAAGACTCTTACACGTTTCAAAAATCAACTGGTGCAGGTGGTCAAACCACAAAACAAGCAAATTAACTGCTTATTCTTCTCCCAGACATATAGGTGGCCTTGAAATGTCACCTTCTCTGTTATGGCTTGTGTTGCCTCCTTGGATTGTTGGGCCCAGAAAGCCCATGACAGTCCTTGTTCAAGTCTGTGACCTTGATGCACACCCTGTCTGGTAAATTCACATGCATCGCTCTCAGGGCAGGTTTTAGATGTATGGATTCTCCTGGAGTCTCATGCTGTGGGGCTAGTCAGATGCTATGAAGCATCTGAATACTTTCCTACTACACAAACGAACTGGGAAAAGAAGGGTTATCAGTGAGGTTGAGGATTGGGAGAGTGCTGATAGATAAGGATGGACATGCTATGGAGATAATTTACTTGGCAAATAGGTAAACGCAAAGGTAAATGCATCACAATACCTAGTGTTATGGAGAACCCATCCATGCATTTTTTAGTTGAATCCAAATTAGGTCTGATTTTCATGTTGCCAAGTGATTGTGGTACTGGCAGCTCTGCCCCTCCTTGGGAATTAGTTTCAAGTTGAAGCTTTACTATCTGTCCTACATCACAACTGTGCAGCAGCTATATTGGAATGTGGTCTCATACTTCCTCTGTCCTGATCTAAATGCAGACACAACAGCTTGCCTGCCTTATTTAAACTCAGACCTGCCTCCTCACTACAGACATGCTGATGGATCCATGGTCTGTTTGACCTTGACTAGTGTGTCTGACCCCTACCCTCACACTTGCTGCCCTGCATCTGGCTTCCCACTGGAGAGATCTCTGCTCACGTCTGCCTTGTTACTGTGCTCTGCTGTCAGTCCATCTTCCCTTGAAGGGCAGCCTTCCCACTGTTCTCTGACACAAAGCTGTTAGCTGATATTCAATATAAAGCTAAAATAGATGGTATATTACCTTTTCTAGTATGTACTAAGGAGTGTGAATGATTCTGCTAACTACTCCAGATGTGAAGGGATATAATAAGCACAGCCAGCTTCTCCACCTACTCCAGCTGAGGCCCCTTCTGCCCAGCTGCTGGGGCCCAGTGTGGTACCTGGGAATCAGAAGTCATGCTCAGTATGGGAGACGTTGTTGCTCCTTTCCTCTCTGCAGCTTCAGCCAGCAGCAAAACTGAGCACCCGTCCCAGTGGCAGACATGCACACACTCAGAGGACAAAGGCAGGGCTGGTCCCACAGCTTGCCCTAGCCCAGTTTCTGCTTACAACAGCTCCCATACACAGGACCCTGCACTCAAGAGGCAGAGTCCCCTAGCCTGCTGCATGCCCACACATTACTTCCCTGGTTCACCAGCACACACACACGCCACCACCCCCAGAATGGCACGCCAAGCAGCCCTGCCTGCACCCCAGGTCTCTCACCCACCCTGAGGGCCCCTGCTCAACTGTTGGTCCCACTGTGAGCTCGGCAGTGAGTTATATGTGTACACCACGTGTGCTCAGGTTAGGAAGAGGAAGGCGCTGCTCCCAGCAGCCAGCACTGGACCCAAGGACTGTGATCTCTGTTCTTGCCCAGACACCGACACAGAGCCCTGCATTCACCTGGCCCCACAGCAGGGCTGGGAACTCTCAGCACAGTGCCAACAGCCAGAGGTTACAGACCCACTGCCCCAGGGGCTGGCGCAGAGACCCCAGGGGCTCTGGACACCGGCCCCACAGGACTGCAGGGCTTCAGCCTCTGGCCTTGTCACGACTCACCATGGTCTCACCAATGGTATGCATTCAGTCTATGCAACTCACGCACGCACACACACAAGATAAGGGTGAGGTCACACAGAGGACTTGTTAAGAAAGGATGTAATGAGAAGACAGGACAGTCCACAATGCTCATGTGACCATGCATACCAACCAACTGTGGATGCACACGACCGACTCCTTTGTACCCTTTTCTGCCCACCTACCCTCTGCTCGCCCCGATTCCCCTTCCCAGCGCACAGCTCCACAGGCCCTTCAGCAGCCCAGGCCTCAGGTTTGCACCCCTATCAGCTGCAAAGTCCTTGTTTGCCTGCAGTCTCTTGATAGTCAGTGAGTTGGTGCAGCTGATCAGGGCTGGTTGTGGTTATTGTCTTTCTTAATTTTGATTTTACGGGTTTAGGAACTCTGTTTATCTCCCTTCTTGTCCTCCCAAGCGAGAAAATAAACATTATAAATATCTTCACACTCCACATATCCTTCCCAATTAGTGCAGCTGATCAGTTTGGCCTTACTGTGACCTCCTTTATCATCTGTCAGTCAGGTTTATCTCCACATGCTTTCGTTTGTGATTGCCAGGTATCCTTAAAGGAGCAGACATTCTCTTTCCACATAGTCTTTCAGAATGTAGTTGAATGTTATGGGAGTTACCTCAGAGAAGTTCACTGAGATAAATGTAGAAAGAACGCTGTTAACTACTAGCCTTAAAGAAAAAAAAAAGAAAAGATTGTAAAACAATTGGGGATGAGTCACAGAACAGCTCTTTTGTGCTGTGTTAAAACCTTACTTGTTATTTTGTTCTGCAAAGCCAGATGCCTTCACTTCTACAAATAATTTTGTTTTAATTAGATTTTTAGTTCACAGACACCAAAAGCTTGTTTTAATACAGACTTTGAGAAACTCAAATTAGGAGTAAAGGTCAGCTTCACAAAACTCTCAGTAATTTGGCAGTGATCAAAGCTTAGTGTATTTATTCTTTATGTGTCCCAGTTTTATAATGAATTGTTCTTTTGAGAATAAATGAGCTTTGTAAAGAGCTGAAAAAATCTCATGCATTTTTTGTTTGTTTTTATAAAAGGTGAGGCTTTCATAAAAGAAAATTCACCTCTTTAACTGTAGATAATTGGATATTAGATCTGCCCCATGAAGTATCTCACATGGAAGTTCTTTGACAGTGAAGTATCAAAAAACTGATAGGAAGTGGTCATTGGCTTTGCGTGTCCTTTGCATGTCCTCCAGCTCCAATGAATGCAAAATGAATGAAAATGCTACCCTAGACGTGATCTCAGCTGGCCGCATCTGGACAACTGGATGATGATCTTTGCTATTTGTTATCTGCATTAAGCTGGAAGATCACTTTCCTTGTACCATACTTGAAGGGAAGAATGTGAGACAGTCAATCAACATTGCTCAAGGGGATTGCCACCCAAGAAAATGGAAAAGTTTCAGGACTGCAAGGAAAGTGAGGTAGCTAAGGAGAAAATTTCCCCTTGGGGGGGGGGAAGAAAACAGCGACCACTGATTTATTCAGGTTGGATATCAGGAAGAACTTATTTACTGAAAGGGTTGTTAAGCACTGGAATAGGCTCCCCAGGGAGGTGGTTGAGTCACCATCCCCGAATGTTTTTAAAAACCATTTGGATGTGGTGCTCAGGGACATGATTTAGCGGAGGGTTGTTAGGGTAGTATGGTTAGGCTGTAGTTGGACTCAGTGATCTTTAAGGTCTTTTCCAACCTGAGCAATTCTATGATTCTATGGTTTCCAGGCCCCCGTGCTTTGCTTTTTCACTTGCTCACGTAGTCTGCCAGCATCTACTTGCATTAAATTGTTTATCTGAAGCAACTGAATGGGAGTAGAATTTATGAATGCAGAGAAGACAGAAATACAAGAAAACCAAATTAAATGGGATCAACTAAAGGTTTGAAAGAGTAAGAAACAAAGGGAATTTCAGCTGTTCATCACAAGTCTTTGTCCTATTCAAGAACATTTTGTAAGAAGTTTCATTCCTCTTTGCATGGATACTTGATGAATCATGGCCTCATGCTTCCCACTGACATGTTAAGAGTAGAAATGTGTGGAGATATCTCACCGCTCAGTTTTCTCAGTCACATGATATCCAAAAAAAGAGTCATTCTTAAAGAAAAAATGAGTTGATAATACTGTCTTTTCCCCAAATCTGTTTGCAGCAGGTTTCTGAGAGCACAGGTGCTTGAATAGTTTAATGTATTTGGAGGAGGCATTGCTAACAAAGTTCTTAAATAAGTCATGACTCGTCCTTTTATCTTTTCTTGGTCTGTCAGAATAACTGGCAATGTTTGACCTGCGTTTGATTGGATGAGTTATTAAACAGTAACAGCAGATCTGTGTTCTTGTGGTACATGAGGAGAAGCTGTTTTAAATGTTGTCGTTAATCATGACTCAATGGAACAGCTCTGTGAAACCATCTATCTATCCTAAACACAGGATTCAGGTGGAAAAATAAGAGGTATTGTCAAAGCTTAGGAGCATCCTTCAGATCTGTGTACATAGCAAGGGCAATAGTCTGTGCCTTGTTTTAACAGTAAGTAGTATTTTAACATGGTGGCAGCTAAGCTCCACCATTCCTCCCATGATCTCTCACTTCCCCTTCTCAGAAGGACAGAGGAATAACATATGATGAAATATGATGAAAGTACGGGTTGAGATAAGGACAGGGAAATCACTTACCCATTACCATTACAGGCAAAACAGATTCAAGCGTAAGAGAGATTAATGTAATTTACTGCCTGTTACTAACAGACTAGAGCAATGAAAATTAGAAGCAAACTGAAAACATCTTCTTCTCATCCACCTTCTTCCAACTCCTCCCCAAACACTATACAGGGGAAAGGAGAATGGGGGCTGTGGTCAGTCCATAACACTTAATTTCTGCCTATCCTTCATAGTCACTCTCCGCCCATGTTCCAGTGTGGGCTTCCTCCCACAGAATGCCACACTTTTCATGGTGAGAGGAAGAGGTTCCTAAGGACCAGAAGAAAGCAAATGTCACCCCCAAGATCAAGAAGAGCAAGAAGAAGGATTAGGGAGCTACAAGCAGTTAGTCTCACCTCAGCTTCTGGGAAGGTGATGGAAGAACTAATCTAATTTCTAGACATGCCAGATAAAAAGGTGACTGGGAGCAGTCAGCATAGACTTACAAAGGGGAGATCGTACTTAACCAACCTTGGCAATCTTCTACAACAAGGTGACTTGGTGAGGTGAGTGAGGGCAGAGCAGTGTATGCTGTTCTTCTGGATGGAATTTTAATGTCTCCGGTCCTCATAGATAAGGCAGTGGAATACAGGCTAGATGTACTAAAAACTAGGTGAACTACCAGGCTGAAAGGGATGTGATTAGTGTCACAGGGTTCAGTTGGAGGCCCGTCACACTGGGCTGCGTGTCCCAGGAATCAAATCTGAGGCCAATACTGTAACATTTTCAATATTGACTGGGTCAAAGGGACTGAATGCACCCTCATTAAATTTTCAGACAACAAAAAACTGGAAGGAGCTGCTGATACACCAGATGGTTGTGCTATTGTTCAGACTTCGGAAATGGTCAGACTTTATGAGATTCAGCAAATGGAAGTGTGAAATCCTGTGTCTGGGGACAAGTACACACATGATGTGTAGTATTATGCATTTGGAGTTGACCAGCTGGAAAGCAGCTTGATGGAGAAAGACCTGGGGAGGAACCTAGTGGACAAGAAACCAACCATACACCAGCAGTATGCCCTTGTAGCAAAGAAGGTCAGTAACATCCTGAACATCCTGGGCTGTATTAGAATGAATGCTACCAGCCCCTTGCGGGGGGTGATCTTTCTCTTTGCTTAGCCCCAGGGAGATAACACATGGAGTGCTGTGTCCAGTGCAAGGTCCTGCCCTTTCAAGGAAATACGTGGTCTTACAGGAGCTAACGCATCAAAGGACCATAAAGATGATTAAAGGACTGGAGCATTTCCAACCTAAATGATTCTATGGAATGAGGAGAGGTTGAAAGAGCTGAGGCTGTTCAGCCTTTTCAGAGAAGCCTCAGGGGAATCTTATCAATGTGTATAAATTCTTGATGAGATGGTATAAGGAGGAGAGAACAAGACTCTTCTCAGTGGTACCCAGTGACAGGGTAAGAGGCAATTGAAGAAGACAACTCCATCTGAATGCAAGAATCTCTTCTTCCTACTGCAAGGGTGTTGGAACAGTCAAACCAGTTGTCCAGAGTAGCTGGGGGGTCTCTATCTGTAGAGAGATTCAAAATCTGACAACACATTCCCTGTCTATCTGCTCTGGGTGATTCAGCTTGAGCAGATAGCTTAGGCTACACGATTTCAAGAGGCCCCATCTAGCATATGCACTCCTGTGTTTCTCTGATGGACATCAAGAATGGCTGAAATCAGAGAACATAAAAGCACTGGAGGGAGTCAATAGTTTCTGCAGACTGCTACATGTAAAATCTTAGAAAACAATCCTTCATCACCTTTCAAATTTGTTATTTATTCATTTGTTATGGTGTTCTTTTCTGTTTTGTTTTCCCCATGCTATTTGCAGTGTTTTTCAGCCATGACTCTAGTCTTCTTTTCCTGTTTGGGGTAGGGAAGAAAAGCTGTATATGTTCAAAGGAGCAGCTATCCATCATAATGAACGCACTGTTCACATCACAGAGTAAGTGTATGTGGCTGGGATGTCAAGCCACATATGAGCTTTGTACCATCTTGGCTTTCTTCCTAATAGGATTTGTTTTTCTTTCTGACATAAGATAGCCTCATGGCACCTCAGCTTTTGTTTCCCAGGAGTGTGAATGGGCTCACAACCATGTTGATGTGCACACACATTTGTAGACACTCTGCTACTAGCAAGACTCATCTGGTTACATACTCACAGAAAGATTCCCTGAGTAAACATAAAGCAGCTTTTCATAGTCAAGAAATTATTTTAGAGTGAGGGTGGCTGTTTCTGTTCCTGCACTCAAACCAGGCAAGTTTCACCACGCTCACCAGATTCCAATATCTCTCTCCCTCTGTACTTATATGGATAACTTTATCCCAAATCAACATGCAGGGAGAATGAAACTGTGGGTGAGCATCAAGGTTATGGCTATGTTTTTCCACTGTACATTCAACTTCTTCAGTGAGAAGTCCTACAGAGAAGGGGGTCAGTTTCTGAGGAAATAAGATATCCCACTGAATGAACGCAGAGTGGGGTATGCAAACCTGTCATAAAAACAGGCTTAGCAACACTATGGAAACACTCCTGTACAATAGCAGTGCCCAGTAGAAGAGTGGGCCCTATACCTCTGTTAGCCCTACAGAGAACTGCAGTGAGTGAGAAAGCAACGTTGAAATCAGAAACTGAAGAGCAAAGACTATTCGGTTAGTTTTGAAACATTGATTACAAAGAATAAATGGCTTTTTAATACATTTGACTGAGAAATTTTTGGTGAAACAAATTCTCATCTAATATGAGAGTGCTAGAGTTTTGCTCCAACATAAGGAGTTTTCTTTTGCTCAAATTGCCAGTGTTTGTTAGAGTTAGTGACAGGCAGTTGTAATCAGTAATTCTCCATTCTTTTGCTATCGATGTAATCAAAACTAGTCAACTCTTTGGTCACATCCAGTCATGCAATAGATGGATATGACCTATGTTGCTGGGCATTTTCATACTTCTAATTATTGGCTAATACCAAGTGAATCACTCTGGTTGATTTCTTCCCACATCCTTTCTGACCTCTCACTCTAGTCAATTATAGCATGTCTGAGATCTCATTTAAGTCCACTGGCATAAACCCAGTGATTTCTAATACTCTTCCATGGAAGCCAGCATTTTTTGCATAACTTGTGCCAGCCTTAATCTTTTTCCCCACAACAGAAACAGGATGGTGGTGGAATCTCACAGGCAGAGGATGTGAATTCTTCAGGGTGTGCATGTGATGGGAGATAGCTGTTATGGTATAATCTGGCAGACAAGAATCAAAAGAACATGGCTTACAAGATTGTGGCAAGCTTTATTCTCTATTAATTATTCATTATCATAGATGAGTCATTCTAAATGAAATCTACCAAATCTTTTCTTCCCTTGAAGACTGCTGTACCCAATGATTTACTGTCATTTGTGTGTCTATGCATTTAAAACTAGATCTGTGGCCATGGAAGGGAAGTGAATACCCTTACTTAATGGGGAAAAAGAACATACCTACCTACCTACCTATCTACCCATGCATTTTCCAGCCTCTTCACTTAGAAGATATTCCTAACAGTGAAATCATTGATTTCACTTGTGGTGAGACACAATTTTCATCAGGTCTAGAATAAGAGAGGCACTTGCATAGCTAAGTTATACAAAGAAATCTGTGATCTATTGTGTGGTGGTCCTTAGAGGTGATACCCAGCTATGTTGACCCACTAAGGTCACTGATAAATGTCTAGACAAGATAATTCCTACTCTGTTAGATAATTCACCAGAAAATAGTCCACTACTCACAGGTCAGCAACATTCTAGAAAGACACTTGGCACTCTTGCATCAGCCAATTGGTCTGAGGACTGAAAGTAGCAACTCTAATTATAAGAGTAGCTCCCTAACTTGAACTGCTTAACCACCGAGTCCTAACACATTATTTGTACAGTTATCACTGTTTGACTACAATGCTGAAGTAGAAAACCCTCAAAAGGAAGTGAGTGATTTAGTCCAAAGTGTAACAGTGGTACAGACAGAGTGGAAGCAAAACAGCAAATAATTTGTAGAGGAAGATCCAGAGGGGAATTTGCCACCACTACCAGGAAGACTGGAAACCCGAGCAAGAAATAATTAAATAGAGAACAAAATTATCTGTGTGGGTGCTGAAGATTGTTTTGAATATTAATTTCTTAGTTCTGTGTGGGCCAAGCATGAGTGTAACATGAACCAGGTCTCTCCAGCTGGGCTCCCCTAGCCCTGCCTCAGCATCATAGGTAGTTTCAAAAAGTGCATAAATTATCTCACTCCGCTAATCTGTAACTGGTTCAGCAAAGGAGAGCATTCAGATAAGCATTCATTTTTATCTGCAAGAATAATTATCTGCTTTGGTTGATGGGCATCAGCTTGCTTTGTGTATTTGATAAATGCTGTTATTTGATGATTAGATTTTACAAAAGGAGACTAGATGAGAAAAGGCACGTAACTAATTAGTGGCAAGTAATGTGGAATTAAAAGGCAGACAAGTATATGGAACAATGCTTTTATTTCACAGAGATTCAGGC